>NW_005054423.1:1368639-1399605 GCF_000277835.1 Geospiza fortis
GTTGAAAGAGATTTCAAGCTGTAGGCAGTTAAATACACAGCTTGCCCCTTAGGACTGCCACCGTAAATAAGCATTTTAAAAGAATCTCAGTCTTTAATGAAGAACAGAGGGAATTTTCAATCAGTAATCAGAAACAGCTCTCAAATTCAGGGATAGTGGAGTGGTATGCATATTTTTATTTGGTGCACAGAAAATACATTGTTTCTGAGCTATTCCTCTAAGTAGATTCACTGTACTGTTAAAACCTTAGTGGATCCTGCAGTGTTTGTGATTCTCTGAGTATTAAAGGAATTAGAGAAAGCCTTCTAAAGTAGTTAGAGGCACCACAGTGAGAAATGATTACCCACTTTAAAACCAACCATGTACAATTAAAAAGAAAAAAATATGAGAGGGAGAATAGATGCACATAAAAAAGTCTGAGTCAAAAGAAAGGAGAAAGGATTTAAAATGTCTATCTGTTATAATAATTCTAGACACTGTGAGACTACATGTGCTGTAAAGGAAGATTGAGAAGTAAAAAGACACTTTCTAACCATCTGCAAATTATATTATGAAGTACATTAATGCGAGCTAAGCATGTATTCCTGTTAATGAGTCAACAGGATTCTTGGGAGTAAATGAAATTTCATGCTGCTGTAGTAAAATGTAGTTCAGTTGCAGCAGAAAGACATTGTTAGTCAGAGAATATATAAATAAAAATGTTGCTAATATTCAAAACTATAATAGGTGAAGCTCACGTGCTGAGATCCTAAAACTATAAAAAAAAATTTAAAACCCACAGTCCTTCACAGAATGATATAAATACAAATCTATATATAACAGTGGAAGCTGAGGCCACAAGCTACAAAAGCAAGGGAATAAGAAATGGTTTTTGTGTTTGAAGAAATAGATATGGGGTAATATAGAGATCTGCGAAGCATAGATACATGTGCTTTGACATCATATGTAATCAGTTTTCTTTTCCTCATCTTGTACAGTTCTGCTCTCTACTTTTCAGTCCTACGTAGTGGTTATTTCTTATTCTGTTTACTCAAAGATTTTGGGGAATTCTGTTTCTGGCACAATGTGCAACCTGTTGGAAAAAAATCCATAAAGGATATATTGCCTTCATCTTCTCACCATTTCATAACTTTTGTGAAATTCTTGGTAAGACTTGAGTTTTTGACTTGAGAAACAGACTGGAATGAGAGAATCTGAAATGTATTTTCCTAACAGATGGATAAACCCAGAAGCTAATGTCCTATTTCTGGGCAGTATTTAGAAATGTCAGGGAAACAAATGGCTCAAAGAATAGAAGTATTGCCTGATATTCATGCCCAAGATGTTAAGTCTTCAATTTAAACTTTAACTGTGAATTTGAATACCTTTCCTGGCTTACATGCACTTACTGAAGGGGTCAGTCAGTAGTCAGGTGTATCATTCAAGATGGACTAATATCAACAAGTAGTACAAAGAATAACCTTCCTCGAAAACACACAGGCCCTATTGGAAAATATAAGCAAACACTGTGAAATAAGCAAAACTAGGAGAAAGCAGCAAATGTTATATTCTTAGGTCCTCAGAGGCAGATGAGACATTTAAACCTGGTTATGGTTTAAGTCACTTGAGTGCTGAGGTCATAAAAAAGAGGAGAAAAAGCAGAGATGAGAATAAATGAGTTTGAAGCCAAGTCTTTCTTTAGTCCTTAAACCCATTCAGAAACAAGTGTCTCAGAAAATTTGGTGTTCTGAACAGGTTGTAAGCAACTGTTTCTGAAATATTTTGTCAGTATTGCTTCATCTAAAATAGGCCTTTCAATCTGTGTAGAACTTGTGAACAGTTTTGGCTCTTCTGAATATGAATTTTTAAGTAAACAGATAATTTACCAAAAAATACCTTTCATCTCTCACATTTTGTTCAATTATCCTAAGCAGTGCCAACATCATAGGGTATGTTTTGACACATAAGGAAATCTGTGGGGCATTTAATTAGTTGGGTCTTTTAAATTTATTTTAGAGGCACAGAATTTATTGCACTACTAAAGAATTTTCCATCAGACCTTAATTTCTTCTTCTTTCATGAAATCTGGCAAAATTTAAGACATGGAAGGCAATGGAAACGTGCCGATTCTTAAGAAATCTAAATGTGGCCAGGAATGTTCAGTGATGAAGTATCTTAGAGCTCTTCAGTTTCTTCAGCCAAGTGTAATCTCACGAAAAATTACACATACATGAAAAGAAAAAGATGTCATCAAATCATTTCCTTACAGTTATCAACATCATTATGAACTGGGGCCTGTTCCAAAGCATCCACATATATTTATTTTCTCCAACTCAAAGGACTATCTTCTCACTAGCCTCCTTAGGCTTTATCTTATTTCCAATTGTTTCTGTAGCATTTTGTTCTGTTTCTCATCATCTAATATGTTCATCAGTGTCCCTTGGCCCTGATCCCAAAGCCAAGACTTTTAACCTTCTTCATCTTTTTCACAAGAATTAATTTAAAGTCAAAGAAAATCAGAGCATAACTGTTGCAAAATACATTTTAAAACATAAAGAGAATATGGGTCAGTTTATATACCAAATATTCTTGGGCATATTGCTAATTTGAGTTATTCTAGAAGGGTCCCTTTAAAACATAAACCCCATGTGATGTGGCAGCTGTTATGTTAACTAGTATGTTTCCATAAAAGCATACTATGTAGTTGTGTAATCCCAAACTTAAATTCATTTGTTAAAGTTATGTCTGCCAAGACATCTAAATTTGCAGCTTTTAATTGATCAGTATGTCTGGGGGTTTTGTCCTTGAAGGGATAACTCATTTTTTTATTCAAATCCATTAATTTTGCCCTTTTGTTGAGGTAGATATCTACTAGTTATAGTTGCACTCTGGTATTCTTTCTGTGAGATATTGCAGAGCCAAGGTCTCCAGCTGACATCTGCCTTTACTAGATTTTCACATCTCAAATTATTTGACTTGGCCATTACCATTAGTTCTGCCTGGTGCCTAAACAACAAACAGCAAAAACAAGAGCAGTAAATAAGAAAAACTCTAAACGTATTTTTAAAAAATTAATTCTTAATGAAAAATACCAAAATACTTAATAGATCAGTACTTTTTAATATTTTTCATCCAGAAATAGTAATATTTTCAACATTATCAATAATGTTAAGTGTTTGGGCTGATTTTTGTTACCTCCAGAATTCCCTTGACACAAAAGTAGCAAGCTGTTTTTGAACTGGAATGCACTAAGTAATTACTCAGTTTTAGAGATGTAACTGAAGGGTTGTGTTAGCATTAGTGTTATCTGCTAAAAAGTATGCAAGGCAATTCATTCTGTGGACAGTTTGAATGGCTAATATTTCACAAGGGGAGCTATTTTCCTGGGTTTTCTCTGTCTATGTACAAAATTTGTTATGATATTAAAAAAATGCTGTGCCAAATCCTAATTTTGTGGGAAAAAAAAAATTAAAATAAAACAAGTAGGGAGAAAAGTTTGTGAGACAGCAGTCCTAGATGCCTCTGAGGAAAGTGAAAGGAACTTTTCTTAGGTGAGATGTGTAAAATACAGACCTTTTTTCAAATAATTGTCTTGAAAGTTTTGTTTTTTTAAAAAAACCTGTTCACTGTTGTAACTGATTGACCATCTGTATAAAATCAAGTCTCACTTTAAATTTGTGCCCAAGAATGTCTTGTATGCGTAGCTTAAGAAAATATTTCCCTGTGTCAATTTTGAATTTGCTGCCTTTCAGTATCCCTGAATGTTCCCTTTTTCTTGTGCAATGAGACAGAGACATTAAAAATGTTCAGTATATCTTCTGTATAATTCTTTAGATGCAGATCTTCATAGAAGTTTGTTTTGCTCAATTCCATTTTTTCCTTGTTGAAATTCCAGTCTTTTAAATTTTTTCTTCACATTAGAGTTTTCAAAAAGTACCAACATTAGAAAATCAAAATGTAAAGAGGAAATTATTGGAGAAAATAAAAAAATAGCATACTCCCTTTTTATAAAATACCTATTAGATTATGGAAGAGGTGAATGAAAAGAAATGCCAGAAGTATTTGTAATTCAGTGATTGAAAATGTGCTCATTTTTGAAATAAAAAAGTTCTTTCAAATGGTTTGATGATTACCAAATACAAAGTACAGAACTGTATTTTAAAAAGCTCTATAATTGATTTTGTTTCTTCCTAATTGCTTCATATTTGTGTGGCTATAGATAGTAGATGGTTCTGTAGTGAATAGAAAGCTTTAACTGCTGATGAGTTTTACAGATGTCATGAGAAAGAAGAACAATTTTTTCCTTCATTGAATTACTCTTATCCACATCACTTTAGTTGCTGTTCATAAAGAGCATAAGTAACATAAAATGGAAAGTATTTATGATTTAATAATTTAACTTTGATTTAGCTGTTCTTGGAAAACAGGATTTTATGTTCATTCTTGTCACTATAATTTTATGACAAGGACATTTCATACCTTAGCCAGCCCTGATGCAATCTACGTTCACTGACGTCAATAAAAGGGGAATTCTGGTTTATTCTCTGTGGCCCTCTACAAAGAAATAAACCACCATTTATGTGATATAAACAGCTTAACAGCATCTTTCACTTAATCTAAAACTTTTAGTCACAATGCCAGCTTTTAGCTTTGATTTTAATTTTCTGCAGTACTCAATGGTACAATGGGCAAAATGCCAGGAAACCAAAGGCTAGGATGAAATTCCTTTGAGAAAACTTTCGAAGTATTTAATCAGAGCATGATGGGCAAGTTATAGAGATACAACTACTCTGTTTCACTCAGTTCACGTTGCTGATAGATGTTGATGAACTGTGAAATACTAGGAAATATGAAGGAACCATTCACTGTATCATTTGCCACTGGTTAACAGAGAAGCTAGACACTGGGTTGTCCCAGAGAAAAAGACTTTTAAAACACCGCTCACATTTCTTTAGAGGGTGATTTCAGTAGGTTTTCATTCAAAGACAGCTAAAACTTACCAAAATAATTCATATGCATAAATATTGCCTTTCATTTACACTGTGCAGCTGGGAATGCTTGAGATGTTCTCCAGCTGCTTGTTTTAACTTCATATAAGTGCTAAACATGGGACAGAGTACTTCTGGGCATCATATCAGATTTATACTCTTTTCTCTCAGATGCCTTCGCTTGGAAGTAAATATGGACAACTCAGGAGGTACAGTAGTTTGCTAATTTATGTGAGAGCTTTGTTTAAATTTCTGATTTATGAGAGAGGTTGCCAATGCATGACCAAAATGGAAATCACTTGTCCGGAGTTTAGTGGGACTGGGGATGTGGAGAGGGGTATCCAAACCCAAAGTCATTACAACTCTGTACATAGTATCATCACCAGCTGAACTCTGTGTAGTAGCCATACACTCCATACAAATCAAGAGTTGGCCTATGCCATATTTACAGATATGTCTTGCAATGATTAGGGCTCTAAAATGAGATGCATTCATTTAAGAACAAAGTCTATAACCAAGGTGACCAGAAACCATGGCACCAGTGGCTGCCTTCACCTATTTGATATTGAGAGAACTTGGAGATGCATCAAAAGGCAAGAGGGAAAAAACCAACCAAAGATGTCTGCAGATAATACCAACACTGTTATTCCTCTGCCAGATTCAGATACAACATAATTCATGAGAAAGGAGGAAGAAAAATATACAATAGGCTGTATTGGACAAAGGGGTAAAAAGCATACTTAATTGTGGCATTTACTTATTCATCATGTATGCTACATAATTTCTTGATTATTACAGTAAGTGCCTATAAGCCATTAATAATGTGTAACTGCATCTGCCTTGATTTTTAGAAGCTGACTTTTGTCGATATAGCAAAGTTTTATTCTTGATAAAAGGAACATAAAGCAAAAATTTTTAAGAAAAACAAAGTTTTTTTCTATTTAACTAAAAATAAAGCTCCACCAAACTCTTAGTTTTATTAAACTTCAAGAAAATCTCACATAATAGGTAAGTATTTAGCTCCAGTAACCATAGCATAAGTATTCATACAGCTATCTGGAAAAAACATGCAGTTACAAGAAACCTTTGTTCCAGATTTAATTCTCACATTTCATCAGTGAAGGGCCGAAGAAAATTTTTTTGGCCCTCAGAAAAAGTGACTGTTAGGCATTACATATATGTATACAGTTACATTCACTTAAACATTTTTTGCATAATATTGCTTCCATCCCCATGAATTCTCCTTTATACAGAGTGTGCTCATCAATTTAGTGGTATTAATTAGCCACTTAGAAGAAGTCTTTACTAGCAATCCATTTTCTTGTTTGTGGATTTGCTTTTCTGTTGACTGAAAGAAAGAAGAGCTTAACCTTAATATACATATTACTATATATTCATATTTACTGTTTTCTTTGTCCATCATGTAACCTAGGGTGGATCCTGTTACATGTGCTTGTCTGGAAATCATCTGCACAAGACCTATAGCTGAGGAGGGATTTAGGGAAATTATGTAAGGTGTTGTTTTTGCTGTCTTGCCGACATTTGATTATTCCAAGATGATCTTTCAGAATGTTGCCAATATAACTACCAAAATCATTGTAAGGTTGTCTAGGAAACCTTTTCTGTCTGGATATCTGTTGATTAAAAGATTCCTGTGTTATTTTCGCTGTTGATTCATGGAGTGGATAATTGGGTTTTGGTTTCTTTAGTGGAAGCTTTTTACAATTGTTATTGGACAGTACAATGCTAAGGGCTTTGCATGACAGGCAGTCAAAGTAGAGTCTACCTCTCCAAATGAGAAACATGTAGAAAGGAAAAACTATACTTGCAAATCTGAAGTTATTTTCTGGTACTCACTGGCTTTAAAATATAAAAAAAAAAAAAAAAGAAGAAGGGAAAAAAGAAAGCAAAGGTCTGATTCTCTTAGCATTTTATTAGAGAATTAGAAAATCAAAACTAGCCAGCAAAAAGCCTATTCTAGATTATGTTCTAATGGTCATGGAAGGTAGTGATGGTGTTACTTGAGGTTTTTCTGCAAGATGGTGCAAAGGATTATCTTAGAGAGATTAGCTAAAGTATAATCAATTCAGATTTGTCAAAAGCAAATAATTTAAACTAACCCAATCACTTTCTACAACAAAATAGCATCTTCTGTAGACATGGAGAGACCAGTGGATATTTTTTACCTAGACTTCCACAAAGTCTTCAACACTGTTTCCCACAGCTTTCTCCTGGAAAAACTGACAAGACACAGGTTGGATGAGTGGTCTAAAGGATGCGTGGAAAATTACCAAGCAGGTTGCACTCAGGTGCTGTCTGTCCAGAGAGGGAAAAAGTGGTAACAGAAGAAGAAGGCTGTTTTTACTTAGAGTAGTATTCAATGGTTTTCACTCAGGCTGACAGACTGTCACAAGTAGGGTACTCCAGGGATTGATACTGGGCCCCAAGGAGTTCAAAATCCTCATAGATGACCCAGATGATGGCATTTAAATCTTATCAGGTTTGCTGGCAGCAAACTGGCTGATAAGTTGAACACATCGGAAGGGAGAACCCTCTTACAGATAGACCTGGACAGGCTGGAAGGAAGGGCAAGCAAAACCAGCATGAAGGTCAATAAAGATAAATGCCAAGTCCTGCACCTGGAGTGGAATACTCAAAAAGCCCATTACAGGTTAAACCCTGTGTGACTGGGGAACAACCCTGCTGAAAGTGATCTGGGAGTCCTGGTGGACAACAACAACAAGCTGAATGTAAGTCAGTGGTGCAGCACTGCAGCAACAAAGGAGAATCAGACCCTAGGATGATTCAAAGGGACATTACCTGGAGAAACATGATCACTCCATTCTCCTCACCACTTATCAGGCTGGTATCCACACAAGAAACACAAGAAAGATGCAGATAAAGAAAGGGTCCAAAGGATGATCACAATGATGGTGAAAGAGAAAAGACTGAAGAAGTAGGTCTTTGCACCCTGGAGAAGAGAAAGCTCAGGAAATACCTCATTACAGTATTCTGATGGACTTAAAGGACAGCTAAAGAGGACAGAGTCTCTCTCCTCACAAGAAGTCACATGAAGAAAAATTGCACAGGGAGAGGTTTTATCTCAATATAAAAAAGAAATATATTACAGTGAAAAAGATCATTCATTGGAATAACTTCACCAAGGCCATGGAAGAGTTTCCATACTGGAGGTTTTCAGGACATGACTGTACAGAGACTAGATAATCTCTCAAGTCCCTTCCAACCTGGGCTGATCTATGATTTCTGGTACTATGAGTCACCTCTCCCATCAGGTGGGATCTCACTGCTGTGAGGAAGAAACTGTCTACTTATCCACGGCTGAAACTCTGAACAGCACTGATCTGAAGTCATAAAGGAGGAGTTTTCTGAACAACTTGTTTATATGCAGGATGTGGCTCTGGCTGCTATTGTTTCAGTATCCAGATTGCAGAGGTAGGTACATGGTACTGACCAGAAGAGTTCCAGGAAGCAGCAAGTTTATTCAACCAGCTGTGCTGTCTGTCTAGTGAGGGAAAATGTGGTAACAGAAGAAGAAGGCTGTTTTTACTTAGAATGAATGCCATGATAATGGATTTATGTCTTCTCTTCTGAAAAACTGCACCTCCCTATTTCTGATAACACTCATTGTAGAAGAAAATGACACCATTGGGAATGCTGGCCTTTTACAGTCCATCTTCCCATGTCACTAGCCTGGCATTTAGCTTGATAAAGGCATGCAGTGGCACATCTTTATATAATCAGATTTCACTGATGTTTAGGCGAGAAAAATTAACCAAGCCGACCAAATAATTTTGTACCTCAGTAGTATGAAAACTGACACAAACCACATGGAAAGAAAGCACAACTGCCTCTCTCGTCTTGAATTACAGGATTCCAGTATTGTACAACTCATCAGTTAAAGAGTATTCAGCCTCTAGGAGTTTTGTTTTTTTTCCAGAATGAGTAAATTTTCCAGCTGGTGTCTTTGTTAATATGTGGGGAGGGGAAAAAAAAAAACCCAAGAAAAACATCCATAAATTTCTTCTCCTGCGACCCAGTAAAAGCTACCTTATTTTTGCAAGTAATGGACCCCAGACCTTGTGCTGAATTTACCTTGTGCTAACAATGGAACACCCTACTCCTGGCCTATTAGGCTTGTTATCAGCTGTTTATGAGAACATGCTGTGTGAACCAGAGTTTGGTACCAGGTGTCTGCTGCTGTTAACATATGAGATAACAGCAAAGGCCTTGGAAATACGGGTGCAGGCTGAACACAGAGGGGCCAAGGTCTATAAGGATCACTGGCCATTGGAGAAACATACCCTTGAGAGCCAGGAAAAGACTGCTTTGAGCATGGAAAAGAAAAAAAAACCCTCCATCATGATGCAGTAGAAGGTTCAGGGCTCGTGGCCAAGGATTACAGACAGTGTGCAAATTCTAATGTCAAAGAGAAGGATCTTCAATCTGGGAGGGATCACCATGATGGGGATTACTGTCATAGAGTGCTTATATGGTGGGTGGACCTGCAAGCTCAACCTGTTCCCCCTGCCTACCTCAGGGATTCCAGGACCTGATCCCTGCTTCACAGAGCTCTTCCTTGGGCTCCTGAGACTCCGCTGCTTTGCAGCCCATTGCCCTTCTCCCCGACTGCCTCAGCCCCAGCTCTTCAGGGGCCTCTTCTGCTGATCACTCACCTATCTACAGGGGCGCTATGACTAGGCAGCCCATGTGCATTTGAGTGTATCAGGATGTGATTTTTCACCTCCAGGTTATGTATTTTTCTCCTCTGCAATGCTGTAAGGATGCTCCTCAATGAAGACCTTCTGCACATAAACTCAATGCAGCTCTTTTTGGCAAAAGAGCATATAAGAGGAAAATAAAAATGAGGTGGCTTATCTGCAATTCTTATAGTAGGAAATTCTTTGCTGAAACTTTAAGAACTGATCCTGTCATCTTTCAAAGGTTTTTCTGATTTTCTGTGATTCTCTCACCTGTATTATATTCACTGGACATTGAATCAGGCTCTTTGTTATCAAGCAGTCATATGGAATAGGAATCACCAGTTCTAAAACTGTGGAGATCATTACTGTCACAGAGAAATAATGAAGTCCTGGTCAGCTAAAAGCCAAATCCTTGCTTTCCACACAGAGTAGATGTGGTTTGGGACACACCTATTATCTAGGCATCACATCCAGTCCCAGACTTTCCTCTTTTCAGCAGGTAATTTCTGTAGCAATCAATGTAATGATGGAGATTCATTTGCTTATAACACAAAGATTGTTTGCAAGAGCCCTGTTGAAGACAAGGCAGTGTAGAACACATCTTGGTTTATAGAGAAATTTGTAGCAGACTAGATAAAAATTGCAATCTGTTTTACGCTCATCACCACAGACTAACTTAGAACAAAGAAATGCATACCTCCAGTTTTACTCATAACTATTCCACTTTAGTACATTAGCTTATAAAGATTTTATTTCAGCTGTGCCCTGAACAGTATCATTGTTGCTGGTATGATATAGTCTCTACTATAATTAATGTATAGTCACAGTGTAGAATTGTCAATAAAATATGCTGTAATTGCTCAAATATCTGTCAGTGATTGTCCATCATGCCTGTATGATAATATGCAGTGATAATATCAAAACATTGGAATATATTGTCAGATCTAGAGTCAGTCTTATAAACAACCATTACAGTCATGTCAATTACATCAGATAAGATACAGATATTAGGGTGCATATTTGGAGGTGGGGGGTAGTTGAAAATGAAATTATTCCACCTAATGTCATCTGTGAAAAGACAGCAATATCTCTCATAACAGCTGAAGAATCAGAAGTCCCTGATTGCTAGATGCTGAAATATTCCCCAGTGACAATTCTTTTTGGAATAATAAGAGACAGAAGTGCCACTTCCAATTCTGTGCTGTCAGGCCATAAGGCCGAAAATCCTGTGGGTACCATAACACTTCCATTTTGCTGAGAATTTCTTTAGCTTGAGAGTTAAGGCACCCTTCACAAGGTGATGGGATTTTGTCTTCGGCTCCAGAGGGACTAGGATTTCCTCTTTGGTTCACTTTTCAGATCTGCATTATAAAGAAAAATAAAACAAGCAAACAAATATTAAAACAAATTACAAAATCATGTCATGTTTGGGATTTCAGCTGGTTTTGATTTCTGCAGCTTGGAAAGACAATGTGATAATCCCTGATGACACACTATAGTAATGACTTTTGAACTGTGATGTATTGCTAAAGATACTGATATACAGATGTTTGACACACGCACACACAAAACATTTGTATAACATTCTATAACACATATGACCACACATATGTATGCATAAATAATGTGCCATGCTGCCTCTGTACTGCTGGAAATTATAGAACTACTATGATTCCAATTTCTTGCCTCCTGTCACTCACATACCTCTAATTCCAGGGATCATTTTGTCTCAGAGGGACTTTGTGGGAAGTTGCATTCCCAGGAATACCAGCAAATAAGTAACTACACTGCACAGAAAATACATCTCAGCGTTTTTGAGGAAGCTGCGTAAGTGGAATTGATTTAGATAAAAATGTGCCTGTAAATTGATAAGGGAATCCAGGAAAGCAGAAAAAGCCCAAAGCTTTCAAAAGCTTTTTTGACACTGTATTTCTACACGTTCAAATATAAAGTGGTGTATTTTTTTCTCTAATTTTTCCAAAGCCAAACAAAAAAAAAGGGAGCTGTATTTTTTAAAGGCCCCATAAAAATGATACTGAATTATAAAATGCATAATAATATAGAATTTCTAGTGATAGTGTGACTTACAGTTGCAATAAAACATAGAATCCATCTTCAAAGAACAGAATGCTTGGTTTTACAATAAGAAATTATACAAGTAATAAAAAAATTAATTGTTGCGGGATTTGTTAAAACCAGATCACAGGTCTCAGCTCTAAGCGAATTTATTTGAACCTTCTGAAGCAGACATTGCAAATTTTTACATTCTGATGAGTGAACTAAAATCACATATTTCAAAGAAAACAGCACTCATAAATTACATTTATGACACATGAGGTTGCTGACTGCTGTGCAGAGAGCACAGAGTAATGGCGCTAATATGCACTCTAGCTTGATTTTCTCAGTTCCCAACATGCTCTAATTCTACACTACAAATCTTTAAATGGCAGTTATATTTTAATTAATATGATTATGTGCTGCCATTAGCAAACCCTCCCCCAGCACATTTCTCCTGCCAAACCCATGAATGCCAGTAAACCATTAACATAAAAGGGCTGTTTGCTTATTAAATTCATCTACACAAATAGGCAAGGGTTGCAATTGTTGATTTGCCATTGAAAGAACAGAACATGAGCGAGTTGCACAGTAGATGGCAGTTGCAATTATCTAGTGTAATTAAGTCTAATTTATAAGCCCCCCTCAAATGAGAAAGTTACAATTTTTGTTAATTAACAAGAGCATTTGTAAAGCTCGTTAACGCCATCACTCACCATCTGCCTGGATGGATGGGAGCACGCAGTTATTATTGTGGGACATGTTGCATATGTGTATTTGTGTAGTAATCTGTTTGGAAAGTCTAATGATTGAGATGGGAGATAGAAATGGATGTTATATTACAATGAAAAGAAGATCTACTGTTTTCATTTATCTTTACGGCAATGCAAGTGCTTTGTCATTATCTTGAGCATACGGTTTCATTATTCTGATACAGCACTCTGTTACATTGCCTCATACCATCATCCCTACAAGCCTGCAGGGTACAAGAGCACTTATCTTTCCTGATGACTGTTGAATCATTTAAAACAAGTTATTAGTGAAACAATTAAAATGATATTGGTTCACAATTGTATTGATAGCTGCCAGGCATAATGAAACATTCTGAATAGCAGTTGGGGGTTCTCAGAATGGATAGAAAATGCTGTTAATCAGAGGCAAGAGAAACCTCTAAAGAAAAACTAAATTGCAAGAACACATTAATTGTATTGGAACATTTCATTTAATTGAGAACAAAGGGAAGGTAAAAATCATATTATCAATGTTTTATGAACATGAAGAAATAAGAAAATTACTATGTCATTTGTCACATAGCTTCTGTCGGAAGTGTAAATTGAAAAGGCTGTATTTAACTTTAATGGGAGCAGGCCAAATACATCACGTTGTTGCACATTTAGTTTTTCACTGGGATTGCAAAAAATGAAAGGAATAAGGATTTTTTCCCTGCCAAAAACTGACTGTGAGTGAGTAAGCAATAAACCAGTTACAGTCTGCTAGTCAGCCATGTAAGGGAACAGGATATCTGTGCCATCCTGCCCATTCATGGAAGTCTTGAGAAATTGCTGCTATAAAATCAGATATGAACAATGTGCAAATGGGACAGCACACACACTTCTTTTTCATTCTTTCTTAGGAAGAAGATCGTGATTCATGTTGTGGAATTGTAATGCTCATAAGAAGAGGACCTTTAATACTTTTGGTTAATAATAGGTATATTTCCCTGATCCAATGCCCCATTGTAGCTACTGGAGAGGCTAAGATCAAATGATTCTCATTTATACAAAAGACCTTAAAGTGGTTGCAAATGTATGTAATTTAAAGCCTCTTACCCTACACAACATTATTAAGGGTGTCTAGGTAAATGGGAATTGGTCCCACTGAGTTGACTGAACACTGGATAAATTTACCAGTGGGATTTACCTTAATCCCACCCTCCATCACTACTAACCTCCAAAGACTAGGCAGCAGGGAGAAGGGTTTGACATTTGTACCAGGTTACTGGGGGGCTCTGTTATTTTTCCCTAGAGTGACAAGGAGCATGAAATATTGCATAAAAGTTGGATATCAAATTTGTTTTAAACAGTAATTGGTATGAAACCATATGAAAACCATTGACAAAGAAGAAAACTCTTCCAACTTAAATATCATTAAGTCCAAATTTTATACTTTCCTTTTGTTTTTCATCCAAAGATTCCTGGTATGATGTGGAAAGAGGGAAGACTGCCTTTTCTCCAGATTCCAAGCTGAACTCAGTAATATAGTAAACAAATTCTGTGTATGGCATTTTTATTACTTGGGCTTGAAATATTTTTAATTAGGCATAGCTAAAACATACATCAAACTGTTTCAAAGAAACGCCAGTGTTTCCTTTGGTTCACAAATTATTGCATTACATTTATATTTTTAGTACCTATTATTGTTGAATGGACAATGTTTACAAACGTATCTGAGCTGGGAGCATTTCTTGTATCCAGAAAATATTTTAGAAATGTATCACACAGAACTTCCTTCCTTCCTTCCTTCCTTCCTTCCTTCCCTTTTCTATATAATGTGGGTGTTTAACCTTCATGTTACCTCTACTATTTTCAAGCTATAAGGCAAGACACTGAAACAATAAGAAATAGCGTTGGAAATTGAGTAAATAATGCAACTGTTATTCATTCCATGTCTCATCTATTTTAAAATTCTTATCTAGTCTTTGGCTACTGATCAGGTTCAAAGATGAAACACTGGAGCAGTTAGCATTGTAAACTGTTAGCATGGCTATTCATATATTTGTAAACACAAATAAATTAAAAACTCTACACAAAAATATATTGAGTTATAGATAAAATGTATGGGGCTGGAAATAATGCATATTGTTAGAAATTAACAGAAGAAGGAGCTTTTTAAAACCATCATTATCACGGAAATCTTTAAGCTAAATTTTTTACCTTAATGAAGAGAATCAAATTAGACCTAAAAATGGTTATTACTTAATAGAGAGATGGAAAATACACAATTCATTGCAAAGAGTTATTTGGACAATATTTATGAAAACAGACTCATTTTGGGGCAGGCTTAAGGCCAAACCCTGGCTAACAGAAGAGGAGAAGTAACATTTGTAGGGTGCATTGGCCCAGTGGCAATGCCAGATGGGTGAGGTTAACTTTGTGAACTCTTGGAGAAAAGCATGGGCATTTTTGTGAGTGATTCCTCAAAAGATCAGCCTGTAAAAAGTGTTGAATACCTGCAGTTTTTAATGGCTTTACCTGGAATTCTGTGCATTGAGCACTTGCCGAATTCATTCCTGTAATGGATGGGGGGTGAAAGGGAAGGGGAAAGAATCTCTGTGTATATGTGGTCTCCTGATGTTTTATTTTAAAGAAAAAAAGAAAAGCTAGAATTTTACCTGCTAGAAAGGAAAGAAGTATATAGGCCAGATTTATTCTCTGCCTAGCATTTTTTACACTCAGTTTCATTCTTGTATTCAGTTTTCTGCTATGTGCATATAAAGATCAGCTGGGCAAGCACATTCAGCAGAAAAAACCCCAAACTTGTTTATGGATAAATATGTTGATTCACATGCAAATAGGCTCATTCATACATGAATAGGCATGTTTGCCTGGATGAAATATTCCAGACATTATTGATGAAAAGAGTAAAAAGACCAGCAGTAGCAGTACAGATGATTACAGCAAAGTGAAGGAAAAAAACCTAATCAAAATCCTGTCATGGACTGAGAAAAAGTATTCAAAAAAATATAGTTCCATTAAATTTCTAATGTCTGCTTTTGCTTATTTACTTGTTAGGCAAGGAAAGTTGCTCTCACAGAACCAGATTTTAAATGTGAAGATTGCATACTTGTGTGACAAAGAGGTTGTGAGGTTGTGCATATGGAGAAATCTTCCTAAGTGAGATGCAGTGATGAAGAGCCACACTTTCACTAACCTTGAACTGAAAATATATAAAAACATTTCTAGAAAAAAGGGTGCATATTCCAGCAAAAATCAATCCCTGTTTTGCAGGCAACAGTTTATTCATTTAAGAATGATAACTAGGGTTTCTAATCCATGTTCTTAGGATAATGAAAGTTTCTATGGCACTGGTTCATCACTTTGACAGCACTGGTATGTAGAACAAGTGAAAAAGAAACCACATCAATTTTGCATATGTTTTTTAACTTAGAAAGCTATCTCAGCCTTTGCTAGTCTTATATTTTTCTCTAGAATAGAAGTTCTTTCGTCTTTGGAGTTCTTTTTGGTCATTGGAGTTACCAAGAAAATCAAAAATCTGTATCAATGCTCTCTGACATAGTAGCATGAACAGGTTCTCATTTAGGATGACACAGAATTAGCCTCTCATCAGCAGAGACTTTCTAAATCAGAATGTAATTGCCATGGTGGGAACATTTTTCCAGGCAAGACCAGATTGATCTTTTAACCTAGAAAGCTCTCTCCTTTCTGTGGTAGTTACTTGATCAGCACTTCCCAGATTTCTTGCTCTTAGATTATATACCTGCTCTCTTTGAGGGCTTCTCTTGTCTCCTGGCCACTCAGCTCATCCTGTGTGCACCCCATACTCCATAAAACTGCCTTGATGGTGGAAGACCAACAGGTACAGTTATTCCCAGGGAGATCTCATTAGCATTCAGGGGCACAAGTGCATCCTTTCCTTTAGATCCATGGATACCATTTCCTTTTCATGGCTCTGGCACAGCAGCAGCTGAACTCGTGGTTGGCTGTGCTTGTGTGATCAGGTGGGCACACATCATCCCCTGTGCTCCATGCCATGTCAGCTCATTTGCCTTTGTTCCTTCATTAGTTCCCTGATGCTACTAAATATTATCCAGCTTACACCACTGTAGGACAGAGGGGTGTTTCAGTATGATACTGCGATCCTTCTTCAGTATTGACACTTTCCAACATCAGCATCATAAGCATTGGTATACTATGTTTTTTCTTTTTGTGAAAATGTTGCTAATGAAGTGTTTAAAGTAATGTGGATCCTAAGAGTGATCCATGAGAGCTTCCAAATGAATTTTCCTCCCACATTGTTTACAATCCTTTTTGTTAACTAACCTCAGACAATTTCTCAAGAAATTTCTTTCCCTTCTTATTTTGAATATCATTCTAGAGGAAGTGCTTGCATCACATCACTTGTCTAGCTATTGGTTACATACACATCTCTGTTGTATTGATCTAGTAATCTTCTTTTACTAAACTCAGAAAAACTATTCATCAATCAATTTGTTTCAAATTTTGATGTTTTTAAAACCTGAAATTTTAAAATTTAATTTTTGAAAATATACGCTCTTTAAAAAAAATCCCTCCCCTCAAGTTCTGGATAGAGTTATTTGACCTCATATTAGAGTTTGAAATCCTCTCCTCTCCTCTCCTCTCCTCTTTTTTGCACTGCCCATATGCCTTTTGCAGTGTTAGCATCAACTCCCGCTCCTCTCCTCTCCTCTCCTCTCCTCTCCTCTCCTCTCCTCATTTCTGTGTCTTTTTGCACTGCCCATATGCCTTTTGCAGTGTTAGCATCAACTCATTACAGAAAAATGAAGAATTATGAAGAAATTTCCCTCCTATTTTGCTGTGGACTTCTGAAAATACTTTTTAATGTACCCCATTGATATCATGCTTGCCTTTTTTTCCTTCTTCAGATTCATACTGATGACTAACAAATTGTTCTTTGTTTTAACATTCTTTATCAGTATGAGTTTAACTTGGCTCTTAGCAATTTTTCATGTCTCTAGATAAAAACAGAAAGTCTTTTTACTATTCTCCATAGGCTTCTTGTTTTTCTGTATATTTTTTTGTGGTGTGATTATTCCTTCAAATGTATTCAGCAGTTCCTTCCTAGAAGGAAGAAAACTTCCTTTTTTCCCCTGTTTTGGATACAGAGTTTGATATCTTAGATTTGAACACTTTCCAAACTTCCTAAACAGTTATCTGTCACTGCTCTTAGATGTGCCTGAAGTCTCTAAGTACTTCCCTTAATTTATTAAATTTTGCCATGTGGAATCAAGAACCTTAGCAGCCTATTTTTTTCCCTTCTTTTTCTAGTTCTACTGAAGTGAAACCAGATCTGTCCTTGAGCTCCCACCATAATGACAAAATTATGGAGCAGCTTCCTCACCACTGGACAATGCACAGTTTTCACTCTGCATTATTCTCGGCGACATAATGCGCATTAGCTGACAGCAATTTTCAGTCTCAGTGGTTTATACAATGGACAATTCAGATATGCTCCTGATTCATCTTCTTTCAAAAGCTGAAGGTCAAGACATCAGGTCAGGAAAACCTTGAGTAAAAATATTTTTTTTTGTACTGGGATAGAGTTAATTTTCTTCATAGTGGTCTGTATGGTGTTTTGGAATAGTGATCAAATTAATGCTGATAATGCATCGGTGTTTGGCTGCTGCTGACCAGTGCTTGCACAGCATCAAGGCCTTCTCTGTTACTCAGTCTCACCAGTGAATAGGCTGGGGCCTGGCAGGAGTTTGGGAGGGGGCACAGATGAAGCATCTGAGCTGAGGTAGTTAAAGGGATAACCCATAACATGTGCTATCAATCTAAGCAATACAGGCTGAGAGCTTGGTCTTTGCTCAGAGTCTGCCTGGGCACTGGCCTGTTTGGGAAAGGGGGGGTTGATTTTGCATCACTTGCAGTGGGGTTTTTTGCTAGTTTTTTTTTCCTTAACCTTTTTTCTTCGGTTGCAAAACTTTTTATCTCAACCCATGAGTTTTGTAACTTTTCCTTCTCCTATTCTCCTGTGCCTTCCCCTGTCCCATTGGGGGTGGTAAATGAGTGGTTGTGTGGATGCTTAGCTGCTGGACAGGGTCAACTATTACAGCTGTTTACTTAGGAGGCAGAAGAGCCTAACATTTACAAGAAACTTTCTTTGTCTCATGAGTTCAGAAATATGCCAGTACAGTGAACAACAGACAATAAGTTTCAATAGTTGTACTTTGAACAGACATAATTAAACCACCACCAGTGAGATTATACTGTGATTGTCCTTTACCACAGTATTCTATTACCATAGCACCTACTTGGATTTTTTCTGGGACAGATAAATAAAATGAAACTTCCTCTATATCCTTAAATTGTAGCAGAATAGCTAGAGACATTTTTAAATGTATCTGATATTGAAGTTTCCTTGAGAGGAAGCCTTCTGTGCTCCAAAACCTCTGTGGATGTCCTGTATTTCCCCCTGTTAGAATGGTGTACCACAACAATTTGGTGCAACTGGAAAGAAATTTTGAACATAACCACTTTGAGGCAATGTTAAGAAGGTACAGCCAAGCTGAATTACCTTACAGGCCCAAACAGGATAAAGTGCTCACTTAAATCACTCCTGGGCCACTCTAAAGTTTCTACTGAAGTGGCTGGGTTGATGAGAACCTGAGTCCAAGCAGGCTGCAGCTGGACTTCGTGCAGCTGGAGAAAGCTAGCACGTAGCAACTGCTGGGAACAGTTTTTGCTTACATGGGACCTAGTCCCAGCCACTGCTTTAACTCCAGTGATCTAGTCTCCCACACCAAAAGCTAGGAAAGAACTTGGCAAGTCAGAGAAAAAAAAACAAGTTTCTGAATTTTCGTTGGCAAGCGTGGGAGCTCAGTAGCTACTGAGAGTATAAGAACCTCAGGGCAGGAGACCAGCAGCTCAGGGCAGGAGACCAGCAGAGGCTCTTGAAGCATATTGTGTTTTTCTGTAAAAACCATACTGTCTATAGCAAGTCTTATCTGTAGAGACATTTGTCCTGATGATACCTACAGCCTCTCACAAGCACTTCCTTATGCTTCTCTGTCTGGCATGGGACCGCCAGGCAATGAGTATTTAGTGGTGCTTGTAGTTCAATTAGAAGTGCTGGTCTCAGAACTTAACAAAGCTGTTCCTAACATCCTTGCTGAATCGAACCTTTTCTCTTGCAACTCCCATCCACTGTCAGGTAAGTTCAGCAGATGAGAAAAGCGTGCCTGTTTTCAACAGAGAGAGCGTTTCTTCAAAGCACTTCTTTCTGCATGTTGATCTATTACATGTATGCCCAGCTAACCCCGTTTTAAAAGAACATTCTTAACCTTTGACTGGGATTTTGAGGACAACAGCAGCCTCTGCTGTTTTGACAGACTGTCTTTGTTCAAGTGGCTTTTTGGAACTTGCGTTTGGTATATTAAGCATAGACGTGCTCGCGCTCATTTGTCTAATTCATACTGTGCTTAAGTCAGCCTGGCTAGCACATTATGCATCTCTTTGTACTCTGCAGGGCATTGTATTAGCATGATGGTTAGTGGCTGTGCCAAGATTTATCAAACAATAATTTGAAGTTGCAACATCTGGCTTTGGGAGTAATGTGCTGTCTACCCAGCGACTGATGTAACTCACATATCAGAAATTAAGCAGAAGAATGACAAACTTTCATTCTCTGGCACTGGTGAACTGCAGTAGGTTTTCCCTCTTTCAGGCTGTATTAGCCACGTAAGGCTTTCATGCATAACCACCCTGTTTATGTTATAATTTCTACTCACATTGGGCAGAAATAGGATTCTCACAAGACAATAGAGCAATAAACACTGGTTAAAAAAATGTGAAAAATAACTGACCAGGAATGCAATATGCTTCTTGCCTCTGTATAAATCCTATGTGGATGTGGATGATTTGATTTACTTTCCATATCAAAAGCAATATCTTTCCTAAGGCAATATTAGAATAGTTTTTAATGATAACAGACTGTGTCGTGATGACTTTTTTATATAAATTTAATGATTTTTACCGTAGGCCCTCCTGTTTGAAAACCTATATGAAATCAAATGGATGCCAGCTAAATAGCACCCTCTCCATCCCCAATCTATAGCGGTGAGTGTGATTTTAAAAAGATACTGTCTTAATTAGACTGATTGCTTCTGCTGAATGCAGTGGTGACAAGTTAAAGAAAGAATAACATTTAAGGATTATTGCCTTAAATTAACAATCCACAACTTTGTAGGCTGGATTGCAGTTTATCTTGTTAAAGATAGTCAAAGTTAGTATTCAGATATCCTTCTTACATTTTCCAGGGTCTCTTGGCCTTATTAATTCAAATCTTACTTTCAATGTATGCATGTAGCCAAGATAATTATTAGAAGGAGAGATCAAAGCAAGCATATTATAGTCCTATTCCATTTTCTGCTGATGTGAGTGATCTGCCTCTTCTTTGATGTTGTATGCTTCTACAGTGAAAGTACAGAGGATAAAAATACTACACCATGTAATCTGGCATTTATCCCATGAGAGCAGAATTCCAAATTGTGACACATGTCAAGAAGTTAAAAAAAATAACTTAAAAGAGCCCAATGCTTTATACAGTGACATACTCTGCATTTAAACACCATCAAACATCATTTTCCATTACAAATTTAGTCCCCTATATAAAATTCAAAGAATTTCTGTAACTTTAGTCAAAGAAAATGACAGCAATACTTATAAAATAGCTGCTATATTTACTAGCAGTTACACTAAGATGGCAACTTAGCTTTGTTCAAACCAAATTCTTCTCTTTTTTTAATCCTTAAAAAGGCAAAAGGAAGACAAAATTAATGTCTTTGCGCAAACACAGATGCATCTTCTGAACAATATGGTTTCATCTCCAACAGTGTGTTTATTCTAACTGAGTTTTGTCATTCTTTGGAAGATGTTTGTGATTCCAAGTGCTGAATCCAGTACTGACACAGGCTCATAGGATTCTCCCTCAGTGTGAGGAAGCAGGATTTGTCCTTTATTATCGTATGTTTAAGACGTAATTGCCCCACATTTCTTGTCAGAATTCTGTCATATTGACACATATATTGGAAACTGAACTCATCATATTTCTACCTTTGTAGCATAACACTTGATTATTTTAGATTGTAAAGAGCAGACAGAATGTTATTTACAACAGTGTTACATTTGGCCTTCTTGAGTTTACTGGAAAATGTCAGAAGTCTTTGGACAGTTTGAAAATTTTTCCTTCAGTACTGAAATCAGTGAGAGTTTTTTTTTATTACCTCCAGTGACTATATAGATGTAAAACAGTAATGCCCATTTCTTTATGTCTTGAAGATGAAACAGGCCAAATAAGAGCTTTCCATCTTCACTTTTCTTCATGCTCGAGACTGTAATTAATTCCAAACAGATTCCATATGAAGTTTGAAGAATGTCCTTAATTTTCTTTTCGCAATTTACCTGCATTTTCTCATGTCTGAGTTCTATGAGGGGCAGAAACATAACTTTCAAAACACAGGATAAAAGAAAAAGCTATTCACGAAATAAAAGTTAAATCAGGAAGACACAGAAATATCGCCAAATTCCTATTTAACCTTTATATTTATGAGATGGCTTTGCATGTTAGATAGAGAAGCTGGTATATGGGGACTCAACCTCAGATCATTCCTCCTGCAATTGTTGCCAAAAGTGTCCTAATCCCTTAATTTTATCATTGAGGAAATGTCTGTTTAATTTCTGTTGCTTTATAGTGATGCTGCTGAATTTGATGGAATTTTTATGCCTAGAAAATAAGGAAATGGACTTGCATGACACTTTTTCTTTTTCAATTTGGAACTTTTTCTATAGACTGAGGGCCAAAATCTCAGCCTCATAAAACTGGACTGTATTACCAGTTCAAGATTTCCCAACAAAACATTCAAACGCAAATATTACCAGATTTATGGTCTGGGATTCTCTTAAACTTGAAGTCACACCTAGGTAGATGTGAGTTCAAGAAACTTTCACTTTCATCTGTGTCTGCCTTGAAGATTACCCCAGATTCTATCAGGCTGTCATCTGGCACAGGTGTACACACTCCTGCCATGTCCAGGCTCAGTTATTGCAAATCACAGGACTTGGGAATGAGATTTGCTGAAGGGAAAAAAAAAGAACCACCCAAACACTCTAGATGGCTTAACATGCATCTGCTTGCCTGTTCAGCAATGTGGGTCATATTGTTCTTTCTGCACAGTCCTCCCACTAAATTCAGAATCCAGATGTGCTTCTCAAGATTTTTGTGCAAATTGTTACTAGAATCATTGTCAGGTGGAAAGTAGGCTTTCTCCAAAATCAAAATTCTCTCTGCAATGACTTAAGTTCTCCATCTAGATTTAGTTTTCTCTCAGAAATTAACTTCCAGATCCTCCATGTGTTAGTAAGGTGCCAGATGTGGGCCTAAAAACCTGATGCACAGAGTTCTGCTGAGAAACGGGTTGTTGTTCCATGCAATACTCAGATATTTGCCTGGATGAAAGAGGATATAGTGTTCTAGACATCATGAGAGTATTTGGAAACATTTAGAAATATTTTGGAAAAGCTAGCAGTGAAAATGTCTTGGGAATACATCAGCTTATTAACAATTCAAATTGAGTGGGGGGATGTTGGGGGTTTTTTTTGGGTTTTGTTTACCCGCTCCTGCCTCCCCCACCAAAGATTTAGATGTTCCATGTAACTAGCATTCCAATTTCTCACTGGTTCTGTCTATGATTTATCAAACTTTTTGTGGATTCAGATATGTCCTAGGAATTTGCAGAGTGAGTGTTCCCAGGGCACAGTGCAAGGACCACAGCAGCACTCGTGTTTAGCTGCTGTGAAAGGCTCAGCAGGGCTCTTTGCTCCCTCCCTGTCTTGAGTGTGGAGATACCAGCCAAGCAAAAGTCAGAAGTTCTTGGCTGCAATTCCCAGACTGTTTTCAAAAGGGTGATGTTATACTGTATTTTTCCTTTCATCTACAAAGAATGTCTTGCATTCATGTGTGCAGCTGTTCCAGCAATCCACCTTGAACAAAATCATGCACTGCTGCACAAGCAAAGGTCCTCTCTAAAGAATGGATGGAGTCAGAGGAGAAGTGACAAAAAGGCCTTTATTTGTCCCTCTTCAAATTTTCTCTTGGACAGAGAGGTGAATTTTTGTCATCAATGTGATAAGAAACAGTTTTTTCTTCTTATTGAAGTACTAACTTTTCACTCAAAGCCAAAGCACAACGGAGTTCTCACAGTGTCACATTTCAGCAGCAAGTGAAAGGTATAAGTAAATGTTGGAGAAGTGCTTTTGAGTAGCTTGCTTTCCTATGAAAGCTGAATTAATGAGAAATGAACATGTCAAAGGTGGTTGATAGTTATTTGGGAAAGACTTTGTCTCGGGAAATCTGAGAGCAAGGAAGGATGTGTAATGAAGCAATGGACTGAGTGGCATTTAAACAATGAATTGCCTCGTTGGGTTGTTCAATTAAGGAGAAACACCTCCCAAATTGGTGTGTCTCTATCCTCATCCTGAGTGACCCCAGCTCTCTGGTAAGCACTCAAATTCTCTTGTCCTGTCAAGGCACTAGGTCATGATGAGTTGGTGGTGTTTTATGCATACACATATACATACCTACCTCAGAATGGCCAAAATGAGCCCAAAGATTTCACATGCAGGGTGTTGCACTTCTAGGGTATAACCACTAATTATTACATCTAAATTTCTGAGCAGACCAGGTATTTAAAATATACTTGATGTTCTTTGCATTTCTGTCACTGAGAGCTACAGCCAGGTAGCAGGAAGTAGGTGCGCAGAGGAATAAACTTTGCTATAAAAATATGTATTCCTTACTTTTTCTGAGTAAACATTACAGATACCTACATAAATGGTGCATAAAGCTTTCATGAATCAGGCCTCAGGCTAGACATTTAAGTGGTCCCTACTGTATTCACATGCAAACAGTTGCACAATATATTAAGAATTACAATAATAGAAACATAGCTATAAAATACTCGCATGATTTTACTTTTATTTTTATAGCTCCTTGTCTTTCTTGACTTTTGGGGTTTTTTTGAAATAATGAGAAAATCAGTAAAATATTACAAGCATGTATAGATTGAAGGGGTGCTCAGCCACAATTGGGAGCCATTTATACTTTCCATATTCATTGATTACACTGGAAGAAAGCTTAAGAGAGAAAATATCTGTGTCTGTATTATGCTGAATACACTTCACATACAGTCGTCCTAGTTATCAATTAATTCAACTTACTTCCTCATCAATTTTTTCCCCCCCTTAGTCCTGATGGTTTTATGACCTAGACCCAGGCGATACCCTCAGGCAGTCCATCTGATAATTGACACATTTTCTAACAATGCATAGTGATACCCAAGTCAGTGCTTTCAGGCCGTGACTTCAGCTTATTGGAGACTGCAGCAGGGACTCCTTTTATCCCTCATACATCAGAATACACTGACAGCTCTCCCAGGCAGGGACGAGGCAGGTCTCTCCCTCAGGAAAATGTATGCAAACACCTCCGGAACATTGTACTGGTTGCTAGGCATCACACTGGTGACATCTTTATGATAAACATGGTATGCAGAAGAAGGTCTAATAAAAGAATAACAAATTATTACATCCAGAGGGCAATTTTACAAGATTAACTGGTGTAATAAATTACTGCTGTAGTCAAAAAACTGTGTTACCTTTTAAGGTATTTCACAGCAGAGTCTAAATAAACCAGCCTATAAAAACAGAGAATGTTTCACAGAAAATAATAAACCCATTTCTATATTTTTTAATACTCTTCACATTACCTACGGGTGGTGTTTGACTTGCTGCATGGTACCTTCAGCAATTGCTTGCTGAAAAATAAGACTTTACCTGAAATTCACACCAAGATATCTCTGTTTATCATTATTTCTTTCCTGCTGCTGGACATTCAGTAGCCCTGCAATTTAAATAATATAAATTTGAGTCAAAGCCCATAGCATTTTATTTATAAAACTATTTTCACATATTAAATATTATAAAGAACATATCACTAGACAAATACCTTTCATATTAATTATCAAATATTTTTATTTTTTTCTTTCTCCTTTACAGAAAAAGAAATTTCACATTCACCCTCTTTCTCTCATTGTGACTTGCTTTCCCCATTTTTCTTTAATTGTCAGAATATTTTAAATTTGTCCGTTAGTAATTTTTTCTTTTTTAATTTTAAGGATTCATATTTTACATTTCAAATATCCTAGTCCTTTTGTATTGAAAACAGCTTTGTGGAGAAAAAGGATCCCTCATTTGAATCCTAACTGACACAAGACCCTGGTTATTGTCATGCACTACTTTTATACTAATATAAAAGTGAATTTGCATTTCATTTGTAAATGAATGAGACGTGTTTTCCTGTGGTTATTTCCGTCTAAATCCCAAGATTTTTCACAACCTATAAAAGGTAGAACCTACATCTGGGATTCAAAGGCCATGGATGTACTAAAATTTATCATAAACTCTCCTGTGTTACTCTAACATAATGCACTAACAGGATAGCACAGCTTCATATTTGTAAGCTGCAGACCATTTGCAGCTGGCTGTGAGGTCAGATTCTTGCAGTTCTACTAATCTAATATAACTTAAGCCACCAGTATCTGTACTTACAAAAAGACATGCTCTAGATGGGATATTTGCCCTGGTTTTAGTCACAGGTGTTTCTGAGTGTTGGTCCCTTCCAGAACTGGATGTGTTCATTATGCTTCCCTCTCCTGTGTTAAGGGTATGGAATATGGGACTCCTCTCTGACATAAACCAGCAGCTCCCAAAAGCCCTTTCACACAACTGGTCAAAATTACTTTTTTCACTCCCTGTAGGGAAGAGAAATTTCCAGTAGGAACAGAGTGTCACGGGTTTCCTTGGTAGCTTACGTGTATACAGAGTAGCATTATACTGAAATGATCAAAAAGGTTGCAGCATTATAAATGAAAACAGAGAAGATGCAGAAATATTTGTAAAAGTGTCAAAAGGGCACTTTAGATATACTCAGACATAGTCTGTATGTGAATTAACAACTCATTTTCAAGATCCCCTCTTATCCAACTGCACAAGTGAAACAAACGTGGGGCTTTATTGTTGGGTTATCTGGGTTCACAAAAAAACCCCAAACTGTGCAGCCCTGCATGCTGAACACAGATCTCTTGAATCTCTGACAAAAAGTGTGCAGCAATGTCACAGCAGAGGCAATAATGAGTGGTGCAAGATGAAAAACAGCAAAACCAAGCAACAGAGGGAGGGGCTGAGCGTGGTAACCATCTTTCAAGGCACCGCTAAGAGGTGACACTCAGACATCATCATCGACTGGGACCAAGTGCAAGGTTCAAAGCAAGCTCTTTCACTTCAGCAAACAAAACGATGCTCCCAGTGGGTAGATGCCATGGAGGAAGGCCAGGAGACAGCGTGCTGGAGACAAGATGACACGTAAGAGCTGAAATGAGAGACCAAGATGTGGGAAGAGACCAGCCAGGGCAGTTCTGGGGGCAGGAAAGAAGGGGGAGAACCAAAATCAAAGGACACGTGATCCAGAAAAGACCTTGAAGTGTAGGAAATAATGTGAACCTGTGAACTTCATCAGAAAATACTGTTTAGTTTGCAGATGACTGAATGTGTATATCTATTCATTCTTGTCAGACAGGTATCAGTCAAATCTGTGCTATTTGTAGAAAAATGCTTAGGAAATATAAATCACTGGTAAGTAAATGTTAAACTCAACACATTAAAAGACAATAAATCAAAATACTTCCAAGTGGTATCAGCTTCTGTTTTTGCAAAACATAAGCAATGACTCAGTCTTCCAGCATGAAAACAAAACTGTATGAAAACAATTAAATGTCATTAAAAAACTAAATGAATTATACAAATCCAAATAGATTTTTTTCTCTCAGAATTATTGAAAACTATTACACTGTTTCCTATTTCTTTGCAGATTTATACTATTAAGTTTTTGGCTTCATGTTTCCTTCCAGGACCATGCAGTTTTTGAAAAGTAAAAAGCTCTTTGAAGATGAGAAGGAACATCACTGGGATTTTTTATTATTATTATTATTATTATTATTATTATTATTATTATTATTATTATTATTATTATTATTATTATATTTAATTTTTAATGAATTGAGTGAAATACTTGTTGTCTTTCTGTGTTAAATATAATGGTACTTTCAGCAAAAATATTCCACATAATATTTTCAGAGTGTTCTAATAAGACATGAATGTTACAAAAATTTATTCATAGCCAGTTAGATGCAATAACAAATATCTACAGGAATTTCGACTGAACAAATGCAGAAATACTTGCACTCAGAATTCAATACTGCTAAGCTCATCTGTTAAAGTTTCTAAATAAGTAAAACATTGATAAATTACTCTATAAGAAACATTAAATATTTTATCCTTGTTCAAACATTGCCTCATTCTCAAAATCCAGACTATAATTCAATATGTAATAATTTGTTGGCTAGAATTATTTCAGAGTATTCAGTGTGAATATCTAATACTTAATTGAGCAACAAAACAGTGCTAGGTGATTTTTCATAGATTTTATTGAATTTACTTATTTAAAAAGAGAACAGTGAATAAGCCTCTTTCAAGATAGAAAAGCATCTGGATGATGCAGCAAAATGTGTTGTGCAAGGGGATGTGGTAAATGTAACTTTTTGCTAAATACACAATACTTGGAACCTGGCTTTAAAGAGCTATTTGCACAAGACATTTATCTGAATGATATAAGGGGGAGGATATTCTTCATAATCAACAACCATTCAAGGGAAAATTGCACTTGTGAAGAAAAGCTAGCTCATCAGCAGCTCACTTATCGACTCCACAGGCAGATCCTGGCATGCAAAAGTTCCTGTATCAATGGCCCCAGACAAGATTTTGGGAAGAAGTCAGTCCCTAACCCAAAACAGATGCCTGTAGTGATAAAGCATATCTATTAAATCAAATGAACTTTGCAATTAAACACCATGAAAACAAGAAAGATGGTCAAAAGCAGCTTCTGATGAGGCAAGTGGAAGCATTGGATCAGTGTTGTTTCAGGGTACTAATATTCTATCATTTATATGCATGTTATTGAATCTTGAAGAAAAAGAAAAAGCCTGGAACTTCTGACTGCAGTGTTCAATTGGAAAGAAGTCATAGCTGTTATTCAGAATTGTCTTGCTGGGCATTATAAAAAGAAGAAGAGAAGATACAGCCAAGAGTCACTACAGCAGAAACCTCAGAGTAAAGCAATAATTATTTGTGAAAATGGTATCAAAAGAATCATACGGATCATAGAGATACATTATAAATGGATCAAGCTTGACTGTCACAATGTCATCTAGTGTGCTTATAAGACAGACATTTTAGATATCTTTGATTTTGTGTTTGGAGAAGTCATTTAAATGGTAGTAACCATACATTTTTGAGTCCACATCTATAATAGACAACAGAGGAGTTCTCAGAGCATGAAGAGACAACATCAAAATCTGCATACTCTGTGTAACTATGGAGAAGTTGCAGCTATGTGTAACCACTTACTAATATAAGATACTGGCTTGTGGAAAACACATTTAATCACAAGTTATTTGAACCTGCTCTCCTGAAGGGGAGGTTACCACTCTTCAGTATTCAACAAAGATCCATTTCACTGATGCTATGTTAGAGTGTCCGAAATTCCTAAAAATCCATACAAAAACTGATTAAAAACATAAGAGTATGTAAATCTGACAGCTGCAAATTTTTCCTATTCCCATTATGTCTACTCACATCTGATCACTCCTATCTGACATACAAGTCAGATGTTTTGAAATGGAAAATTGTGTGGCTCCATAGATTGAGAAAATCCAAGTTAATGGGACTATTTGTAACTTTTGAACACTGCCATAATTTTGAAATTTAAAAAAAAATGCTGAAATCAGGAAAAAATAATTTTCTGGTACCTATATTCAATCTATCTCACCTATCACTTAATTTCTGGCAGAATCTTATGCATATGCTGAGGGAGGAACAAGAGCCTGAACACAGGTGTCATTTTGTCACCTGCAGAAAATAATCTAGCTATGATGTACTCTTGGACCACTGTTGGGAATAATAATTGCTGCCCCTTTCTCCAGGGCAGTCTAGAACCTAACTATTTGAATTCAGTCCTTCAGGGAAAACTAAAATCACTTTCCCAATAATCTGACAGCAGTAAGGAAAGTCAGTGAGCTAAGCATGAATAAAGTATATTTTTAAAATGGCTACTACTTGCCTGAAATACAAAATAGCAGTTTGTTGTTGTTTTGTTGGGTTTTTTTGGGACTGAGTCACAAATCAGATTGCAGTGCCTGGATTGGAAGGTTTATGTCAGACTAATGCCAGTCCAAAACAAATTCAAGCAATCAGGATAACCTTTTCAAAGTTACTTAGGTTTATTTGAAAACAAGAGTTACAATGCCCAGGTGTGGGCAGGTGTGCAAGCAAGCTGCTCACCTCCCATCCAGAAGGAAAGTTTGAGCTGGCCAACAGAAGTTATGAGGAGACATTTCCCCCCCAGAGGCTGTTGTACTAGAAACCTGTCCATGGTGGTTAGAGGAGATATACATTTTTTACCTTGTGCCCCTTCTGGCCCTCCTCATATCACACCTAGAGAGCTCAGGGTTCTGTTTTTTTAATGAACCTTAAGAAAAAATCTTAATATATCAAGCACCTAGGTTAACTCTGTTTACTTCCCTTTTTTTATAGTTCAGTGGACATGAAGGCAGATACTTCAACACTAGTTCTTGTTAATAAGAAACCCTGTTTTAACAGACGCTGTTTCAGGAGGAAAATGCCAAATCAGTATCAAGAAATATTCATCTTTGAAGATCAGTCAGATTCAAGCATTCACTTTCAATTAATATTCACTAACCTGAAGAAAAAAAACAGTTCTTCCCACTTAGCTATTATTGGCTGTTTAGCACTTTGAAGATCATAATTTACTCAGGGCATGTCCTGAAAAATTGTCATATGACATGGAGTAATTTGTGGTCAGAATCAGACCTAAACTGTAGAAACCTGGATGTGCTCTCTGCCTGTGAGTTATGCATATGAATTCCTTGTAGAAGCAATGGAGATCTAGTCAATACAGTTAATGAAATCCAGATTGTAATTCAGACGTGTAGTTGCTAAAGCCAATTTTATTTCTGAATAGTTCTCCAAAACCAGCTAGACCTCTTTTAGGCCTTCACTTAAGTACAGCCACACAGTGCTGTTTCTGCTATGTAAGGGCATTGTAGGGGGCTTGTAGTTGCTGTTCCAGGATGGCACAACTCACCCTGTAGGATATCTAGGGGAATTCACTATCTGGTTGTTGATTTCTCAACTTATTCTCCAGGTGCTTGTCTAAACACTTTTCTCTCTCCTAACATAATCAGGAGTATTTGAGACGCTTGCAAGAGAATTATAGTATGTTGTTGCATATTCAGATTTCCATTTTTGGCCAAG
>NW_005054423.1:1399659-1474224 GCF_000277835.1 Geospiza fortis
ACACAGAAGGATACATGTTCATGGAATCATGGAAATTGTTTGGGTTGGAAGGGACCTTTAAAATCATCCAGGTCCAGGCCCCCTTCTATTGGTAGGGACACCTTCCACCAGAGCAGGGTACTCACAGCCCCATCCAGCCTGGCCTTGAGCACTTGCAGGGATGTTCTCTGACACATGAATATTATATTTGATTCACTCAGCTTAATGATAATATTTTACACAGTGACATAACTGGAATTAATGACTGTCTACTAGACCTGGCTCTCAGATGCAATGGGCTAAAACTGTGGCGAGTTACAGAGTTTCAAGGCTTTGGAGAGAACCAGCAGCCCTATCTGACCCTGCCTGGACTACCTGGGTCCTTCCCAACTCCTGGCCATGCCCCAGGATCCCATTTGAGTCCAGTCTGGGTCACTCAGCCCTGTTCCTGGCTCAACCTTCCTGGACTTCTCTGAGTGACCTTGGACCTGTCTCATGCCTCTGCCCTGCTGCTCTGTGGCCCATAATGTTGTACATGATGGTGAATCTGAAAAGACTGTTTGGCCAGGCAGCTCTGACATTGAGACACAGTGAGACAGCACTTCCCAGGTTCCTACACAAATAAAAACCCACTCTGAAATGGAGACCAGCATCAGAGTAGATGAATCAATCAGCCAGGGGTAAAGGTTGAGTGAGGGGTGGGATGCAAAATACTCAGATAATTCTGTGTTGCTATTTATTACTTCCTATCATGTGCACATGTCCTTTTGTTGTGAATATTTTATATCTTTTTATAATAATGAGGCTTTGCACAGTTAGTATTCAGTGTAATATGTATATTTCTGCAGTATTTTGGCAAAAGTTCTCTAGGGTTTGTTTGGTATCGTTTTTCCTTTAAAGTTAGACATTTACAAACAATTTTTCAAAGCCTGATTAAAACATCCCATTTTCCAACTGGCCTGAGGGTAATGCATGGATCAGTGGGTCTACGCTAAATGCTTCTTCCTCTGCAAATTCTGCTGAATGTCACAGATGAAGACTTGAAATGAAGACTTCCTCAGAGTCAAATCTTCACATTTCCATTTGGAGTAAAAATTTTTAACAAGAACTAGACTACAGTTGTGGAAGCAAGACAGAAGATAAAGTTTGCTTTGGGCTATTTGCTACCTAGTTATTATAAGAATGTAAGGGTGGTTTACTAGAGCCATTCTGAAAGTTTTAAGGATGTCTGTAGTCATCTACTATGGTGAAAGAAGGATCAGGCTGTAGAATTCAATGCAAAAAAATCACAGAGATACACAAAGTTTTGCTAAGTTTGAAGAATGGGTAGAAAGGACTACAGAATTTTATAGACAGTTTGTGGCTGTGTGATGGTAGTGGCATTAGGACTCAAAACATTGCATAATTTTGACATTATCAGAATCACTTTGTACAGGTTCACCAAAACAGAGAACTGGTAAAATGAGTTAGAGAAGGTTCAGAAGACTATTTTTCCTCTGCTAGCTCACTTTAAGCATTCTACAGGATGTAGGTTGATTTGCAAATTAGGAGGCTCCTTTTTTCCTCCATGTGTCTTGTTGATTGGCTGGCTGGTGGGCTTGTCTTTCTTCCAGGAACAGAGCTCTTCAGAAGCCCTGCTGGTGTCAGACACCCCTAGAGGTGCTTTTCCACAGTGTGAGCACAGGTAACCTCCCCAGGATCCGTTTCCTTTACCAATTATAGTAAAGTGCCAATTACAGTAAAGTGCCAATTACTGTTCTAAAAACTAAAATCTGGTACTGGTGGGGCAGTGCCTGCCATAGTCTCGCCTTCATTACCCCTCATGAGCTCGGGTTTTCCAGCTCCACATGGGACTGCCAGGCATGCAGCAGACTGTGCTTTCAAGGTGTAGCAGCAAAAGTAAAGATTGCCCTGAACTAGAAGAAAATATCTCTGAAAATTAAGAATATTAATGTGGGCTTACATATACTCACCAACTTTGATAGAAGGTACTGATTCCTATACATCATTAAAAAACTGTATTTATCCTCAGCTAACTTGTTTGACAAAGAAAGAAAAACAATGGCTTTATGGATCATTTGTGGTACTATAGATTCAGAGATCTCTTCAGTTTTGTTTGACAAATTTCGTGAAACTAACTATGTCACATAGTTCCTACCACACTTACAATATTTATCCTTAAATGCATACATTATTTTCAGCTACTGGGAATTAATTATCTTACAACAAGAACACCTATTAGTCGGGCACTGATAGGTCACAGGTGAAAGCATCACACAGCACTTCCAAAATTTTTGAAAGTTTAGAATAACCTTCAGAGGTAAATCTTTGATTGCAAAAGATCACACATAGGACTACAGAAGCCACAGCTACTTGATTGGATACTAGCATGTGGCATAGGAAAGGAGTTTATGCTTCTCTTTGAGATCAGGCATCTTAAAACAATTCTATCATGTAAATTGCTGTATGGAAAAAAAAAAAAACAGTTTCCAACCAATTTTATGTGTACAATGTAATGCAGAAATTTTCTTTGGAATCTACTGGTGTATTCTTAAACACTATAAAATTATGAAGAAATATCAGACTCCAAAATCAGTAGCATCATTCTCTTGGCAGCATAAATTAAAAGCATAAATCCAGAGTTATGGTGTGAAAGTGTCTCTGTCTTCCTGTTAGTGAATTTTATAAAGTATGTAATTGAAACATGAATGCTCTGCAAAATTTGTCCCATGCATCAGGTACTAAGAATATTCAAATTACATTATTAAAGATCTTAACAAGTACCTTGATGCAGAATAAGCTAATCTATGACAAAAGGAGAAGCTGAAAAAATGCTTTTTCTGTAAGCCATTCTACCCAGCCATTTTATGGTGACACTTCTAGAATATCCCAACACTGGCTGTGTTGGGGAAATTGAGAATGAAATAAACAGACCACTGGTCTAAACTGAGATAACACCTCTGCTACTTAGAGAGCCTTTGATAAAAAAAATGTTTTGCATATCACTGGCGTTTAATATCCTCCTGTCTGTGGGGGTGTGTGTCCCTCAAAATCATTTTATTCAGCTTGTGTAAGTTCAGATGCATAAAACCTTCCTTTTTGGTAAGAATTTGAAACTCCTACTCTGGGAGGTAGTGTATTCTATGAAGCTGTTCTTTTCCTGCTTTTGTAGCTCCTAGGACAGCTTTTTTCCCCAGACAAAGTCAAACATCTAAGTTCCCGCTGTATGGGAATCACTTCTTTTCTGATGCACCATTGCCAGAGCACAGCCCAGTGTCGGACTCAGCACAGCCTGTCGCAATGGAGACAGAAGTTAAACAAGGAGGTTTATTCAGTTCTGTTGGGGAAGAAACACATCTATTAACAACTTAGAGGTTTAAAGCAGTCAAAAGGCCCATTTCAAGAATAAGAGTGTCAGTTTTCACAATATTGAACTCGGCAGGTACACAAAGAGTGTCATCTGTCACCTGTGCAATACGATAGCCAAGTGCAGGGGTTGCTCCCTTCAAGTCTCCTAAAGTAGCTCAAGCTTCAGACCCTTTGAAAATATTGCAGATGCAGGTGGAATTGACACAACTGAACCAGTGCCTGGTGAACTGAGAGTAGTTCAGTAAAGTGAGGCTGTCCTCCAGGGAACAAGTGTCCCAGGGTGCAAGTGCCATTGTAGAAACTTATTTCAGTAACAAAACGAGATGAACTGCATTTATCTACAGTCAATTCTAAGGCTGGGAGTGGAGGACTAGGAGTCAATCACAACCTTCTCAGTGCATCAAGAGCTGTATTTCAATTTTCCAGGCTCTTAGAAACTTCGTGGCAAATGGAGTGTAAGACAATGGCCAGCATTTTCTCTAAGTTAAAATGAAATCCCTTTCAGAGCAGATGTAGAAGTAAAATGGTAACCACCTTAGCAGACCTCATCTGAACGGTGGGAGAAACAGAACAGATGGAAGAAAAAATAGGAGGAGGCTGGAGAAAAAGGGAAAGGAGAGACAGAGTGTTAGAATGAAGGGAGGGAAGAGGGTGGAAGAAGGTCGGATGAAAAAAGGAACTTTTGGACTAGGAGAATCCGCAAAATTCTGCATATATTTCTCATGAAAATTTTGATTACTCATTTTGACAGGCTGTCATGATAATCATACTATTTATTGAAATACTGTCTTCACTGATTGATAAATAGTATCAGGCAAAATACTAGTCATATATATGTCCAATAGATTTTTTTTCATTTAAAAAACCCAAAATACGCATTGTTTTGAAGTGTATTTCACATTAGCATTAATCCGTCTGGAATTTATTGTAAAGAATCTCAATTTAAAGAGTAATCAGCGTCTCAAAAAACACCCAATATCAAGACATTTTCCAGGAAGTTATACAGCTATACACATTTTTTTGGGCAGCACCATATTTTTTGGCCAGACCTTCCCTAAACAGTTCTCACTTACACTCTCTCTTTGATCTATATTTTAAAATACTGTCAAAGTGCAAAAAGCCTATCTCAAAGTCTTCTTTACATGTCCTTCTCTTACTGTGGCTTACCTCCATATGCTACTGTCTCCCTTTCACTCCCCAATCTCCTCGTGTAGTAGAAGAGATACTTCTTATTTTCTTGATAAATCCATCAGCAGCAAGTTTCTTAGGTGTGTGCACATATAAATGGCAAAGACACCCCATCAGACACAACTCATATGACTGTGTTGCCTAAGTTTGCTTCCCTCATGACTCAGGGCTATGAAAACCATGTTCTTGTGAATTGCTAGGCTGACATTTATTTATAAAAGAATAAAAAATCTGAGGCTTTTTTATTTATATATTTATTTCTGAAAGCCTTGCAAATCTATTATGGGTATTGTCTCAGTCAGATTTTGAAAAGTGATTCCTACGATTAGGGTCAAATTTTCAAAATATTCTTCCCTTTAACATATTTGAATAAAATTGTTGGTGATGCTGATGACTTATAAAAGTGCAGTCATTTTTATTAAGCAGTTAAAGTATGTATGGTGCTGAGCTCTCTTGGAAAACCATTCAAAAAACATAACTGTGTTTTCACTGTTGTGCTCCCTTGTTTTATTTGTTATCATACTGCCAGTGAATACCATCATTATCACTCTACTCATACAAGAACGTTTTCATATTTTTACATTTTGATTAGAATACCTTTGGCCTAATTAAAAATGTGAAATCAGGATGGATAATAGCAGCCCTAGAACCACACTTCAAATACTGTCACAAGCATTTCAGGAAGGGGTCAGAGAAAAAACCTACAGCTCATTAACCTGAGGCTATGAGTGGTCCACCAACCATACAGAAAATTGGAGCCCTCCTTAAGGAGCCTGTGTTTTAAACTAATTGTTAAATATAGCAAACAGACTGGCAGTCCCATCAGACTATTTTTTGCACATGTAAAATAATGGTGCTATTTGTACATCATTGAAATGCTATCCATATAGGTCTTACAAATGTGCAAGCACTTACAGACTTCATAGAAATCTTCAAACTGGCCCGAGACTTTAAAGGAGCCAGTCTACTGTAAACTCTCTAGTTAGAGAAAAAGTGTAGATATCTTATTTACAAGGTAGAAATAAGTTAAAATTCCTATTGAGGGTTTTTTTTGATGGCTAATTCTTAATAAGTGCTGAATTGTTTTTTAAAATGACAACATTCTTCAGAAGCATTCTTAAATGTTTGGAATAAGAATGAAAAATCTTTTCATGTTCATTATTCTGTTACTCTTTTCTTTATCATCTAAATATATGTATAAAGACTGTGACATGCTTCTCTTTTCCTAAATTATATTTTTTGAAGTCAGAAGTTTTTGTGATGGTCAAAAATTGCTGAGTGAGATTTTTTCAATATTAACTGATATTATTCCTTACTGTTCTTATTAAAAATTGGTGATGCAGCACAATCACTTGGGTGGCAACAATGAAGATGATTTCATTCCATTCCTTGATTGGAATTTTTAGATTGTACCAATCCACTGTCCATATCCTTTTTGAGACATAATGTAAAATTTCCATAACAAAGGAGAATTGTATATGCACAGAGAACATTACTATAAGAAGAAATTGAAAACAGCATATAAAATAATCTGTGACTGGAGAAGAGTGGGAGGTGGAAGAATGATGGAAATAGAAGAATGAATTTTATCTAACTTAATTTATAGAACAGATAGGTCTGTAGTCTAATTTAGTTGTCTATTATCCTCCATCTCCTACCCAAAATAGTTGCAGCAGCTTAATTTTTTTTTCTGCAACAGTTTACATGAAGACTCGTTTCAAATCCAGAGAGAGTGGATTTTGTAGCAATTATTGAGTTTAATTATTTGTAGAATGCTAACACCAAAATGATCCATGTGAAATAGAAGCTGGTCATAGCTTCTGTGCATAAATTTAAGACGATCTAGCCTCTGCAGAAGACATCTCCAATCTCCTGGTCAGAATTAGTCTCAAAATTCTAGAATCTTCTTATTGATATTTCTTGTTAAAGAGTATTTTCAATATTGTATAACTGAGGATGGGTAACTTGAATTATTTACTATTTTTTCAGACACTTGTAACTTTTCTAAAAATCAGATCATGTATTGAGCACTAATTTTTACTTTTTTTCCACCTCTCTAAGCTAGAGCTGCAGTAGATTTCATATTAAAAAACTCTAGCTGGCTTTGAGTTATGAAAAATGCAAGAATTCCTAATGTTAAAAAAAAAAGTTTAAAAGTTTTAGAAATGCAACTTGAAAACAATACCCACAATTCAAATGTTTGTATCATAGAAAAAGAAGATTACAGGACTTAACAAGTATGCATTTATTTACATCACACTGCTCAGAAAAAAAAAAAAAAAAAGTTGATTTTTGTAGGATTATTCATGTAATTAAAGCTAATTGGCTCTTTTTGTGCTTCACCAAACATGTGGCTTTTAACAAGAGCAAATACTAAATTTTGCACCTTGGACAGGGCAACCCTGGATGTATGCACAGACTGAGGAATGAGATGCTGGAGATGGAAAGGGACCTGGGGGTACTGTTCAATGGCAAGTTGAATCTGAGCCAGCCATGCCCTGGCAGCCAGGAGGGACAGCCCTGTCCTGGGGGCATCAGGCACAGCATGGCCAGCTGGGCAAGGGAGGGGATTATCTCACTCTGCTCTGGGCTGGGGCAGCCTTACCTTGAATTCTTGGGCATCACAATAAAATAAGGATCTAAAACATCTAGGAAGTATCCAAAAGAGTGCCACAAGTATGCTGAAGGGCCTTGAGGAGAAGCCTTATTAGGAGCACTTGAGATTACTTGGTTTGTTCAGCGTGGGGAAGGTAGATTGAAGAGAGATCTCATTGTGGTCATGGCACAGCTTCCTCATGGCAGAAAGCAGAGTGACAGGCACTGATCACTTCTCTCTGGTGACCAGTGACAGGGGCCAAGGGAATGGACTGAAGTTGTGTCAGGGGAGGTTTAGCTTGGGCATTAGAAAAAGATTCTTCATGCAGCGGGCATTTGGGCGCTGGAATAGGCTCCCTGCGACAGTGGTCACAAGGGTTTTTAGGTGGGGTGAGAGATGAGGACGTTGACTTTATGTTCAGAAGGCTTGATTTATTATTTTGTGTTATATACATACATTATAACTATACTACAAAGAAAAAGAAGGAAAGGTTTCCAGAAGTTGCTAAGCTAAGAATGGACTAAACAGAATGATAGCAAAAGCAGCTCTCCTGGACTCTGTCCGAGAGAGCTTGGTCTTTGATTGGCCATTAACTATAAACATCTAAGATGGCTCAATCTAGACAGACCTGTTGCATTCCGCAGCAGCAGATAATTATTGTTTACCTTTGGTTTCTGAGGCCGCAGCTTCTCAGAAGGAAAAATCCTAAAGAAAAGATTTTTCACAAAGAGATGTCTGCGACAGCTGCCCAGGTAAAAGGTCACAGAGCCAGCCTGGCAGAGTTCAAGAAGTATTTGTACAATGCTCTCGGGCACATGTGACTCTTGAGGCATCCTGCGCAGGGCCAGGAGTTCTGATCCTTATAGGTCCATTCCAACTCAGGATATCCTATAATCTCTGATTCTAAGCATTCAATTGTCAGAGCTAGTAGGACTGAGTTTTTATTACTTAGTCATCCTTTCCCTCCCATCAAGCAAATGAAAATGTTACACTTCTGTGTCTGCTTACAATTTTAGTCAAAGATTTACATTCCAGAGGAATCATTGCTACTTCAGTGTATGCCATATCCAGTGACCAAACACAATTAGGTGGTGCCATACATCTGATTTTATTCCAAACAGCTAAATCATGAGTGCAACTAAATCAAAGGAAAGCTTTCACTACCCTCAATTGCTGAAGAATTTGGATTTAAATAAAATCAGTTGGCAAATAACAGTAAGGGATGTTGCTGTCACATTCTCTTCCATCCTCACTTATGTTAAAAGTTTATCTTTAATGTATTTTCCTTTTTTTAACAGGAAAAACACATCCATATGATGGAGATGATGAGATACAGTTGTGGTTTGAGTTGTGAATAATCTAATTCCAGTTATGAATTAACTTAATTTAAATCTTTCCAAGATTATTATACAAAGAAAACCGGTTTATTGCTTCAAGGTCAGAATTCTTTTTAATTGATATTAGAAAAATTCCTCTGTAGCTATAACAAAGAGGTTTTTTTGGGGTGTTTTTTTTCCTCAATATCGTCCGTTCCTAAACTGTAGCCAGCATTAACAAATAGACAAACTAAATAATCATTTTATCCTAGATATTTACCCAGAATTCTTGCTTCCTTCTAGATTAGTATATGACAAGGTGATCTAAGAAAACATATAAAGCGGCTGGTGAAAGAAAATCTTTCAAATGTAGTGCATATTATTTTCATCTTCATGATCTTTCTACACAACATTGATAAAGCTAAAGCAAGGCTTAAAAGCTTAAATAGTCAAACAGGGCACAAAACAGCAAATGAAACATGAAATGGCATTTTTAAAGAATAGAAACAGCCTTCCAAAGTCAGTAATTTTTTCCCATAGCTGCAATAACATAGGCATTCTGCATTCCTTTCCTTAATGCTGACAAGGCTACTTCAGTCCAGAACCACCAAACTATTTAAAATCCCTTGATCAGTCAGGACCATCAAAAGGAAGAGATGACATAGCCAGATTTCTCTAACATGATGTTTTAATCCAAGTCAAGACTAGTGGGTGCTTGTAAAGTAGTAATAAGCAACCTAAGCTGTATTTAGCAAACGAAAAAGCCAAGAAAATCATATGTAAATTTACATTCAAGAGTACATCAAAGACCCAAATCTTCCACAGACTGTTCAAATTGTAGCCTTCATTGTCTTCAACATTATGCAGAAAAGAGAGAAGCACTCTATAAAGTCAAGGATGTCTTCACAATACATACAGACATTATGTCCTAAATGAAAGAAAACCAACCTTCCTTCCTTCCTTCCTTCCTTCCTTCCTCCCTTCCTCCCTTCCTCCCTTCCTCCCTTCCTCCCTTCCTCTAGAGACTCTACCTATGTGCCCTGTAAAAGCTTTTTGTCCTTGTATGAACAGTATAATTTATCAGGAAATGTTAGTACCAGCTCTCTCTGTCAGGTTAACTCTGCAGATTCAAGGCAAAACAATATTTAATTTCTTTTTTATTGAAGGAGGTGTACAAGGACTCTATATATGCAGAGAAAAATAAGAGTAAAAGCATGCTATTTTCATGATAATATAAATTGAATCAATGTTATAAAAGGTCTCAGCCTGTTACAATGGACCATTTAAATCCCAAGACAGTGGGAAAAATGCACACATACAGGTATGTTTGAATTTATACCAATTAAAAGCATAATAACAGTAGTGAATTTTGTTGAATAAATGTTGTTACCAAGAGAAGTTTGAAGTGCATCCTCCCTATCAGTTATACCTAATAACTAAACCTGTTGCAAACTCTTAAATACTGAATACTTTTCCTCATATCAGTTTTGACAAACCCTTATCAGGTAGTTTGCATCTCATTTTTTCATTTTTCTATTTCCTTCCTTGAGAGTGCAATAAAAATTATTATCTGGATTTTGATTAACTGCTTGAAAAATCAACTGCTGTTTTTTCTCAGTTACTTAAACCTTTCATTCTTGACCTAGATTTAGCTAGCAAACCAGACAATAGCAAGGTTTTCCCTCAGGAAAATTCAACCTGTAGTATATTTATGACTAAGTAAAAAGAGTGTCTGTGGAAATTTGGATTTAAAGAGATTGTCTGTTTTCCTAACCCCTTTCTGTCCATGACAACATTAATTATCAAATAGCAAGCTATGAGTGTAGTTTAAATCAGCTGAGAAAAATTTAGATTCACCAAGACTTTTAAATTCATCTCAACTCTAGCCTCAAGCAAGCCTGTTTTTCCCAACCTGTTCATTCTGTTGACAGAGTGTGGCACTGGAGTTTTAATTTCTGTGATGCTGAGTTGATGTGTAGGCATCGATGCATATGTATAAGATGAGAAACTTAGCCACTTTCCAGATTACTGATCATGCAGGCAAAAAGTGACATCATGTTGCATGTGTGACTGGCAATGGATTTAGATGGAGGCTGAGATGGAATCACCAATCTAAATTTCATGTAATTATTGAAGTTTGAAATGAGGGCCAATACACAGCCTACTTCTCTCCTTTTTTCTTTGCCAGATCCCTTCAGTATTTTATTTAAATCACATGAATATTTAACACAAGCACCTCATAATTTATTGTTTATTATGCTTGAGTCCATAGTTGAAATGAGATGTTCAGAATCATTGATAGATATTTATGTGAGTTTTTTCCAAAACATCTTAGCAAGTTTTGGTCTGAAATAGATTGATATTGTAGGACCAGGCAGATTGCACTTCACTGGATCCATGTACAAATGGCTGTCCTTGAACAAAACAGAAGGCAAAAAGCCTTACAGAATTCAGTTAAAGAAAATCATCAAATTTTCTTTTACATTTTTAAATCCAAAAGCTAGTCTTAGTGCTAAAAAGCTTTTGACAATGTTCAGTTGTGGATGAAGTTGGGGTTTTTATATTTTGTTTAGAAGAGTAGCATTTCCCTTTGGCAAAAGAGAGAGAGCAGAAGGTTTCTGTGACTGATGGAACTGATCATTTGGAAAGTGCATATTTGGACAGATGCAATAGGTAATTTGGAGATGAAGTCAAATAAATATACTTGCGATGTTTCTTGAAGAAATCTAGCCACTTGGAAAAACATCAGGATGAATAAGAAGTGAATAAAGCTGATCTTTAAATTCATTCCACTGTCTTTTTGCATCAGATGAAACCATGATTTTAGTTCTGTCCAAAAGAGAAAAAGATTGACATTCTTTCAGTAGACAGTATTTAAAAACCCCGGAAATCATCTTTTCAGGTATATGTTCAAGATGGTATCAGAAGTTCAGTTTGGGTCACAGCAATTTAGAGAGAATTTTCAGAGCTGGCAATTCACCTCTTTACTGCTCAGTTTTCTCATCTTTGTAAAGGGATTAGGGAGTAGTATTTAGCTTGTGACAAACATAGAGCTTTACGTGTCTTCAATGAGAGCAGCCAGGTAAGTATGAATGATTGCCTCAGTTTTACAGATGCAGTAACTGAAGCTGAGAAATGTTTCGGTAAGTTGAAAATAGTGAAAAGGAAAGTGGTTTTGTCTCTTTGTGGTAAATTCTTGCAGGGGTCATGGTAGTAAAATGGGACTGTCCCCTCCAACAATTCAATTTTTACCTTCCTTAAAGAAATGAAAAACTGTTTTGTTCCTTCTCTGGGCTCTTGCTTCACATTTTAAGGCATTTTTCATGCTCATTGTACTGATCTCTAAATTTGTTCTCTCTGGAAATTTATGATGACTTTGTGTGTTTATGCACAAAGCAGAGGAAAATGTTGTTTGGGTTTTTTGTAAGTTATAGTGAATTTAAAATACTGAGGACAGAATAAACATTTTTACTGGTAAACTATCCCAACATGACGTGGAAATCATAGAGGGTGTGTGTGGAGTGCAAGTAATACAACATATCTTTCTCTCGAAGTACATTATATCACCAGAGGGACACTTTAAAATCAAACCTTTCAAAGTTTTCAGATATTTTAGTGGCATGCACATCTATGGCTAGCAATTAAACACAGAAATTGTGGATAGAATGCAATTGGAAGTGAAAATCTAAAAAGTCTGCACTGATCTAAAAAGACAGCCTGATGCAAAGCATCATCTCCCAAAGGCCCTTATGTCTACGTAGTTTTGAAACATACACTAAACCAGCTGCCAAACCAGGCTTTTAAACAGAGGCTACAAAAAAGGTGTTCTGCATTTTCAGTGCATGCCACTTTACAAAGAAGAGAAGAACTGTCTGGCTGCCATATAGTACAGCAAAAGGGAGCCAGCTTGCAAGTGATTAGAATAATGAAACTGGAAAGGATTAGCTACATTATCCAAACATGAAGCAATAGGCTAGTCAAACTAATCCCTGAGGAATAGTTAAAAGAAACAAATGACATGATAGACATAAGGTTACTTCTCAGTAAGATAGCATTAGAGCATGTGGTACTGCTGGCATATTTTCTGAAAGCATGTGCAAGATATGCAAGCAGGGAGAAGGTAAGCCGATGTGTCTGTGTGACAATACTGAGCTACTTTTATTTCAGATTCTGCATCTTATCTGACTTTTAAAAATAATTAAAATGTTATTAGACTGACTGATATCAATGGAACATCCGCATCCTGTGGAGTCCTTAATTGCAGGAAAAGAAGGGTAATGATCCAGGTTTTAATATGACTGTGTCTATTGTGCCCTATTGGATGGATTCATTATGCAATGAGTGAATATTTTTTCCCTCATATTTAATTATTTTGAAACTGTAAGAAGTAATTCCAGTGCTAATTGCAACATTTATATTTTAGAAGAGTAAATCAGCGCCAAATATTTTTTCTTTCATAAAAATTCATCATATGTGGAAATGATAGTCCCAGTTCTATATTCACATATTTCCAGGTTTCTTTACATACAGAAATTTGAGTTATAAATAATTTTTAGCCTTATTAACATCAAAAAACAAGAAAACAAGGCTTGTAGTGAGTGTTTTTTCAAGACCTAATTGTAATTCACAAGGGTAAAAGAGAGTCCTTCCAAATTCATAGGCATGTTACCACTGGGAATGCAAAGTGGGGGTAAGGGCTGGATTGCCATTGAAGTTACCATGTGTACATGGAAGAACTTTGACTTAGGGCAAAACAAAACTAAGCTGTGACTGAACATCCTTTAGATGACTTCAGGATGCACTGCAGGTGTGCGCTTTAATCTAGGAGGGAGAAGGGCTCTGGCAGAGCTGTAGACCTCTACTCAACACACACCCTGCATGAACCAACTCACTCATATTCACTATCTCATGCAGTGAGCCCAAATGGTCATCTTGCTTGCCCTTCAAGCCCAGCACTGTATTTCTGATAGAATAGGCTATTTCTGATAGGATAGGATATTCTGATGGATATCAAAGTTCTTCAACGGATGATTATTGATTACTCTGCCTAAGTTTCTTAACCATGATCAATAGGCTTCTGTGCTGTCACTTGAGGGTGCACAGTTTTACCACATTATTCCTCAGTTTAATGAGGTGCTGAGTATTCTCATTGTTCATATTCAAATCTCATCTTTTTAAAGACCCAATAATCAATTGACTTCAATATTGTTCTTTGACAATGATTTCCCTTGGTTAATTGCATGACCTATCTAAAAAGGATTTCCTTTCCCTTTTTATTATCTGTTTTATGTAAGTATTTTTTGTAGCCTCTTAAGAAGACTTGAATTTGGGAAGAGCTTGTCAGATTCTGAAGCAGTGTAATCATCCATTCCTAACTAAGTGATATATTTGATCATTTATTTGTGGCAAGACAAACATTTCAATAGTGCTTATTGTTTCCTGTAATGAAAGGTTTAAATCTTCCTTTAGGTTCCTCTGAAATTTAATTTTTGTGGATGGAGACAAGCCAGTTTGTGCAAGATATCTTTTGTAAGGGTTTCAGAAATCCCAAACTATTCATTATATTTTTCCACTCTCTATGTTGTGAAAAAGAAGAGGTGGAGGAAATCAAGTACAATAGAAGCTTTCATGCACCTCACCTTTAAAAACAATAAATTCCTTCCCTTTTGCTAGGTTATATATTGAGCTGTTTAGTCACTGAAAATGAATTTTTTCATACATGCTACACCACTCATGAAAACTGCATCCTATTGTATTTTTGAATTTACATTCGGTAGAACTGGTCAGTACAAGTGAAATATTTATTTCCTTGAGCAAGTTAACCCCGGAACAGGAAGTTCTGGAGTGGTTTTCCTTTCTACAGGAAAACTAAGGTTCTCTGGATGTGTGTTAAGAACCTGAATGACTTCTGTGTGAATCCCTTCTGCTTACATTTAAGAGATTTTTTGCAGGGGAATATAGCTTACCTTAATTAAGAAGACCACTATGTGGTTTTCTAAATATATTTATTGTCAGTACAATATATTTATATTTAATTTAAGTAGTTAATATCATTGGTATAAAGTAATAAAAGTCTTAATCCTGCAGTCCTTGCTTAGACAGCATTCCCACTACCCAACAGTACAGTTTCCATGTAACAGCATAGTTCCTTCCTGCTGTTGAGTTTTCAGTCCAGGAAAATTTGTGCTTTCTGTTCTCATCTCCAATGCATTTGGAGGTCATGGACAAAGGCCTGAGCAAAATTTCTCTGAGAAAATCAATAATGATTTATGATATCTGACTTCAAAAAATGTTGTTTCATAAAAGTGATAGACAATAAAGCACTAATCTACTAAGATGACTCTGGGTTCCAGTTCACCTTTTATTTTATTTTCCGTCAGCCAAAGCACTATATAGAGAAACAGCTATTGGGTTCTCTGGAGAAGTTGCCTCATTTTTCAAACACATCGAATTCATCAGCAAGCTGGCAATTTCACAACCTGTTATGAAATTATTCAGAAAATACTATCGGAATATTCAGAAACTGTTACTTGTTCAGCTGCACTAATGGCTCAGATCCTGGAAGGCAAAGTGATTTGACTCCAAAACTTTAAAAAGAAATATAATGGCACATAAACTAATCTCAGGATTTGGAGGCACAAACCATGATTTTTACACCGTTCAGTCTGACAGTGCTGCTATTAGTGGTGTAGAGTGGGCAAGGGAGCAGGTGTTTAAGTAGATTGCAAACAGCAATATTTTTTCTTCTTTCACCTGAAAGAAGAGTGGTTTACTCAGAGAAGACTGCCTAGATAGTTCCTCATAAAATTTCATAAAATTTTTTATTCCCTAAAGAACTGGGTTTATTCACAATTCAGAACTGGGCATGAATGAGTCATTGCTACCCACAAACTGCAGAGGACCAGGAAATTCATTCATCAGTTATCTCTGCTAAAAAGCTTGCCAGGAGTACTCTGGCCCACAAATGTGTACATCTGTGTCTGTTCAAATGTACATGACCCAGCCTGTGTCTTTAGAGCTGCTCTCCTCAGCATTGCATTCCATCCTTGCCATGTTGTATCCCAGTTACTATTTTCCTCAGTTTTACGATGGGATTTATGCAGGGATGAACAAGCTAACTCTGCACTAGTAAGTTCAGACTAATTAGCCTAGGAGCAGCATTATTTTGTTAGAATTATGTCATTTGCAGGATTCACATCTACTTCTTTCCAGTGCTAATCTGTGCTTCACAGAGACGCTTTTGGTACCTTGGTGTGACAAAATGCACCACTTTTGCCATTCTTTCACACATCTGTGATAGACCTTTCATAAGAGGAAAGAGATTCACAGATTGCAGCAGTGGTTTGTCAAGTTCTGGCACAAAGCCTGTCTCCTCTCCCTCTCTCCCCTAGTAAGAAAAGGAGGAAGCTGCATCATTCTTTCATATTGGAAGAAAACTGCATGACTCATTTTTCTTGGTGTCTGACTGTAATGTATGTGCATTGTAGCAGCTGTTCAGCTGGCTCTGTGGTAACACTGAGCACAGTTGTGTCCCTGCATTCTCCTTGCCTGTAAGTGTGGACTCTGACTGGACTGAAGGACCTGCTGAACTGGCTGTGCTAGGTTGTGCTAGGGGTAGCACATGATCCCTCTGTCCTCTTAAAGCCTGGGCCACTGAGTGTGAAAGTGTTTCAATGCTGACCACAGCTCACTTTGTCAGTTGTGAAAGCAAATACTTTCCCATTTCATGTCAGCTTTTCATGCTAACCAACAGAATGAATTTGAAGCAATGAGCTTTCCTCTGACACTGACATCAGACAAATAAAACAGGATCCTTACTCATTACAAGATAGCACTGATCTGCCTTGTTTCCCTAATTCTCTTTTTCACATATGCTCTTTAGGTGCCAGATAAAAGCAGGTATAATTCCATAAACTGTAAATACATTGCCAGAGTGCTGCAAATCCTCATTCAGAAGTCATCACAAAACTTTCTACGACTGTACCATGAGATCTTATAAAAATTCTTTGCATGAAGTAAAAGCAGTGTTCATAGATGTGTATATGACAAAATGAATTATCATTACTGGTATTGCCTGTGTTCACATCTTTGATTTTAGTTTTATAACCTAATTCTTGCTTGAGCGCAAGGAAGAAATAGCCTCCTTGCCTTTCACATAAAATCTGAAAGTCATGTGTGACTCATGATCCACCTTTAAGTAATATATTCATTCACCTCACTAAGACAGGCATTTTATGTGTTATGTCAATGCAACATATTAAAATATCCATGAAGACATGCTGTTTTTCTGCAGGAAGTAGGGCAGAATTTCTGAGAGGTAAACACCGGGTGAATTTCTGGAGGTATTGATAATATTTCCCTGATGTAATGGCATTTGATTATTTATGTCATAACCTAGATCCCTCCAAATCAGTACAGAAAGTCTCCTGGAAGAGGTCTAAGTTTGCAATCTGATGCTGTCATTTATAAGCTATTTTTTACTACATTTATATCTAAGAGACTGATTCACAGTTCTTGGAACAGGTGATGCTATAACATGTGCAATCTTTTTCTTCAGCAGCCTTTATTATTAACCTGTTATTATCGATTATGCAGCAAATAATGCCTATACTTATGACTGACTAACAATCTCCAGAATAATACTCTTGCTTATTATATTGTTAGACTTAAACTGTTCAGGATGAAGAGAATTTTCTTATGCCAAACAGCTGTCTTAGGTTTTGTGTTTTGGGAAAATATCATATGCAAAAGGTACAGTCCTTTCCAAGAAACAAGTTAAGAAAAGAAATATACTGTTTTGCACACCAAGAATCCTCACTGGTACAAGATGTCCTCTGACTACTGGTAAATAGACCAATGGGAAATCTGGAAAAAGTACAGTTTGTGCACTAAATACAATCATACTGGGCAATGTAGACAAATTTGATGCCATGGCAGGCCTTTTGGATATCTGGTATTTCAGTTGCCTGTCTATGGGATCTCTTTGGAGTGAAATGTGGCTCCTGTTTGGCTCACACATTTGGTTTCCTTCGCAGTGGGAGCAAAAGGTGTGAGACCAGTGTCAGCCATGCCCACTGTGGCAGAGAGGGCTCTCCATGGGGGCAGCCAACGGGGGTGCCATGGGTGACAGCCAGGTCAGTGCCGCTGGCAGGTCAGTGCCACACCACTGGCCTGACTAAGAGAGCAGGACAGGACCAGTGGTGGGGTGTGAGGTCAGCCTCAGCCCAAGGATCACAGTCACACAGAATCAGGAGGTACATGGTTGTGATGCAGCTCAGGCAAGGACTTCCAGGCACAGTGTGGAGAGTTTGACTTGCAGCACTTCCCCCTCCCAGCTTTGACCAAGGCCTGGGAGCTGATCTGAGCTCAGGCAGCCAAAGATGTCAGAGGAAGAAAGAGGCCACTGACCCAGTAGGTACACTCAGAACCTTGCCAGTGTTCTGCCTGACCTCAAAGAGGAGGTAAATGCAACCACCAGGCTCTCAGCCACACCTGTGGCCTTGGACACCTCCCAGTGCCACCAGCAAGGGTCCCCTTGAAGTGCCATGCCTCAGTGAGGCCACTCTTAGGCTTCCCTTGCCTTTGCATGCTCTGTGGCTCTTGGGTTTGCCCTTTTCCACTCCATTCACTCCATTCTGCAAGCACAGACACAAGCACTGCCAGAACACACCACTTCCTGCTGCAGTGTTTAGCCATCTATAACTGTCTATTCTGCCTGCCCCACTATCCCAAGAATGTGCTTGGTTCTTAGTGAAAACCACAAATTACATTTAAAAAATATTTTTTTTCTTATGTAGAGGTGAGACAAGAAAATTAACTTGCTGAAGAAACCTGAAGGCACGTAAAAAACAGGCAAGGATTTCAAGAAAGGAAAAAACTGTTTTATTGTTAAGGCACTAAGAAGACCCTTTGGAAAATTGCTTCCTACCAGAATGCCTATATGGGGCTAGAGAAGTCACTTCAGCTTTTTACAGCTGACTGCTGAATATACTCTTAATTTTGCATGTAATCTACTTGATAGCTTTCACATTTGTAGAATTGTTTGGTCTCATACGCATAATTTTCTGATTTTAAAGCCATATCTGACATGGCAAAAAGTATGAAATGTGATATAAAATAGTAAATGTTCTGTGAAACTGGGATCTAAACACCTTATTCTGGAACCTGAAATTCATGGACAGTTGACTCCTTAAACTAAATCTTCTATTGTTTAGTTTAATTTTTTGTAAAAAAGGATAAAAAATAGTACCACTACATGCAAGTATTTTTAAAGCTTAATTACATTAGATTTCTGAAACACTGGTGAAAAATAAGAGAAACATTTAATAAGAAACTAATTTCAGTAAGAAATTAATGTTTCATAGCAAAGTTCATAATTCTCTACTCAATTCTGGTTTAGTGACAGGCAGATAAGGTTGGTGTCTCACAGTCCTTGGAGGTACAAAGACAATCTGAATGAACAAAAGACTTAGCTAATGAGGCAACTTGGTAAAGTGAATTGCAAAACTTTGTATATTAATCCAGACCTATCATATTCTCCTCTCCCAGTCCATTAAATTATTTTCATTTGGTCAGAGATGAGGAAGATGTTCTGGGAGAGGAAAAGGGCTAAGGCAATAAATTGGGTTCTATTAAATCCAAACCATTGTATGATTCTCTGATTTTTTTACTGGTACTTATTTTTGGTTGGCTGACCAACAGAATATCATAGAAGAGTTTGTGTTGAATGAGACTTTTAAAGGACTTGTAGATATGCAAAAGTACATTGCATCCAGCATCCTCAGAAAACAGACTGGCCAGAAGTCATAGAGGAAGTTGGAGGTTACACTGAATTTCTAGGTCTAAAGGAGAAACAAGGACGAAACCGCTGGGAAATGAGACAGGAGTCATCCGGGTAAGTTTCATTCTTACTGTGAAAATCAAAATGTAGACAGGTCTAAATAGTCTGGTCAGGACCTTTAGTCTAAGTTCCATCCATTCTAGATTTCCTCTTGTCATGCTGTTGACCACAACTTTAGTTGAGTATTGACAATGGTGAAAAGAGTGCTGCTTTAGTTTGTTAACATCACTCTGTTCATTACGGTTATGCTTTGAAGTCCTAGGCCTTGAATTGTCAAACATTCAAAAGCTACCTTAACCTTTAGCACATTTCTGTTATTCAAAACTGGTTCATAAAAGTAAAGCAAGTAGTTAACATTAGTTTTGGTTTATATTTAGATGCTTTGCTGAATCAGATCCTAAACAGTGATACAAAATAACTATCCTAGGTTATCTAGGGTTTTATAAGTGTCTTTCTTACTGCTGTGATGCCTGCAGAGGCTACCTAGAACAGAGGCTCGACAGAGTTAGAGAATGAAGTAGTTATTAATTGAAAGACCTTCAAAGGATACACCTTGGGCAGTTTGAAAGCCTGGCAGAGGCTACACCCAAGATAAATTTTGGAACCCAGTGCACCCACAGTGGATGACAGTCAGGAATTTTCACAGACTCTTATAATTTTGCTCTGTTTGCCTATCAGAGGTTAATTGTCCAATCATAGCTTCAGGTAATGAAGTCACATTATCCCAGTTTGCTGCTCTCCCCGATTCACTTTTGTTTATACTTTCTGGGGCCTGAGGCAAATGGTGTGACCTTGGCTCCCAGGCCCACAAGGATTGTTTAGTCTGACCAAGATGTGAAGAAAGCTAACTAGCCTTCTATGTAGAGTTCAGAGTTATACACTAGTGCAATACAGAATCTGAAAAATATAAAAGCTAAAAATTTAAGGCATCAGTTTCTTCCTAATCTTTCTAATATTTTGTTTGCTTCTTTCTTTTCCCTTGCAAAGCTCTGTATCCTGGAGCTTACACTGTTTTTCTATATCATGATTCGTTCATTGTTTGTTTAGCTAGGCTATTGTCTAAGCGATATTAAAATTGTCCTTAGAGACAGGGTGACACCCATAATGCATATATCCTTATTACAGCTAGAGGCACAGCTCAAAAGCACTGCTAATTTATTACAAGAGACAGTGTAACCATTGAGCCCAGTTCAACCTTGACCAGAGGACCCAGGTGGTTTAGCCATGCAAAATACAGCTCATTTGTATCTACCTATTTTGTATTCACAGCTGATGTATAGCTATTGAGAATATATGGCTATAAGGGAATAATAGTTATAGACAGAAATGGATGAAGTGTCTTTAAATAGATTAGCTTTGATAGTCAAAGCTTTTTCCTTCAGGATCAGGCTTTTACAAGACGATTGTAGCCATTTAGATGATATTGAAGAAAGCACAAAAGGGAGCATGAGATGAGAAGGAGGGAATAGCTCTAAAGCAGTAAAATGAGGAAAGGTACAAATACTGGGACAATTATTTGCATCTTGTTTATCATCATTGATATCTGCAAGCAAAAGCCAGAGAGCAGAAATCTGAAAAAACAGAGTTTTGTGTCTGATTTATTAGGACTACTATTTCATTTCACCAGAGCAATATGTCAAAAAAGAGCCTTAAATCTTACCCATATAGGGCTTGTTATTTGCCTTTTTAACATTTTCAAAATTTCTTTTTTTTACGCCACCTATATTCAAATATTTTCTGCCATCGAATCTAGCCCAAGGAAAGAAAAACAAGAATGTTGCCAAGAAGGGAATATGGCCTGGAACCAAGACGTATCACCTCTAAGGACAATGTAATGAGTTTCTATGTAAGAAGCATAGAAACTTGTTGGTAGCAGAAGGAGGGAGAACCTGGAAGAGTGAGGAAGCTGCCTGATGCCAAATTACACATGAAACCATTACTCAGTTCTCAGTCACAGACTGCTGGATTTTTTTTTTTTGTCAGAAAATATTTTCATATTACTCTGGATGGCAACTTTAAATCCAGGAAAGCTTGGAGATAAGAGAGCTAGAAGGCTAGAATCTGCACATATAATGAGAGCATCTGCAGATATTAACATATGGAAAAAAAAAGAAAAAAAAGTTAAGTTCCACCTTACTGAAAAAATATTTTAGCTTCCTATAAAAAGAAAAAAAAAGAAATATCCAAAAAGAATTAGATTTCCAGAGCTGGGAGTAGTAGCAGCTTTCATGTTAAAGAGCCCATGACATACGGAGAGAGTTAACCAAAGTTTTATGCACTAAGCGTGAAATAGGAAACTGAGTGCTCACAGTCACTGGTTAAGATCCTCTTATCTCACTGTGGAAAGAAACTGAACTTTATATGTTTCTCTTGCTGGCAAGGCAGCCTTCTATGGTTATCAGAAATGCAGAGGAAAGTCTAGGTAGAGATTTTTCTCTCCCCTTTGGCTTCTATGCAACAACTGTAGCTGATTAATTCAAGTCAAAAGAAAAATCAGCCAATACCATAGATAAAATGAGAGGAAATTGTTGTTGTTTACCCTTATATCTCCTCCCTTTTTTATGGAATTCTGCTATTGCAGAAATATGGGATTTTCTTTTTTACTATACGTCACAAATCTGTGCTGCTGTGGTTGCTTCAAAGCTGGGCATGCTCTTTTGATAAAACAGAGCTATATTAAATCAATCTACCTACAGGCTGCTTTTGTTTTTACAAAAGAAGAATTGACAGCGCTTTTAAGAAGAGATCAAACTTCACCCTTCCTAAATGCTTTAACCACAGCCGACTCATTTAAAATTGGGGCAGGTTAAAGCAGCAAATAGTTCACAATTTCAAGATGGCCTTTGTCTTAGCCTTCTTGGAAAGCCCTGGTAAACCTGTTCTTTTCCCTGTGGCAAGGTCACAACAAGCTTGTTTCTCTTTCTTCCAGTAAGCTTGTTTCAAACTTATTTTTATCTTTTCTTTAAGCTTTTAATCCTCCTTTCCCTTCTCATCTTGAATAAGACCTAAGTCCTCAAGTACAATGGAACCAAACTTTCAATGTTTGAATGCCCCTCTGCAATCCCTTACAAAGGGTTTGTCTTTACAATTAAAGTCAGACAAGTTAGAAAGCTGCAGAGCAGGTTTACCTTCAGATTTTGGTCTTTTAACAAGAGATTGAATGATACAAACTATTTCAAATAATCCTTTGAATACAATTCCTAAAACAGCCAAGCAAATTGCAAACTTCAGGTATATCCAAACAACAAATAAATCTGTATCTAGACCAGCAGTGACCATTGCTAACTCAGGAAGCTCTTTGACCTTTTGGCTCAAAGTGCTATTGCTATGCAGTACCTTTTACAGCTGAAACAGCACATATTAGGACAAAGAGCAGAAGGAAGGCATTTCATATGATCTAACACACCTGGGATGCAGTGTCTAAATGCAAGAAATCTGAGAGTGGTAGAAGGTGAATGAAACAGCTAAATTAGTTTCAAATTTGTGTACAAAAACATTGTTAAAAAACTAAAAAAGAAAACAGAAAAAAAAAAAAAGACAGGCCTACAGGCAGATCAAGAAGATTGAAAGATAACATCCGAGTGCAGAAATTCTGTCATCACTCTTCCAGTTTAGATATTTCTTCATTCTACAAGTAATTGACCAGACACATGTTCCAGCCTTGGAGAGCAACATCAACACACAAAAAAATGAGTCTGCCTATGATGGAGTTTGGTGATGGAATTTATAGACTAGACCTGATCTGTGTTACAATTCTAGCAGAAGTCCATTACTAACCGCCCTCCTAAAAAAAAAAATAAATCAAAAAGACAAACTCAGATTTCAGAAAGAGAACAGGTTATCTAATTTCCCTGTCTTGATTTTTAATTTGGAGCTAGATTATCATACAAGGATAAAAGGGAGAAATGAGGCACACTTCTGTGGTATAGGTCAGGACTCAGGATCCCACTGCCCAGTTTTGCATGACAGAATGGAAGGGAAAAAACTGAAGATTAGCATTTCCCCCTTGCACAGTGAGGGTTGAGGACAAACCTGCTCAAACCCACAGGGATATGAGATGATGAATACTAGGCTAACCAAAGGGTTTGGGATGGGTTCCTTCCCTGCCTTTTTCTCATTCTCATGTCTACTTCTACCTATCTTTCAGACTGGGAAATTTTCTTTAATTGTAGTTTAAATTAGCAAGTAAAATTGCCTTGTGCTGCATCCAAGAAGAGCAGACTGTGTTTTCACAATCTGTAATATGCATGTTTGTCAAAATGCTACTGTATTCTCTAGAATGGCCCAAGACTATGCACTATTTAAAATTAAGAGAATTTCACATTTCTTGTCTGTGGAAAGGGACTGGAAAGGAATCAAGACTGAGACAGAATTTTTTTCAGTTTACCATAGATGTTGACAGTTTTTTGAATCTGAGGAACACCTAAGTATCAAAAACTTCTCTCATGTGGAAACCTGTCTTTATTTTTTAAAAAAAACCCAAAACTCCAAAAACACACAAGAAAATACCCCCCAAATAAATTTGCATAACAGAAACCTTTAGACCATGGTCCAAGAGCAGTAACTGCAGAAGTGCAAGATTAATCTAACAGGGCAAATGACTCCTATATATTATTGAACTTGCACACAAAATCAAGAATACTTTCTTTTCACATAGGATGATGTGGGCCTGCAGTTTACCTCTGTGTTAGGATCTGATTATTAAGAGATGCTTCTGCCTGAATTAAGGGGCAAACAAGACTGTAAGCCAAAGTCAATAGTAATGATTTTATTAAACAGTAAATATGAGATAGAGGGATAGAAATGGGGGGGAGGGGAAGGGGTAGAGAGACAGAGTGATTAAGCAGAGATATCACCACCATGTGGAATCCTACACATCCTGCTAGTCCTTCTTCACCCCAGTTTGCTCGGTGGTGGGGGTCCCAAAGTGTTCTTCTGGAGGTATCTCTTTTATGTAGCTCAAGTCCGTGAATCCATGGGGTGTACATGTTTGCTGCTCCCACAAGATATTGCATGTGTGTAATGGCTGCTTCCTTTCTCACCATTTGTCATGGTGGGAATTTTATCTGGATGGGTTGCCAAGATCTGCCTCACCAGGCTTGGCATCTTCCTATGGTTGCTGTCTACACTTCTCCCACAGTCTGTGCAGTGGAATCTTGTCCAGTATGCTAATTCTAAACCTTTCACCTTTGTGCACGCCAGAAATTAACACCTTCCGGTTTGCCATCTGTGGTTATCTTAAGTTCCTGTTGTGGTAGCTTATCTTGTGGGAACTTCCTCCTTTGACAGTGTTTGAGACAATTCATTATGCTTTTCTTAATCCTCACACTCTGCTATAGGTACAACTACTGATAGATTTTCTGTTTATACAGATGTGAGAACTAGTAAAATATGTTATTTTTATGTAAAAATGTGCTGGAAAAGTATGCACATTTTTCATCATTTTAAGCTACATTTTGAAAGGGCTTCAGTAGTTTTATGCTTCATAGCATCCTGAAGAATTTTATTAGTGGTTAGTAAGTTCATACTGTTATCTCTTAGTATTCTATTTCTATAATAAATGCATGAGAACTAGAAATCTCAGCATGTGTTTGTTGAGGCCAGAAAGTTCTCCTTTCATGGACTGAAAGAGACGTTGCTTGCTTGATGTTTATACTGACTGTGGAGCTTTGTGAATTACATTTATTTAATTGATTTCTTTTTTTATTTGTTTGACTTCTGAGCCACTTCTGTCATTGCTACTCTTCTACATCACAAAGGGGTTTTTATTGTCTGCATCACACATCACCTCCTCTTTTTTGAGTTTTTCGCTTTAATTTGCTTTAAAGTTGAAAGTTTCAGTTACAAGAATTAATAAATGGTTATAGCCATTATTTTTTTCAAAACTCTATTATATTGAGAAAATATAATGGTTAGCTTCATTCTGAAACATATTTACCCATTTATAGTTTCAAGAAAATGTAAATATCATTTAAGAATTTCTCATTCTTGGATCATTTTGGTTTGATGGGTCAATATGATATTAATGGCTTGTATTATGTATATATGCTATTTTTTATGTCACCCTCTAACATAGGTATTTAAGAAATGTGAGTTGTAATGATGTCTTAAGATACAAGATTTTTCTTCTGTTTTTGGTTTGGTTTGGATTGGGTTAGTTTTGTGGGGAGTTTGTTTGTTTGGTTTGGTTCAGGTGTTTGCTGTTGTTTTCTGGGTTCATTCTTCTGTTCTTTTTTCCCCTCTTGTTTTAGTGTGTTTTGGGCAGGTTTTTAATAACTTTATATATAAATTCACAGCTCTCTTGTAAATTCTATTAGCTGTGGACCATGTCCTGAACTCCTGAAGTTTGTAAATCCTACACCTTGCAAAGCCCAGGGAAGACTCACTAATTACATCCTCTGTGGAGACAATGACTAAAAAGAAACAGGAATCATTGTCCTAATTTTGTAGATGCTGATTGAGACAGTTCCCGAGGTTGAGAGAGAGTAGGAAAAGAAATGGAGTCCTGTATGGAGAGTTGTCCACAGCACTGCAACTAAAGCTGTGACTGAAACAACTCATTTTCTGCAGTTCTACTTTGGTAATCTGAATGAGGCAAGCAGTCACAGATGCAATTCATGTGACTAAAGTTTTATTCCACACCTTACAGATTTTTGAGATCTTACCTAATGTCTGCCAGTTGCATTAATTCCCCACCTTGTCAATCGTCATGGTATGTGGAGACAAGAAAGATCAAATCATGCCATTATTACTGAGATTGAGCAGGTGTTAGAGGTTAGTGCCACATGTGGCATTACAGTGATGGGAATTACAATTTTAATCAATGGTGTTCAGTGTTTGTGAAACTTTCTGAAAAATGGTTAGATGACATATTACACTCCTTATTTTGATGTTAGTTGTTTTCTTTATAATACTCCTTTATGTGAGGTTATAATACTCATTTTCTTCCAATATCAAGGTCATCAGAGTCCCACATCTACCATTATTGTAGCAATTAAGCAAAGATTCCTCTTGACTGTGATAGTTCTATAAGGCAAGGCTAGCTGTTAGTTTTGCTAGTTACTAAGGCACTCTCCACTAGAATGTCTTTCTCTCAATTTCTTGTAAATTTTTCAAAATCCTAGCAGTTTTATTGAGAAAAATCACAAAAATTAATGGGGTAGGGAATATAGCTAAAGCCCCACCAAGATTCATCTGTGACTGCTTGTCACAGAAGGAGGACTTGCTATCTTAGGTTGGCATCCTTGCTGTCTCCATTTCAGGAACATCTCTCCTTTTCTGTTTACTCTTAACAGATGAAGGTAAACAGCTGATGTCATTTGTGAACTGACTAACTCAACATCCTTAAACGCAATAATGTAGAGATAGAGGCAAACACTTCAGTGACCATTACATGAATGTTCTTCTATTGATCAGGACTAGCATGTTAATACTTTGTTTGCAACTCCTTGTTGTTTGTGTTTTATTTGTTTTTTTTTTTAATTACATGGGAAATAGCCCATAAAACATTTTTAGTAGTACCATTGATTTCTTGTGCATATGTAAACAAAGACTCAGTTTAATTACATGTCACACTTTTATTTTTCCAACAGACTTCTGGTATAGAAGCTGTAAGATGCTCTTGAGAGCAATAAAATTTGTGTAGAAAGGTAATGTACTGGGCATACTGGGGACCATGAAGTTAATGAGGGAAGAGATTGGAAAAAGACAAGGGAGATCCTTATATCTTAAACTGAGTGTTGGCATGGGGAATTGGGCCTTGTATCTCTCTCTGCCACAACATTCCTATAGGTTGCTAGGGAAACTGCCTAAGCTATACTACTAATATTATATGTCCTTTATAAATCCTATATGCATATTCTTATGACACTGATTTGCACATGTGCTGGGTACTTAAAGTTGCAACTGAAGTTACAGGAGCCATGCAAAAAAATATTAAGTTATCCAAAATCCCCAAAATTCTTTCAAAATGCAAGGGTCCAGTTTTCTTCACGTGGGGACTCAAAACTAGTAGACATTGCTAATGCTAACTTTTTTTTCATCCTGAGCTCTTAATCCATAAAAGGGAATAGTGGAATTTCCTCACAAAAATGGTTTCCATGGAAAGAAAGCAGTTCTTCAGATATCTTGAGAGAGTATGCCCTCAGAAAATACACAAAGAAATTAATATATCTGGCCCTACAGAAGAATTTGAAAAGTGTCATTTTGTTACAATTATTAACATACAATGTCAAAAGTAAACGAGGCAGACTTCCTGTAAATGTTATACAATTTTATTGTGTAATTAAAACCCACATTTGCACATAGGCTTCAATAAGTGAATTAATTTTAAACAAAGAACCCTAATTTTTGCCCCTTCTAACTTAGTTTTGAATTTTGTTTTCCAGTAATAGCTTATGTGTGAGAAAGTGCGTCTGTAATATAGCATGGGCTGATCCTAACACAGATGCCCTTTTATTTGAAGTCATCATACTATATACTCACCCCTGAAGGAGCATCAATAATTACAAATTCACTCTGTTTACTAAGTCTCAATACTTTCATAGTTCGTATCACAGCTAGAATATATTTTAATTATATGGTGTAATAGTTTTCCCCTGCAGAAGTAATAACTCTTGTTTGGAGCTCTAGAGTCTGTTGTCCACATTTTGACACTGATATTTTTCCTAATGGAAAGTTACTTCTGTAGCTGTCTATGGATTTGCAAAAAGTATTTTTCTCCAGACTTGAATATAGTACTAGATTTCTCTTGCAGAAATACAGTGTTATTCAGTGTATTCACCCCAGGGGACAGGAAGGATTTAAAGCATCTGCTGATAACACTATGTATTGAAAAATACCTTTTTCACATACATGCTGGCAGATATTAATTTACATTTGGTGTCATGATAAAGTTAGCTTTGCGGATTGGAAAGAAGGTATCCTGACAGAGATTTTTTGAATCACTTGTTCCACATGAATGCAGCCAGAGTGGGGGAGTATTCACATAATTCTGCTCCTCTGATACTGAGGCTTCTGGGTCCCTCATGGTTTTCAGCAGAAACCATTGCTTCCCGAAGAGCCACTGCTCATTGAAAGCGAAGATTTGTTTCCTTCCAGTCCTCTTGTTGCCATGGGCTTTTTCCCAAAGCAAGTTAGTACCACAATCCCAGCTCCAGCGATGGGAAGTTACACTTCCCAGAGTGTCAAGACCAGCAGCTTTTTCCTTTTGCAGCACTGCTGCTGTCATTAAGGGACCTAGAAGTCCTCAAACGGCTTCTGTATACCATCAATTACATCATATGATTGCTAGAAAATCAAAAGCATATGAGAGACGCAATTGCAATACCTGACTCTTTCCAAAGTAGAGAGAACAAAAGGAAACCAAAGGGAGAGCAGTGAATATGAATCTTTGGGAAATGATGAAGTAAACTTGTTTTTTAATTTCAATGATATTTTTAAGGAGAAAGGGACATTATGTCTTCAGAGCAAATCCTGTAACCTTCATTTAACCAGTAAAAAATGACTGAGGTGGGCAAGATTATGAAGGTGAAGTTCTGACAGATATTCTTCCATCCCTGTTAGGACAAAGGTTATGCTCTCGCCTTTTGTATTGCCTGCCATTTTCTTCCAGGCAGCTGAACCATTCTTTCTGAAAGGTCTCTTTGGTCTGGGACCCCTAAAAGCTCATATAATATCTTCAGCAGGTTTGTGTTTCTTGTCTCTCTCTCTCTGTTTTTTTTCCCCTTTTCGTTTTTTCCACTGAAACCCGTTCTTAGCTTCTTTGAGGGCTTGAGGTGCATAAGCTTATAAAATTGTGGCAGCAGCAACAGCCTTGAAGAGGATACAATAACCACTGTACATCTGCTACGATGTTCTTAAGTATTTGCGGCATGCTGGCTTAAGCCTGTCAGTTTTTGTAAGGGCTACCTGTTACAATGCACCTAATTAGCTTACTGGCTATTTGGAGACAGCTCTACTGGTTTTTCTATCATCCAGTCTTTATTAAGTGAGCTGTTGCTGAGACGAATAGGTTCTTTATAATGATGAGGTCCTTTTTACGCTTATTAGTCCTTAAAGCAAGCCTCTTCTTATAGAACAAAGTTCTCTCTCTCTCTCTCTCCCCCTCTTCCTTCCCCTCTCTCTCATTTTTTTTCTTAAGACTTACAGTGGAAGAAGTAAAGCAGCTTTTTTTCTGCTGAAGTATTTTATTAAAAGTTTTAGTGGCTGCACTAAGAGCAAGGTGCCTGTGCCTTTAATCATTTTCATCTTTAAAACAGAACCTTATATTTTCACATCTTCAGCTGTCCCAGAGGGCAGCTAGGCCATCTTTAACAACATTAATTTCTCTTTATGACAGGACTAGTGCTGCCCCAGGTCTTCAGAACTGCCTAAAATGTCTGGAAAAGTAGATAATGAAGAGGATATTAGAATTGTAAACAAGAACAATTTGGTAATAAAAACCATATATTTTCTCCATAGGACTTTGGGCTTAATATTGCAGCAGCAAAAGTGTCACAAGTCGTAATTTGTTGATGGCTACTGTACATTAGTTACTGTAGGAGCATGTGCATAAAGGGCAAGAACTATTGGCTTTGCATTAAAGAACATCTAAGATGGGTAATACTAATTTGCTTGTTTTGATTAATCTCTTTTGTTTGCCTTTATTGCAGTATAATCCTACCAAAAAATTTCACACATTCTGCTTTGTAAATCCTGTGACTGTTTAGGAAATGTTGCTTTCCGTATCTGGAAATGCTGGACAAACACCTCAGCCATGCTGTCGGCATGAGCTGGAGCAGCCCCCAGCCCTGGGAATTAGCCTCACCTCCATGAGACACGGATTCCTGAATAGAGAACCAATTGAAAGAATGAAATGCTGGTATTTTTCTACTATGATTATGGCATTTACCAGCTGCACATCCCTGCCTCTGTCTACCCATACATCCTTTATTGCTGACAGGGTTTATGAGTGTAATATGATGGAGTAAGAAACAGTAGATTTTTCCCAAGAAGCCGAGGACAGCTCTTTGTCTGCAGAGAATGTAGGAGGGTAGTATAAAATGGTAAGCATTGTAGTCTGCAGATGTCATAAACAGGGCTATCTTTTCATCTTAAGGTGCACAGCCACCGAGAAAGTTCATGCTATACTTAACCTTTGGCCTTCTGCTGATCTTTTGTTGCTCTGCATTAGTGTGCTGAAATCTGAAAACACAATCCTTACAATACCTACCCACCTTTCTTTCAGCAGTGCAGTTTCCCTTCATAATTTGCATCTGCTGCTTTTAGCAGACTGAACTTAGTCCAGCTTCTTTGACCCAGTCACCAGGTTTTAGACTGCCTGGATAAAACAAAAAAAACCAAAAAAAACCAACCAAACAAACAAACAAAAACAACAACAACAACAACAACAAAAAGACAAGAACAAATCCAAAAATCCCAGACCATATTGACATATTTCACATTAGTTGACAGCATCATTGTGTGTTTCCTATTAAAAAGTTATAGGCTCAATCACTTGTCTTGCTTACTCAGAGTAAGCAGTATTTCAGCACTAAATGTTTTAAGCTAATTGGCCCAATACTGAGGTAGCACATTATGCACTTTAGTGAGAAAAATAAATTGGCTGCATTTTCTAGGGTTCTTTTCTGAGTCTGTGCACCCCCTGCCTCCTCTAGCCCCCCACCCCCGCTCCAGTCAGGACAACAGCTTTTCTGTCATTAATTCTACATCAAATTGTTTCCTTGGTGAATCAGTTCCGAGGCTAATGAGCTGCCTGTGCTTGCAGTTTGACTCATTGTTTTTAGTGGAGTTTCAGATGAGGGCATATCACTTTAACGCTCGTCGGTGATAGCGGGATCATTCCCCAGACAGGGCTCACTCAGCCTTGATACAAACTGAAAGGCTAAAATGAGCACTCTTCTATTATTTAGGCACCTGTCCAGAGGTTGGAAGAAATCCTACTTCTGCGGATTTAGCTAAAGAAAGCAGAGATAACCACCTTGCCTTCTGTGTCTAATAAGATGTGAAAGGGGAGAAATAATGAGTATTACACTGTATTCTCATGTAAAAGGCTGAGAAACAATACTCTCTGAACACTGGCAGCAATTCCAGCCATTTTCAAATGAAAAGGACTATTTGTTTCCAAATTACACCAGCCACTGGAATGCATATATATATGGCTCCAAAATCCTCATTTTGCAAAGTAAAATTACCTTTCAGTAATTTAGTCACTGCAGGCTTTCCCTGCTGCCTGGCCAGGAGCTATCAGATAGCTTGCAGCTGCAGCCTGAAACGGGACCATTTTTTTCCAGGACAGGCAGTTAGTTAGTAGAGCCATCAGTGTGGCATCTGTCATCCCGCTAGGCCCAAATTGTTTTCTATGATGGATGTCACAGTCTGTATGATCAAAATAGGAGCCCTGCTGCTTTTAATTGCAAAATCGGAGTACTTGCACATTTGTTATTATGCTGAGGTTATTACCTCACACAAAATGAATTAACAGGTGAAAATAATTGATGAGAGGAGTCTTGGGATTTTTAGCCTCTTCAAAGAGACTTTGTAATTATGGCATAATGAATGTTCTGAGACATATCTGTGGGGGGCAGCATGAGACCACCAAAGATCTCTTTAGATTGATGATAAATTCAGTGAAATCTACTGTAATACTGCTTAAATTTACTTAGCAATTAGTTTAATAGGCCTACATGATTCATGATAACGTAGTGAGAATTTTTAAATAAGTTTGTTCCATCCATTTATAAATTAGGCCGCTTACCTCAGCTTTCTTCCCAAGGTGATGGAATATGTTAACTAATCAGACTTTCTGAAACAAAGATGATGTTGGGCAGGGATTTCAGTTACTGGAATACATTTCTATTTAAATACTTCATTGCTTTCATCTTACACAATGTGAACCTCTCTGCCCCCCACCCCCATGCCAGCATCATCCCTCCACCTCCTCCTCTCATCAAATTTTGTCCAAAGATAGTATTGATGGTACTATAGCACAAGGAGATTGTTCAGTTGTCTTGTGAAGTAAATCGTTCAAGCATTTTGTAATCTGAAGTAATTGTTCCTGGCTTTCTGACCACTATTCCATTCAGACTTGGTCAGGTTTCAAATTCATCCAGCTCCTGAGCACAGGCTGATGCAGTCCAGTCCATCTCTGCTCTCGCTCTGACATTCTTTGGTTTCACAAGGTGTCTGCAGCACAGTGCGCTGTCTCACCAGGCTGTCCTGCTGATGCTAAGGGGGAAATTCATTTTATTTTTGAATTCTTGCATTAAACAGGCAGGGCTGGCTCACCAAGGAGCAGGTTTGCATGCGCTGTCCATTCAATTAAGCACATAAGCAGATTTTAAATATCAGATTTTAAAAGTGCCAAAAAGTAAAAATTGTCTGATTAATTCAATAACTAGTAAATAATTCACTGTATAAAACTCACAGGGGAAAGCCTCCACATGGTGTATGAGCAAAGTTCATCCTCTTTCTGTTGCACATTACGTTATTGACATACCAGATACATTCAAACACCTCAAGGTTACTCATTAATTTGCAAGGGTTTAAATCTAATTTAATTCCAGCTACTATGACATCCTGAAGATTCTACAATAGAATTTGTAACAGATACGCCTTTAGTTCAGACTGTGGGCTAAGGGAAATAAGCAACAGAGGAGGGGAGAAGTTGCTACTAATTAGAAAATAACAGAAAGAAACCTATCTTGGGAACTTAGCTGATAGGTCACATGGGGCTTTTCATTAATTTGCTATACTTCCATAAGCTCTCTCCCCACCTGCAATACATTATTTATTATCATTCCAGGTATAAGGCACACAAAGAATAGTTAAGATTGCATATAGACAGATATACACGGAATTTACTTTCCTCAAAAGACAATGACACTTTGTTTTCATAGAATTTCATTTATTCTTGGGAGAATTTCTAACTGAGGCTTTGAACAGTTCTCTAAATAAAACATACATCACCCTAGTGAGCTAAAATGACATGTATCACTGGGACATGCAGTTGATGTTCAGTTAATTCCTTTTAAATTCTGATTCCCTTCCCTCATGCACACATCATTAAAAAAAAAAAAGAAATCTTTGTGGTTTCTTCTTTATTTTATTGTAGTTACATTTTACATCTGTAGTTTTGTCTCTCTTTCTACATCATGCATTCTTTTCAGATTTACTGTCAATGTTTGGTATTTAAAAGTATATAGCATCAAAGGGTCTCAGAAAAAGAAAGAGAAAGTGCCTAGGAAGAAAATACAATAAATGCAAGACAAGTAGTAGATTGCCCCACATGTGAAGCGGACTGTGGTAACTCATATCAGGCTTCCTGTCACTTGCTGAGACATTTTTCATAAACCCTCACATGCTTGCATTTATCTTCAGTGCAAACCCCAAGATGAATTCTCCAAAGACATTAACAATAGATAAATGCTTATTAAACAAAACAGTCTATTCAAGAGTAAGTATAGTGTCTGGATTAGACGCAGCAAGATGTTTATAAAATCAAATATACATTATGTCTTTTGCCTTGATTCTTTTGGCTTTTCTATGAATTTTTTTGCAGCCTTTGGTTATAATCTTAATAAATATGAAATAAAAGGCAACCAGAAGCTTGAGTTTAAGTGATAGCACCTCTGATGCCTGTTTGATTCATAATATATAGATGGATTCTCTGGATAACTTATAATATAGTAGCAGTAAAATTAGGGGAAAATAAGGCCAAGGGAAGACATCTGTGGATATATTTCATGTCAGTGGACACTGCAATATTGTTATGGAAGTCTTTTTGCTAAAAGCATTTCAGAATCCAACTCACAACTTCACTTAAGAAACAGTAGAATGCACAATTTTTGTCCGTGATAAATTCTGAAAAAAAGTCTCCTGCAAAAAAGAGTAGCAAAACCCCACAAAAAACAAGCAAGCATAAAAACAAACCAAAAAACCAAAACAACTGAAAAAACCAAACCAAAAAACCAAAAACACCACAAAGAAAAAGATAAATAAAAACTACAAAAAACCCTCCAACACAGCAGAATTGTACATGCTTTACAATGGCTTTAAGACAAATGATACACGAAAATGTGGTGCATAATTGACTGCAAAAGCAAATACCAGTCTCTTTCTTTTGAATGCACTGTGTAAGTGCAAATATTTATATGGTGTCTAGTGACTACAAATAGTTTCAAGTAGAGTGTAGTTTTTCTAAATCTGGTTTTATAGCTACACATTTGATGTGTTGTTTAACTATCATGGAATGCAAGATGGACAGAGTAAAAAACTGCATTATTCATGCATCAATATAAAATACTGGGGAGGCTATGGCTTGTGAATTACATCAGCAGGCAAATCCAAACTCTACAATTGCTATCTAAAATTGCAAGTTTAATATGTAATGAGGTTGCAAATTAATCTCCTGGATGATGTAAGAATGTTAGCTTTACATGTAACCTTGCTCCTGATAGCCCTTTCATTCAGTAATTAAACTGAATTTGACTCTGGGTCTGTTTTTTTTAGATGGCCCCTGTTCCTGAGTAATACCCCATAGGAGCCCCACACTACTGATGTATTGCATTAATATATCATCAGAAGCAGTTGTCATTCCAATGATATATTAGTGTAATACACGAGAATGAGGCTCACTGATGATGTATTTAGTCCTTACAATATGGCATTGTCCAGGGAAGCAAGGGTCCAATAAGAGATTCATTGCAAATACAGTATGAAGTCAGCTAATGCACTGCAGGTTGGGAAATGCATTTCTGGTACCAGGTAGGTAATTTTGATGCTAAATTCAGGGTCTTGTCATTGTTTCTAATACTTCAGTCTACAAAATTAGTGACAGCAGTTGAAAATATATCCAAAGAATGGACAACCATTCTCTTATTTCTATTTACTTCCCTCTTTTTTTGCTAAGCTGGTATTTGTGAGCTATGTGTAAACTGTAGGCTATTTCTTTTCTCTTCCTCTTGGTAAATTTCTGTTCTCAAAATGTAAACATCTTAGACCTGGGACCTACATTTCACGAAAGATTGAAAATAATTTCTCACGTCTTCGTATCTCCCATAAGCAAATATTTATTAACAATGCTGGCAAGATCTGCATCTTGTTTTGGGTGCTTCTTGAAAGCTTTTCATCAGAGCTTTCATAGCTGCTGAAGCCATCCTTCTCCCATGAAAGATAAAGTTTCTGGTATCATTCTGAGTCAGCAATACCAATGAAATAATGTCTTATTTCTCACTTTATACCTTAGTGAAGGCTGCAGGTGGATGCATATTTCCTCTGCTATAGGAAGTGGTCTTTATTGCCAGACCTACCAAATAAGGAATATTTGAAGAAAACCATTTTGTTTAAAGGCAACGAGTACATTTTCTGCTAACAGACCTTGCAAAAAATGCTCAAAATGCAGACAAATTAGAGACTTGCATTCTGCACTTTCTATCTAGCCTCTGCTGCTTTTTCTGAAAGGACAAGAAATAAGAAGAGGAAAAAATTGAGTTTTTCAAATTTATATAATATAGGGCTGAAAGAAAGAGGGATATTTTATGCATTGGAAAAGCAGCTACTGCTCACTTCCCTACAGTCTTTGATTGCATCGTAAATAAAACAGTAGCGTGAGTCATCCTGGACATACAATGTATTGAGATGCTGGTTAGAAAGTTAAAATTATGGTGGAAGACCCTTAGGTTGGTGATGGCTGGACACAGAATGAAGTGATACTCTCATTTATTGAAGAGGAAAGGAAAGGAAAATGTACAGAGGTTTTATAGCATCTCCTGGCCAAAGCATGTTGTGAAAACCACTCATGTTTTGAAGAGTCTTCTTGGCTTTCTTGTCCTAAGATGATTACCTTGGGCAAAACAAAGCGAAAAAAAAAGAGGAAAAAATTGAAATATAAGAGATCCTGATCAGCTTCTGTTTTCTGCAGCCTTGGAAATTAGATTTTGCTTCTGCAAAAAGGAAAGTCAAGAGACAAAGTATGTGGTAGGTAATGGAAATAATATGTGACAATGGAGTGAAGATGGGTGCAAGTATCATCAGTGGGTCTGAAATGATTCATGTATGTGTGGATACATCCCCTGGCATATCTTTTAGACACATGTGGAATTTTAAACTAGTTAACAGGATTGCTAGAGTAATTTGTATAGATTCAATGTAGACAACCAAACTATGTTCCTTGAATCCCAGTCCCCACACCACGTACTGGTTTTACTGAGAGTGTTCAAATTTAAAGCAATAAAACTATATCTCCTTGGGTTTCATTGTGATACTCATCTGAGTATCAGGTTGTGCACTGCCAGGCGACACCCATGTAAGTGCTTGTGTTGTATTTCTGGGAATGGAGCTCAGAATTGCCTCCAAATAATTTTTTCTTTACTTGGGGACTATATATGCACTTGGACTTGGCATCCATCAGGCATGTAGAAGTTCCCTGGATACCCTGAAGTTCTAACAACTCACAAACAAATCCTCTGAAAAGCTTAAAAATTAGGAAGTCTGTGGCCTTGCAAAGAAGATGGAAGAGGAGCCTTTGGTCTTTCTTCACTTGCTCTCATGGTAGTGGCTGGCATAGCTGAAGACTTTTTGCTAAGACTCTTTAAAATGAGTGATCCCATCACTCTCACTCCCCAGGCTGCCAAGGGGAGGTAGGTACTCCTGCTGTCCCCTCTGTGGGTCTAGTAGGAGCAGGTGAAAAGCTCCTACTCAAACAGTTAATCTCAAACAGGTATTCTCAACACCTGCTAATCTAAGTGTGACAGCCCCAGACCAGACCTCATTTGCCCAGGTGCAGCCTGCACAGACTGTGCAGTGCTGTCTGCCTGCCAGGTATGCTGACTGCAGCTCCTCCTGCACTTCCAAATGCAAGAGTAAAGCTTGAGTACCTGGCATGTTGTGTCATAATATGCATGTCTGGATTTCCTCCAGCTTACCTGATTGGGGAAACTGAGGCATGGAGCTACAAGGTGAATTGCTCTCTTCTAACGGTTGGACCCCAGAAACTTATGTGTTAACTTTTACTTAACACTTTATTTGATCTTACATTATTTATTCCTAGTATCTCCTTCTATTTCTCACTCTGCCTGTTTAAGATCCACCCTTTCTAGATTATTCACATGAATAGCTTCCTGAGAATGCTTTAACATTAACTCTTTTTATTTATAAGGATCTATTCAACCACCTAATAGAAAGAATGCATTAAATCAGTATTAATTTGTCTTAGGGCTTCTTTTTAAAAAATCTGAGGCTCCTTGTATCTCCTACATTTATTAAGATTGATCGTGATTGCATATAAATGTCCAATTTAGCAAGACATTATACCCAATGTCCTTGAGTTTTCCAAAATATTATCCTCATCTCAAGATGCATTTTTCCTAGACTTGCTATCAAGTAGTCTAATTCTTATCTACATATGCTATCCACAGAAACATGAAGTATTATACTCAATTTCTCTGTATTTTGGCTGAATAAAGCTATTATCTAGATGCATGTGTGCCCTGAATAAGCTAGTAAAAAAAAAACAAAAAGGAGAAAAGAAAAGAACATATTTCAGTGTCATCATAAAACAGCAGAGCAAAGGCAAATCATAATTAGTATTTAATGCTCCAGTGTTAGTTGACCAATTAGACTTTGAGTATTATATTGTGTGTCTTTCAAACAAAAAGAAAATGTGTTTTTTTCATGCATAGTTATTACATAAACTTTTGTTTTTCCCTGTAATGTGTTTTCATATAAACACACTTAATTGTCTAGAGAATTAAATAGTGTTTGTGTGGCAAGTGTACTGTGCCAATTAAATACAATGTTGATTATATATTTATCAATTATTACAGTGCTTGTAATAAATTAATCAACAATATCTGTGCTACCTAAAGTTTTCTAATAGGGTTTCTTGTGTCTTTGTTTGCCAGTTACTTTGCACGGGTAGAGCCCAGTGCTGACCAAATTTAAATGGTTCTTTTGTCAACAAAGAATAAGAAAAGAAGAAAAGGTTAAACGAGCTCTAGGGGGTGGGGAAGAAGAGTAAGAAGGTACAATGTCACCTCCATGCTGTGACAGCCATGAATCAATTATTCACGTAGCAATTGGTAATATTACTGAAATGCTGGAGACTGGCAAGAAAATGTAAAAAGCGTTTTCCTGGAGACGTCATGATTTTTCCAAGTAAAAACCATAAACAAAATCTGAAGGGGGAAAAATACATGTGTGTGTTGGGGAGGAGTATGCTGAAGAGATCAACAATAGTAGAGAGATATATTATTATGGAAAATACATTCAGAAGGCTGGTGACGGAAAGAGTATACAGGATGAAAGGGTGGAAGTGCTGGGCTCAGCTAGTTACAGTGAGATTAATGTCATTTAAAAAAAATCCCACAACACATTACAATATCTAACAATACCAACATGTATTGATTTCAAATTTATTTCCTGTACCAAAACTGGTAGCATAACACACAGAGAAAAAGAAGAGATATCTCTGCAGAAATACTTAACATCATGGTGAATGGAAGGAGAGGGACTGTCACAAAAGGAAAATGAATTCTAACCATCACTCAAGTCTTGTACTCTGTATATTAGTCCTTGCTGTAGATACAATTTCAGAGTATCTGACATAAAAATAATATTTTCTTAGGAAAAACAAAGTATGAAATTTAATATGCCCTGATAACAATGTATGGAATGTACTTTAGAGCAAAATTTATTCAATCCTGACCTTAAAATAGTATTTCTACTTCCAGTGGTATATTTCCTTTAGGTTCAGAGAAGGGTAAAGATTCCAAATGCACATTTTCTCTAAGCTAATTCAAAATCACGGTTCAACAATACGATATTTTATTCAATTAGAAAATAGCAAACTAAAGGCTGGTGTGAATCAGAGGAAAAAAATGCTATACGGTATCTTTTTCTCCACTTAATTTTGCAGACAAGTCACGCTAAGGTGAAAGCACAAATCACAGAAATGCAGGCGAAATTGCAGCCAGAGCAGTCTGTGTCTACACTGAAATAGAAGGGGTCCAATCTTTCTTTCACAGGATTATAAATGGTTTGTATGGGCTGTAATGAGAGATCCTTCAAAGGAAGAGCAGGGCCCCAAACTTTTTATTTTTAACTACTTAACCATCTGACTTTTTACTCTCTAATTTTCTGTGCTCCTTCAGATCTTTGTGTGACTCCCCAGTTTGTCATGCATTCCAAGCCACAGGATGTGTCAGCTTAGTGATATTCATTAGCTGGCCTGTGCATCTCCCAGCTCCTACAGCCTCCCTCTGCTCAGCTCTGATTTACCTTTTTTTCATAGAGGAAGTGTCCCCTTTTCTCCACTGCTTTTTTTCTCATTCTCTTTTCTGGTTATCCAATCTCTTCCCTGAGAGTGACTGCTTCTTTTACATTTGCACACTTGGACTTATTTCCTTTTACACTTTAGTCCCCATTAGAAGTCTTCACCTTCAAACACACAAACCCCAAATTGCACATTGTGGTACAAATGAAATCCCCAAATTATCAAGTGCAAAATTAGCATTAAGAAATCATAAGACAACAAACAATAGAGCTTTTTATGTGGTTTTTGTAATTGCATGAAACTAGTTACTTTGGCAATTATTGTTTGTGTCTCATTAGCATGCAAAATGGGTTTTTAGACTAACCCGCACACAAAAGAAACCATTTGTGATGAGAACTGTGCTTTGTTTAATGTTCGACACCATTGTATTTGCTTTCCTAATATAACAGTTCTAATTAGTACCTAGCACTCATCCTGAGTTTTTCAGCTTGAAAACGACGAAGGTGACAATTGAGTCACAATTCCATGGCACTCTTTGTCAGTACCTGTCAAAATATAGCTAAGTCTTTAGTAGTTGTGATCTAAATACTAAAAAAAGTTAATAGTCCAGAAAGAATCTCACCTTAGCTAATAAAAAAAAACCACCTAAATTGCAAATTAGCCTCTGGTTAAGAGCTTTACATTATCAATACTTTATGGTTAAATATGGTCTTGGTAAGACTGTCCTCTGTCCTACTACTGACTTTGCATTGTTTTGTAATCTCACCTTTATCTGTTCACCCACTTTTATTTTTTACTCATTGATTAGAAGAACATGGGTGGTTAGTGACAAAAGCCAAAATTCATTCATCAATATATGCAAACTTCTTTCATGATTGCTCGCTTGTCTTTGAAGAATTTTTTTTCTTTAGAAAATGCTTTACTCCAAGGTTGGAAACATCATCACTCCCTTTCTCTTTTATTTTTTGACTTCATCTTAAGTTCTTCACAGAGCAGATAGATATAGTGGTAGGTAGGGGAAACATGAAAACTCCAGCTGAGGGGTTGTCTCCAACTTCATGTTTGTGTATGAATAAGCCAAGAAAGAGCCAGTCCAGTGACACTTCATCACTATTTCTTTGTGATTATCACAGTATGAAGTGATAACATTGTGTTTTCTTCACAGTAATAGATATTTATAAAGAACTTGACTGTTCAGAGGCTTGGCCAGTGTTTTGGCTCATAAACACCAGACTTCCATATTTTCTAGTTAGCTTGGGCCCACTGAGAAGCTAAGTGCCCACTTGGTCCCCATAATTCAAAACTTGCCTCTCAACTGGCCTCTTTCTAGCTCATTAAATTCCAAGGAAGTATGTTTTTGGTGTATTTTACTCTATCCTGGTTTCAAAGGACTGAATACAAGGAGCTCTGAACTTCTTTTCTTTGCTGGCATCAAGGCTTGGTGATGCTGCACATTTTCTGTGATAATTTTCTCTTGGAATGATAAAATATAGTGTTTCTTAAGATGGTGAACAACTGAGTGTGCTGGGCACCCCGCCACTCTGGCCACACATTCAAAGTACACTGAGCCCTGGGGTCTACAACTCCTCAGTATCTCCACAAGTGTCTGGTTTCCCACCTCTGTGCATGGACATCCAAAATAACTCTTCTACTTGGAGAATGATTCACTCCATTTATATATTTCTACCCCTTTCTGTCCCATCCTGTTCTTTTTGCAAAAATGGGTGCTTTCTACCTGCCTTACCACGTAAATCTCAGTGTAGCGATGTGACAACAAAGCTCTGAGGAGGTGGAAGTATAGTAAGATCCTAAGCTTCTTTCTCCATCAGGACTAGAGGTGTGCTGTTTGCAGAACCCAGATTAGATCAAGAGTCCATGAACAGTATTGTGCTGTGTGCTTAGAGACCTTATGCTTTCATCTATGCTAGTAGATGGACTTGGCCAGAGACCATTCTCAGACAATAAAACGTAGGGCTTAAATCCACACAGCCAAGCCCTCCTGTCCCCAGAAAAAGGTGACTGTGTCCAAATGACCTATTTGAAATGGTGTCTTACCCTGGCATTAAGTGGAAGACAGACAGTTAGCTGAGCCCAAAAACGATTCCAAGAACTGTGTTAGCAGTTTAATTGTATGGACAATCATGTCTCAGTAATTGAGCCCACAGAATAGATGTAGGCTGGGGATCACAGTTTATCCCTGTAGAGAATGTGCTTAGTGACACTGTATTGCATGCATTGCAGCCTGGTTGTGAAGTTTAACTGATATTTATAAAATATGCCAAATCCTCGCATGCAAAATACTACATAAGTAATAAGTATTAATAAACGTGATTATATTAAACCAGGTCTGTTTTCAGTCATGTTTTATAAGACCACAGTTGTAGCAGTAAGTGAGCTTTCATATGAAAGATCAAACATTTTGCCTTCCATTGTAAGCCATTCTTTGTAAGCTTTTCCAATAAAAACAGCAGAATATCTCATACATATTGAAATTCAATGACATTCTTAAAGACTAAGCATTCATTTGCAAATGGCAAGCAATAATACTGAATTTCTCTTTCCCAGATGTTTTTGAGCATGTATTTCAAGCTGAATGTTATCAATAAGTAACAAATTAGTAAGCTTAAAATTTACATTAAGACTTATATAATTTTTTATTACTACAACACATCAGGTGCATTTTAGCTTTATTCTAAACCTAAGCAAGGAAGGTCTCCTGCTTTGTCAAATAGTTTTTCAAATTGAAGTCTGTCACATCTTCAAGACTAACTAGTTCTTAGCACTTAAAAAATGTTTTTCCAAAATTACGTTCACCGAGAAGAGAGACACCCCAGTTTAAGTGAAAGCTGGTTTTAGACCCTCTGCAGCAGACTTTTTAGTTTCCAGCCCTTTCTTAAGAGAAACAAACCAGAGGCTTTCAGGGGTGGGGGTGCCAGCGCTGACAATTCTCAAACTCTGACACAGGGCTTCACCTCTTTTGGTGCGAATCTAAACTTAAAAGTGCTACTGATACAACTCTAGCAGAGTGTGAAAAAAGTATAATTTCCCTAACTGATTCAGCTATGATGTTTTCCTTGCAATATTACCTTCTATTCTTTTTGGAAACTGGTATAGAAGTAACTGTTAAAAAGGAACCTTTTGATTATATAAAGTATCTCTCAATTCAAAGAATTTTCCAGTGCAATTCAAATAACAACCTCTTTTTGGTGCAGACCAGGCCTGGGGCTCTGTCTTTGTGCTATGGACAAATCTTCACAGGTAATATACCAGATTTTAACTCGAATACAAGAGTTGGAGCTTACAGTGTGTAAAGTGGGATTTCTAACTCATCTTCAGTTCATTTCAAAACTCACTCCCTTAAATGACCAGTACTTCAGTGCTGTCTCCTCTTTTTCTCAAAACACAGGGAAAAGCCTCATGACCCTGTGCTGAATATCAGAGTCTGCATGAGGCCCTCTTTGAAGAGCTTGTCACAGCTGCAATGTCAGAGGAAACCAAGTCTCTCTGCTAAGGAGAGGGCAACAGGTTCTGTTTTACAGTTATGGCTCTGTATTTGAGCAGAGGACTCTGGCAGAAAGACAGTGGAGCTCATGGCTGAGAGCCTTATAACCATGTATTACATGCTGTGGCTCATATAGGAACAGATCCTCAACATTGTGCTTGTGCTGATGGGTCCTTTCCAGTCCCTGGCATCAGCTCACTCCTGACTGCATCCCCTGACTTTGTGACTTTTTTTGTATGTGTTTGAACTTTCAGAGCTCCAGAGGGTTCCCAGGCCAGCCATGTGGCCTCTTTGGCAGCTTATTTTCTTCTTGCCCATGAAAACTGTAGACTGCTGAACTTGGCTGTAGGGCTTTTTACCCTATATGTTCCTGTATACCATCTTATATATCCCAAACACGGCTATATAGCTTTTTAGTGTTCTTCTTCCTTTCTTCCTTTCCAGACTTCCAGACCTGTTTCATCTCAGCTATCCCTCAAAAATACTTTCTGTGAATTAAAAAAAAATAAATAAAAAGGAGGATTATTTTCAACAATTTCAAGCAAAGGAACTCTGAATCACACACAGCATCACAGCATATGCATGCACATAAGGACCCAGAGCTTATACCTTTGAGCAACCTCAAAACTAGAATGAGCTCAGTCTTTGCATGAAAAATTTCCAAGAAATATCAGAGTATAAATCCATGTAACATCCCTTTGATGACTATTATATTCTCTTGGCAAGGGAGGAAATATTTCTCATATCCATGAGGACATACAGAGCAGATAATGGAGGTAACTGGGAATTGAGCAATGAGCTAGGACACGCCTTATTGGTGCCTATTTAAACTGTATGTTGAGGTATGAGATGAGGGGGCTGAGTGCCCTCAGTCATCCAAGGCATGTGTCAGTAGCCAAGCAAATGCATCCAGTGGCTAATTGCTGCTGGAGCATATTTCAATCATTGAAAGTTTAATTATTTGAGCCTCTGAGGTCATGTGCTCAACTCAGAGGCATTTCTGCATTTGTCTGTACCTCTGCAAAATGGTTTTAATTTTGGAATACCATACCTCATTAATTTTAAGGGACATTCAATATATCAATCAATTAATTTAATGAAAAACTGTAAACCCAGAAATAAAAGATAAAAAATCGAGGTGGCAGAGGGTGCTTATCTATTGACCATAACAGTTCCAAGTATCTTTGCAGCTGAGGGTAGAACAGCTAAGTGTCTGCTTTTCTGATTCTCTTTGTATCCTCCAAACAGACTTTAAGAAGCTGTGGCATGGGCAGCCTGAATGGCATGGTTCCCAGGCCAATACTGGTAACTGCTGAAGGCAGGTTGTTGTGTAGGTGTTCTGGCACAAGGGAGAGTGAGCAAAGTGAGATCTTTTCCAGGGGAAATGTGCACACATTAAAGTTGTCACAGAACTTTAGGTATGGCAGTAGGTAGTGGAATGACGAGAAACTCTAATACAGAGTGTAGCTGGGAAGGATGTCAAGAATCTGTAGAAGAAGCCGGATGGGAGCTGGAGAATGAAATGGAAGGAAAAGAAGAAAATAATTGCCTCGTGATGAGAAGACAGCATGGAGCACTGGAGTGGTGGTGGTGGAGATGAATAAAACTCTGTGAAGTGTGATCCCAAGGCTAATAGGGATAAACTGAATTGCACAGGAGTATGACATTTCCTTCAAAAATCGGGAAATCATAAGGAAATATGAAAATTTTAGGTTTCAGTGAAATAAAACAAATTACATGTGGACTTATATTAAATTTGTACTAATTAGTCAACCTCAAAGTCACAAAGGCTATTTAAAATAATTTCAGAATGTTTTTATATATCATCTTTTCACATGGGGACAGTGTGTAGGTTTTATAAAGCCTATACATCTTCCTTCTCTGCTCCCTACTATATTAATAGTGTGCATAAACTCTTTCTAAATAAGTTTCTAAATGTTCTCTTTCTAAAAATGCTTTAGCAGACCAAGATTCTCAGTGCTGTCTCTCTGACTATAGCTAGAAAAATACCAACAGTAGCATGAAGAGTTATGTCCCCAGAAAAATGAGTGAAGAAACCCAAATAAAGTAATTTATGTTAAAAACACTCCCCAAACACCACCGAAGAAACTCTCACAAAATATTCTGTTGTGCTTCAAGCTGTGTGCTATTGAAGGCATTAAAGGAATTGCCAATTTTAGTGTTTAATGGCCTTGGTAGATTTTTAGTTTAAGCTTTGGCTTAGAAATTATAATCATTATATTTCATAATTTTTTTATATTTTAAGAATTTAAGATGCAAAAATACACAAGTACTGTATACCAGATCATCAGTTGTCTTTTCTCCTATGCTGTAGCACTTGCTGACATTTATTTTGATCAATATATAACAAATGATGATCTTTGCCTCATCCCAGACCATAAACATTCTTTTGACACTCCCCTTCTCCTAAAATCTCTTAGGAATTAGCCAGAAAGAAGTACTTCTTAACTATGGTTAGCATTTAACTAGTGAAGTAAAAAATAGTTATTGCTTCACTAATCTAACTCAAATATTGCTATTAAATTAGGAGATCTGATTTATTTTTGAAACAAGACAAATGGTAGATGCAGGTACTTTTCCTGTGTGCAGTATGTTCTGTGCAGCTCTGCCATTCCCTTGCTGGAGCCCTGAGCTCTGCAACAGAAAGTGCCCTCCTGCTGAGGCCACTTTGCTGTTTTCTGGGGAGCACATTCAGCAAGAGTTGCAAGGGCTCCAGTTCAAGTCCCTGCTGCAGTCATGCGCCACAGAGAACCTGTGTCTCCTGGAAGTAGCTATCTTGGCAGCAGTTTCAAAGCTACACAGAGGTGTGTATCACCTTCTTTTGTCTTGTGGAGTAAAAGATAGAATACTGGGTGAACAGTTTTAAAAACTGAATGCAGACTTCACTGGTTCGAGAATACATGTATCTTTCCTTAAGTTTTTGCAGTTTTTAATTTGCTAAATAATGGGGTATTCATAGTGGTCTGAAATACTTACTCTATCATTTATGTTCTCTGCTCGATAATTTTCATGTCTTTAATGTCTTTCTGTTCACCATCACTACCTTAGATTGAAGATAGTCTTTGAAACACATTTTTTCATTTTTAACTTGTTGTTTGACAAGTAGTGATTGGAAAAGTAGTTTCTAACCAAGAAAGCCATTTAAAATTAGATATTGCTTTTCTCCAAGCTGAATCAAGGTCCTATAGGCACTATGGCAGGTTGGATTTTGAACATTTTTTATGGAAAACAACATGTTCTTCAATGATTAATTTGTAGACTATGGAGTCATAGAATCATGTAATGGTTTGGGTTGGAAGGGACCTTAAATATCATCGAGTTCCAGCCCCCCTGTCATTGCCAGGGACAACTTCCATTAGGTCAGGTTTGTCAAAGCCCCATCCAGCCTGACCTTGAATACTCCCAGGGATTGGGCATCCACAACTTCTCTGGGCAACTTGCTCCAGCGCTTCATCACTCTCACAGGAAACATATCTTCCTAATATATTACAGTTGAAAATCATAACCTGTAACCTCTTTTTCTTTATACTACATGCTCTTGCCAAAAGTCCTTCTCCATCTTTCTTGTAGGTTCCCATAAGGTACTGGAGGTCTGCTATAAAGTCTCTGGGGAGCCTTCTCTTCTCCATGCTAAACAATTGCCCATTGTCTCAGCCTGTCTTCATAGAAGTACTCCAAGTGCTCTGAGCATCTTCATGGACACACTCTGGAATTGCTCCAACAGGTCCATGTCCCTTTTATGTTGGGGGCACCCAGAGCTGGATGCAGTGGTCCAGCTGGGTCTTACAACAGCAGAATAAAGGGGCAGAATCACCTCCCTCAGTTCCTCACTGTCTCTTTTTCAGCTTCCTAAGCCTGGAAGAGGAAATCCCTGAATATTCATAAGGTTTCCCGGGTCCCCCTTCTCTCCACAACTTTACCCCATGGTACTCTACCAAGCAGAACCCTTAAAGTCTGCTCTTGGGCTATGTGCATTTTGCATAGGGTCATTTAAACTGGGCCTACCATTTACTGTTTGGAGGGGCTGGAATTCCTTTGTGCAGTTTTTCTACGCTGGGATTTCAGCTCATACTCGCGTTATGCTGCCCACTTAGAGGCTCAAATACGTGATCACATTACTGAACATCAGCTGAAATTCAATGCTTGTTCATCCATAGACTCCTCCCTGGCACACAGGTGAGGTAAAAAAAGCCTGCAGCCTACATAGTAAGGGAGGTTGAACTAGCAGGATGCTAAGAATGAACCCATACATGTGTGAACTAAAGTACTTTTACTTCCTGAGCCTCAGAAACATGGTCTGGGCCATAAATCACACACATTGCGTGTAATTTCAGTGTCAGTTCAAGGTGACGGGAACCCATGCCCTGTCACTAACTCTCAATTTCCTGGTATCATTTGAAGGACTTCTGGCACAATGATGCATGCTGGTCCGGTTCATTATGTCTGTGCTCTTACAGCAACAAAAAGGGAGAAGCAAGTAGCTTTATCTCCCTACTAACACTCCCTTAACACGAGAGCCTCTAATGCTCATGTGTGGCTTTATGGTGTCCTGTGTCATGCTCCTCTCAAACAGTAGAAAAATAAGACATTCAAAACAAAGCAGATGCAATACTGGGCTAGCACCCTTTCTTTTTTTTTTTTTTTTTTAAATTCTACACAGCCATTTTTTTAATGTTTGCTATGAAAGTCAACCGAAAAAATTATTGAACTGGAGTAGGTAGGGTTTGAGCTCTTTATCAGAAAGTAGACTATTCCATGAATTTTAGAATTTTTTCTACATATAGATTGAGCAAATAAACCACAAGGAATAAATGTATGTTTTAAGTGAGATTTCATTCCAGAACTCCACAAAGAGCCATCATTGAAAACAGTGAAAATTATTTTGTGGTTATGCAAAATATATGACTCATATGTGGGTAGAAGGAGAAACATGTAATCAAAAAAGAAAAATCACAAAATAACCATATTTGTCTCATTTTCTTTGGTTTCACACACTGTTTATACTGCAAATATGGTGAAAGCTGTTTACTGTGCTACATTTGTAAAAATTATGTTTGTTTGAACAATGTAGTTTTGAGGCTAAGAAGTTGCACTCAGACTTAATGACTAATGAAATTAAAACTCTATATAGAGTTGCAACAAAATCACTTAGGGCACATCCTAATTTCGAAGGACTTTGAATCCCTGTCTCTGGCCTTCTGATCTCTGGTATTGGTCTGCAGAAGATGCACCCCTGGTGATACAAGCCAATACTGTAATCTGCTTTTCCACATGGCACTTAGATCATCTTTTAATGCAATAATATTATTTGACACATAATTTTTTGAAATCTGAATATGGTATAGAGAATAAATTTATATTCTTCAGTTATATTCAGTTATGCTCAGCAGTTACTGCATTGTTTTATCCAACCCAGAATACCCAATTCTTAAACAGAAATTGTCTGATGAACATACAGAGTGAGACAATGTTCATGGGAGTAAATGCTTAAAATCAGAACACCCAAATTATTTTCTCACTAGTATTGTTTATGTACTAGTCAAGTGAGGAACATGGAGCTTGTTAAAAGTATCCTCATAAATGTGTAGAAAAAGGATCCTTCTTATCCCTCCATTTGCTGCAAAGCTAATACAATTAATATATCTTGCAGTATACTTCATGCTGGTTATTATTGCCATGGCCTTACAGTCTGTACTGTCCAGTAAGTTCAAATAAACAAAATTCTTTCTCCATATACCTCACAGGACATGAACCCAAGTGTTCTTATTTGGGAATGCAATGACATAATGCTGCTGCTGTGACTGAGAGCACAGGAGCACCACTAACATGAATGCAAACAAGGCCAGCTTACACTGCCTTATCTTGTGTTTGCTCTGGGTGGGGCCATACTCTCTTCTGCCAATATGGTAACTTCTCAGGCCACTGTAATTCAGCTGAAGGCCTAAATCTAATGTTTCAACCCTAATAATAATACAGTTCAGTCCCTCCAAGCAATTATGTGGGCTGTTAAATTTTATAATCAGTAAAAATATAGCTCTTTAAGTAGTGTTACCTTTCCATCTCTATTTCCCTTGCTTTACAAAAAGAGCAACTGCACCCTTGCAGTAGTGCTGTAAGGCTTCCTTCATTAATGCATTTATGGCACCTTGAAATGAATGAATAGATTTTGGACTTTAATGATAAATAATAAGGATTTCTTTAAAAATCCGTGATCCCATGCTAAAGAGAATTCTCTGTCAACATCACAAATTCTTCCTTTTTTGATGGAAAAGTTGATCTGGTGCTTGTTTGTTTCTTCAACTGAATTTAAAGTTTTATCATAGTATTTCCATAGTAAGTGGTCTTTATCATGCCATAATAGTTTGATAAAACTCTCAAAAAATGGAGTAAAACTTGGAGGGAGGATAACTACTTTCATACTATAAATTATATGTAAAATGGATGGTTTTCATAATAATACATAATGCACTGCTTTAACTGTCCACATTGTATTGTACAATGCTTTGTCTGTGTGGAATTGCACCAGCTGTACCTGCTGTGTCTTTGTAGAGTCCTATTCAGCACTCCTTATTCACTCCCTCCTTTGGCAAAGCCCCCTCTGAAGTCAGTGTGTGATATGCTACAGTAAGATGTGCTGAATAGGACCCTTAAATGGTAACTCCTTGGAGGAGGAAACTGCCACTTTTCACACACTTCTCTTACAGTATAATGCAATTTGGACTGAAGATGCCATGAAAATACTACTAATAACAGATTGAGCAACTACATCAGGCAAATCAAGGAGCGCCATCCTTTTTTCAGCATAAAGGGATCAAAGAATACCAGCACTGGTGTTAGATTCAGATATGGTGAGCAGTAGCTTTTTTAATTTTACAAAGTCCACAAATATTATGTGAAATAACAATGTCACAAATAAATATTTTCCAGAAAAGCATTATAAATTCACAAGATTTATTAACAATTGGCACACTTTCAGCCTCCAGGCCATTACTATGTCTTAGACCTAAATCTTGTACTAGTGAATAAGGTACAACTATTTCTCTTTTGAGATTAATCTAAGTGCTGTATTAATCTATGTCTAGGCTTTTCAAAAAGTAAAGCTCCACAGAATTTTTGTGTCTTCAAACATTCAAGATTTCTTGGTCTTCTACAATTTTACTCATTTGCTTTGATAAACTCTCTGTGCCAACAAACCCTAGCCAATTTTATATCTTAAAAAAAGACCACTTTAAACAATTTGACTAAACGCCTTTACAGCTTTGGTTTTAATTAGATGTTTTGCTTCTTCAGCTTACTGGAAAGAGCTAGATAGCTTCTAACCATGTCAGTCTATATAACAGCAGGTGTCAGCTTTAACTGCCTCTGAAAATTTTAAATGTATTCAATTAAAAAGATCCCTTAGAGAATGATACTTTTATGTTCATTTGTCTTATGTGAGGTTTGCAACATGTTTTCTTTCTATACACTATGTTCTTGTTGATTCTGTGACCCAATTATGGCTAAAATTTTAAATGTCAGAGTACATTCAGTTAGTGCTTTCATCTTAATATAATCCATCAGAAAAATGGATTCTTCCACAAGTGTCATTTGGGAAGTTAAGTCTCTCTCTTTTTTTTTTTTTTTTTAGGAAACCAGAGTAATTTTGACACCAGAACAGTAAGTGGTTATTTGAGCAGTGATACGAGAAAATTGATAGCTTTGAGATCTGAAATGGATGGCTTCTCATATTCTGATCTCAACACACAAACTTGCATGTGTAGATAGATATCTTTGTAGGCCTTCCAGAAACAGGAGTAAAAGAGCTGCAGAAGAGGGCAGACACTACAAAACAAGATGGACAGATAAATAAGCTGTACATGCTTATTTTATCACATACACAAACACACATGCTTAAGTGCAATTAAAATAAGCATCCTTGTCCTTCAGCCACCAGCAGGCAGTTAGATTTTCCAATTTATGTTAAATCTGTTATTCTGCTACCTGAATTATCACATAAAATGCCCCCCCCATCCCACCCCATGAAACCTGTTACAGCTCCAAGAATTTTTTTCATGGCAAAAATGAAACCAGTTATGAAGCTATATCATGGGTGCTACCCAGTAAAGAAAAAAATAATCTGGAAAAAACTTGTAAAGATTTAATGACTTACCTATTTTCCTTAAAGATTTGTGCACTTCAGGATAAAAGTTGCATAAGACATGGTCCTATTTTTTTACAGAATCACAGAATGACTAGGGTGGGAGAGACCTTCAAAATCATCGAGTCCAACCCATTCCCTTACACCTCAACAAAACCATGGCACTGAGCGCCACATCCAATCTTTTTCTAAACACATCCAGGGATGGTGACTCCACCACCTCCCCAGGCAGACCATTCCAGTACTTTATCACTTAATCCATAAAAAACTTTTTTCCTAATATCTAGATTATATTTCCCTTGGTGCAGTTTAAGACTGTGCCCTCTGGCTCTGTCAGTTGCTGCCTGGAGGGAGAGACCCACCCCCACCTGGCTACAGGCAACTTCCTGGACTGCCTCTTTTCTGCTGTATCAAGTTCCCAGCAGATGCCTGGTAGGTTAAAGTTGGGACAAGGTACAAGAACAAGGGCTGGTGATCCTGAAACATTTTTCCACTGCTTATAGAATAAGCTGTCCACCTCTTCTTCCTGGCTGGGTGGATGATAGTTGGGTGTCAGCCTTGTTTGCCTTCTCCTTAATTCCCATAGGCATTCAATTTCATTGTCATTAGTTTCAATATCCATCAAAAGCCTCCCTAATACAAAGGGCCACCCCTCCATCTCTTCTCCCTTTCCTGTCTCTTCTGAAGAGCTTGTAGCCATCCAGCAGAGTGCTCCAGCTTTGTGAGCCATCCCACCACATTTCTGTGATGTCAATTACATCATAGCTTTCCTGTTGCACTATGGCTTCCAGATCTTCTTGTTTGTTACCAATGCTGCAGGCATTGGTGTAAGAATCTGTATACGTGCACCTCAGCTGAGCTGCTGATTTCACCCCTAACGCAGAGTTAACACCCTTGGGCCTGCTTCTAGACTGCCCAGCAACGCCCCCTTCCCCCTTCAAACCTACTTTAAAGCCCTCTTAATGAGTTCTGCCAGTTCATGAACTGAAATTCTTCTATCCTTAACAGAGAGATGCAGCCCATCCAGTTCCAGCAGACCAGGTGCCATAGAAGTTGCCTCATGATCAAAGAACCCAAAATTCTACTGATGACACAAACTTTTGAGCAACTTGTTGATAATGTGGGCTCTCCTATTCCTTTCATCATTTTTCTCCACCACTAAGAGGACTGAGCAGAACATTATCTGTGCTCTTGCCCTATCAAACACTTGACCCAGTGCCCAAAAGTACCTTTTAATTACCCTGACACTCCTCTTTTCAGTCTCATCACTGCCAGCCTGGAGTATCAACAGTGGGTAATAATCAGAGGGCTGAATCAGCCCAGGGAGTTTCTCAGTAACATCTTGCACCCAGGCCCCAGGGAGGCAGCAGACCTCCCTGTGGGATGGGTCTGGTTGATATATGGAGCCCTCTGCTCCCCTCAGGAAGGAGTCACTCTGTAGTAGTTGCTCTAAATTTCATTACATCAGGCATGACATGATAACCAAACTGCCTCTGATTGGGTCCTGGCAAGATTTCCCAGTGAGTCAATGTCTAACTTTAGCAAAATCAAAAGGGATTTTTGCATTGTTATAGAATCAGACAAGCACTGGGGACTGGCAAACTGTGACTAAAGCAGGTGCTTGTCATATGTGAACCCACCACATTTTCATGAGTGCCAGGTCTTAAGAGCTGAGATTAACCTGAAATCCATGCAGATAAATTAATTATGATATTCTCTAGTTATAGTATAGTTGGTAATGTGCTATTTTAAAAGTTATTCTAAATTAGGTTTGAAATATATTCTGAACACACTGCTATTCCAGAAAACAAAGTTCAAACTCAGTCTAGGTGAAAAATTTAATCTGCAATGTACAATGGTGTTGAATAGGCAGAGTTTAAAAAAAATCCCATGTAAGCAGATCATGGCTGCAGGAAATGATGTTTTAAAGTCAGAGGATGTTGATCATGTCATCTGTTTGAATTGAAAGACATCTTTCAATATCTCAAAACAATTTTGCTCAAAAACAGATCAGGAAGTAAAAGGTAATTCTGTGAAAATGTATCAGGAGCACTGCATACATGAAAGAAGGAGAAAAATAGGGATGTTATGGAGAAGAAATTTTAAAAATTGAAGAAGCTGGAAGAGGCTGCAACAAAGCAAAAAAAAAATTTAAGCCTGTTGCTCATTGAAAAAGGTTTACTTCAAAGAAGAACTCAAAACAGCAGCAGAAAGAAAAGAAAAAAAAAGAAAAAAGGAAAAACAACAGCAAAAAAGAAAAACTCTTGGATCTACAAAAGAGAAGCAAAAAGGAAGATGTTAAAATATGGAGAGACAAACTGTAAAGGATAATCTAGCAGCAAATACATTAAGAAACAAAAAATAAAGTAGTTACTGGAACAAATCTGGATGTACATTGGTATTAGTACAAAGAAAAGACAGAACTGAGCTTTCTTCAATTTCTGGGTGATGAGGAGACACCTATAAATGCAACAAGAAAAGCTTTTGTGGGAAAAAGTGTCTCCAGAAACTCCCAAAATTGAAGAAGTCTCTTACCATGTGACAGTGGTAAAGAATTACAAAAAATGTTGCTACTCAGGATAATGAGAAGAAACCTTTATTTTCAAATAAGGGAAATAAAATTATAGTTGCAGTTTTGACAGCTTCCTCCGCCTGCTTTTGGTAGATCTCTCTTGCTTCCTGAGATGGTTTTAAAGGAACCAACATACCTCCTGCCAGATCTACCACATCCATTTCTTATAAAGAGAAAATTTTAAAATTATTACTAATGTTTCACAAGTCTAGATGAGTCTATAACTTTACCACTTGTTCAGAGGTGACCAGTTTAACATGATTACCAAGTTTTTGTATTCAATGAACTTAACTCCATTTTATATTAACATTTACATTGTTAAGTGTATTGATACAAATGTGAATGTACAGGAAAACTGAGTACATCAGTAGAATAAAAATATTTTTTGTGGTGAATAACTTACATGCCTATTAGAGTAATTTACAATACAAAACCACATTTAAATCTGAATTATTTTGCTTTCACTTATGTTCTTCACACTCTTGAGCCAGTGCTCTCTTCCAACATTTTGAATTTTAGAATCCTAGGAAATTTTCTCTTTGGTCTCATTAGTCTTGTTTTAAAAATTACTTTTAGTCTTAGGGTGTCTGTGTGTGGCACTTAATAAAGTCATACCTCTCTCCAGACTTATTTAATTAGGTCCTTGGTTATCCCCAGCAATAGTTTTGCTTTTATAAGTAAGTTTTCTCTATGACAGTAGCCACATTAGCCTAAACTGATGATTTAGGGGTTTGTACTGGTTAATAGGGTTTGGGTTGTTGCAGATTTTTGGAAATCCAGAGTGTGGTAGTTACATAAGTTATTGACCCAAAGACCTAGTGGAAAAGAAGGAAATATGTTAAATTTATTGAGAAATTAAAGTATGCTAAACTGCCTTTGAATATTTTTTTTCTATTTTATACTTATTTTCCACAGTTTTACATTCTGAGTCATCATCTGTTTCAAAAAAGCATTATTTTTCTTGCTACCTGAATTGCCATCTAATGTTCAATGTCATTGACATTTTGTTGACTGTTTGGTTTTGGGGTTTTTTTGCACAGTGGCAAGAAATATAAAATTAAGAAAAACTTTCAAAAAATTGAGTAAGTATCAATCTTAATCACAGATAGAAATCAGATTGCTACTTGTCTGGAATCCACAAACAAGCTATTCAGAATAAAATTAATATAATAACCTGACATAGAAAGTCATTGGTGCCATGTAGGGATAGAAAAAGCATATTTATACCATAAAATAGGATTTCAACTATATAGATACTGTAACAGTATTTTACAATTTTTACTCATCACCTTTTTAAATGTGTGTGCTGTGTGTATACTTCAGCTGTTTTTGCAGTCATTAGTTGTGAAAAGTTTAGCTATTTTTGAGTAAAAGTGTACATAAAAATCAACCACATTGTTCTGAACTCCTATAGTCTTGTTTAAACCACAAGCAACATGTGTAAGTTCTCATTTCAGCATTTTAAACGTATTAAGATAATTGAATAAAATGAGTCTGTACCAGGAAATTTTCAAAGTACTTCAAATGGAATTTATATTTCACAATACAAAACATTGTACAAAACAAGTGTAACACAGTTGTGACTGCTGAAAGCTGTTTTTTTCCCATGAGTACTTTGAGAGAAACAATGAAGATTTCTAGTAGAAACTCAAAATGCCTTTCTCTCTCGTCTCTCTCCAGAGACTTGACTGTTCAATAAGCTACCCACTGTACCTTGTACTTTTTCTTGTTATCTCACTTGCAGTGGGTGATAGTTACTGGTCTAGGGAATAAAAATGAGATCGTATTCTAGCAGCTAGCCATCAGTCATGGCTTTCCATGTGGCAAAGTATGTGTTAACCAAAGGCCCCAGATGGTTATGCAGTATTTAGGTTTTGCTCCTTATAATGACATTTCTGAAACCAATGTCTGATGTACTTGTAAGAAGCCAAGTTTGATCTGGGGAAAATTACCAGCTACATGGATAGGATAGGATAGGATAGGATAGGATAGGATAGGATAGGATAGGATGAGATGTAACATCCTGAGTTGTGTGGGATCCACAAGAATCATCGAACTGAACTCTTCAGACATCCTGGTTGAATGGTTTCTGGTTTACTAGCCCAGAAGAAGCATGTGTATGGTTGGAAAGAGAGGAGAAGGAAGCCAGTATGGCTGTTGTGCTCAATTTGATTCTTCCAGCACAGAAATTTTACATCACAGAGTCTCTCTCTTGGGAAGACGTTATTAATTATGATTATTATTATAGTCTTGTAGTAACATATGAATACTAATTTTTTTTTCTTTGAGGTAGGTTGACTTCTCTCTTCATTTCTTTTCCTAAATTATAACTCTCCAGTAGGTCGTGGTACTAATTAGCTGAATTGGAAGTTGCATAGAAAAAATTCTAGACATTATGATGTGAACATACCATTTAATGAGGACTATGAAACTAAAAATGACATTTTTCCCTATAATTAAAAGTAATTTTTATTCAGTCATATTTCTTACTTTTGAAAGACCTTCGAACAGTCTGACTTATTAAATATATTTGAAATATTTGGGGTTTGTGCTTAAAATTCATCTGTAATTAAAACAATTTTTCTGCAATAGTCAACTCAAAAAATTTCCTCATCCCTTGCATCTAGTAGTAGATTCAAAGCAGTTCATATATAATATAGGATGTTATGGGGATGCATGTAAAGTAGATAAATCCCTGATAAGTTCAACCTTTTTTAGAAACTGGTAGGGGGAAATAGTTAATTTTGCCCTGCTTCTGATGAATTCCCGATTATTTTAACCTTGCTGGTACAAAATGTATTAAATATAGGGTCAGAGGTCTCTGTGTATTTCTTAAAAGACAATATGAGGCTGTATCAAATTAAAAAATCATGCCATGAAAGAAATGGAAGTCACTGTGAACTCTTTAGGTATAGGGCCTAGTACACTTCATATTTGTCTTTGTCATAAGCCTTAGCCAGTTGAAATACATCAGGTTCATAGATGAAATATCATGACCTTTGTTTCTATTTCTGTCTTTGAATAGTTGAGGTCTTATGTGTATGGGTCTGTTTGTGGTGTTTTGGTCTGGTGTCATGTTCCTCTCCCCCTGGAAAATGTTTCTTATGTCTCTGCAATCTGTCAATAATATTACAGCTCACAAGTGGTACAAACCATAGTGGAAAGCGAGTAGACCTGAACCGAAATAAAACTAAGGTTATTCATAAACTGCTTTGTTCCGTGTTGATTCAGATTATTTGTAAACACAAAAATGTTCCATTTGTCTCAAAATGAAGCAAATAAACAGGAGAATAAATAATAAGCATTGAAATAATTAGAAGAAAAAAATATCTTTGAGGGTACATATATCCAGAAATACTGCAGTAGTTCTGATTTGGTTTAGTACATGAGTGATGATATTTTTATTTTTAATTTCAACCCTTTTAGCTTCTGCTTTGGCTGTTCAAGGCTAAATGTTGCTTGCTTAGAGTCAGCTTCGTGTCAAAAACTTCAGACTGACCTTTTCCTAGGAGAGCAGTGGTGGGTAGCCAGATGGGGGGTACAGTGTAGGCACAGGAACTGTGACTGCCTGGCAGTTTGCTCCCACCGGTGCCGTGCGAGGTTGTTGCCTCCTGACCCCCTCCTAAAACAGCTCCAGTGCAGCTCCACCTGACAAGGGTGTGGCACAGATGCTGCTGTGCTGTCCCCCTGACAGTAGGCCCATCTGAAACCTTGCTGACAAAAATGTGCATTTCTTTTGTACTCTATTAAGGCATGAACCTCCATTGTAAAGGTTACAGAACATGCTACTGATTTGAGTGTGTCTTATGGAATGTTCTAAAATACTTAAGACCTAATGAAACTGTGAGTTTTATTCCAAATGTCTTTGTATCTCAGTGACTTGGCCCTCCCTTGCTTTCAGCTTTATTTGTATTTAACTCCTCACTGTTTCGCAAAGTGTTAGACAATGACCTCAGCATGCTGCCTTCCCAGGGGACCAAGTAATGTCTGGGGAGAAGGATGGGAGGAGTATATGCAGCTTTTGCTTTGAGCCTTTGTCCCCACATCTTGGCTGAAGTTTATAAAAATAATCTGAGGGGGTTTCATGGCTACATATGGAAGTAGACCACGGCTATTTTCTTCTGACATTGGAATGACTCACATGCCAAAAACATAAGGCCCTGATTTTGCAAATTTCACAGTTCAGGTATCCTCTTCTCCTAACATGAGTTGCTTGAAATACAGAACCACCTTCTTGGTTCAAAATGTAGGAAAAGGGCCCCTGTTATTAAATTCTGTGTTTTAAATATGCATTTTCTCTTGAAGGGGTTTCCAGTCACCTTTAACATTAAGCAGAACATTTTAAAGAACATTTTCTGCTTGTTTCACCTTGGGATTGTACAGAACAGTGCATTTTTAGTGGCATCTGTGAGATATGCTAAAAATAACAGTATGTAGTTCAAGCCTTAGAAACTAAATTTCAATAAAACTGAATGCTGGCATTGGGATCCTTTAAAAAAAAACCAAAACACAAAACCAACAAAAAACCCCACCCCTCTGTTTGGAACTAGTATAAAGGGAAATTGCCATTAATGTCCCTGTCAAATACAACATACACAGTCAAACCTGTGAAGTTTTCCTGAGTTCAGACTGGTTATCTCACAAATCTGTGCAAAGCTCTGGTGAATAATTTATACCAGGCTTGAGGTGACAAGTTAAACACACCCATTTTGTCTAAAATGCTATGAAGGCATCAAGATGGAGCCAAGCTGCAGGGTGAGTAGAGCTCGGTTGATGGGAATCTGAGCATGTCGAGAAGGGGGGATGCTGCTGTAAAGAAAGTGAAATGTAATGAGATACTTTTTCATGCATAATTCATGGGTGAAAACATGACTGCATAAAAAGCCATGGATTTTAACAAGGCAGAGCTGCAATCATACACATTATCTTCCCAGAGGAACTTTATACAATATTGGTGAAAAAGAGAGGATTCTGAATACCAGTACAAAATAAAGCTGACGTTTTCAAATGCAGTAGAATTTACTTTAATGTACAATGGCTGTAAAGGAAACAATTTATATTTAAACCTCAAAATAGTTCCTAGGAAAAAAAAATACTTTAAAACATATGCCTGCATTTTCCAGCTTAAAGAAAAAAATAAGACGAGGAATGAGAAAAATACCTCATCTGGATAAAAAAAATTTAAAATGCATAAGCAGTATTTTGTTGAGTGTGTTGTTAGGATTGTGCTTTGAAATCTTTTGCAAGCATTTTCACTTTTTAGAAGCAAAACTTTTGATAGGAATGACTACTGTGAACCAGCTTTAAAAAAGATAAAATGTTAGCTATTGTCACCATAAAATTTAATTTGGTTGCATTTGCAAAAGCAAATACTGTAATTCAGCTTTCAAGAACAGTTTAGTGGCTAGCACATGACTGTTTGAAATGGTGTTTAACGCTTGGGGTATTTAGTTGAAGGGATTAAAAATGGAACGTTGATTAAAGCTTGGGATGTCTTAAATTTATCACCACAAAATCCTAATGACAGACTTAGCTGGAAGGAACAGGGGTGCCTCTTTTAGCTGTTCACTTAGTAGGAGCAGATCACATACAGAAAAGGCACCAGAACAAGTCATAGAGAGCTTCAGAATCACACAGGCAGAAGGACTCTGTGAAGTTATTTGTTTAGTTTACAGTGCACAATTTCAATATTTTTGAGGAAAGTAAAATAGCCATTTTGCATCCAGTTATGGTTTTATATTCCTGACAGTTGGGTGAAGAAAGCATTAAGAGTTCAAAATGATTGATATTTCAAAGTGTTCACCTTCTATGGGATTTTTTTCCCATCTCAGTTGTACAGTGTGAGAAGCAGAGAAACACTACAAAGAGAAGCAGGTTGAGTCGGTACAGTCACTAAACATCTAAGCCATTTAAATAAAATTATGTTATTAACCCCTGATAACAAGAAATACAGATACCTTCAGGTTTTGACAGTAAAAAAAAAAAAAGGTCTCTTTTTTGACCTTGGCAATAATTTAGTATCTCATATAGAATTTTATCAGTTCACAGCTTTTATAGCAATACAAGCTGAAAGAAACACATAGCTTCCCTTTGCTGTCTTAGACCAGCAGTGTAATAGTGTTTTCATCTGTACTCTTTGACTGTGTCTCCTCACAAAAGGCTTTCCTTCTTATCTATTGTCTGCATTTTTAATTTTTCTTAGTGTTGTCTCAATAGAAAACATTGCTCCTCTACAGTTTTTCCAGACATTGCTTTGCCTTTAAAGAGCATGACAGTGATCTGTCTCACATCCTGCCTTGGTGAAATCTGATTATCTATCAGTTTATTCCAGGACTGATTTGCCACACTTGCTCATCTCCCATGTAGAAGACTTTAGAACTTGAGCTCATCCTGGTCTTTGAACAGCAAATTTTCTGAAATGGTTTCCCTGCTTTTAGTTAAGGGCGACAAGTAAAGGTGGAAGAGGACATGAGGATCCCTCAGTTAAAACAGACCATCTCGTAGTTCCTACTGTAAAATTTAAAAAGGATTTCCATCTGCTCCCCTCTACTTAGAAGTTGCGCCATCGTCCATACATTCACACTGGCTTTGACTGAGTATTTAGCCTCACTGATACAGACATTTCCAAGTATGGAAAAAGCTTGTTGGCTTAGGTACCTGTTGTCCATGTGATGAAGTTTTCTCCTGTCTTCCACCAGGCTGAATAGCTACCTGAATACTTGGAAATGCCTTGCCAGCATGGCAGTAAAGCATCTGAAATGGCAATCAAACTACACTATTATTAAAATCTCCCACAAGGCACCATGTGGCATGAGTTGTGCAGTTAGGATGATGCAGCTATGCTGGGTTTTTTTTCGCTTTATTTTCTTCTTAATTTTGAAGAGAGCCCCTCAAAGGTTTGGTGATAGGATTGTGCCAGATGTGTGCAGGGTCAAGGACTCCATGGCTTTGTATCAATGAACTCTGCTTTCAGTCTTAGAGATTTGAGCCTGTGTCTTGATGTAAAGGGAAGCATCACTTGTTTGATTTTCTAAGGCACTGGAATACATTATAAAAACACCCCAAATTCTGACCAGTCTTCTCAGAAAAAGAAGTAAAAAAATCTTTAGAATAAAACTCCTAGAAAAAAAAAATGGTATGGACCCATGATTATGTGAAAAAGCCTAACAACAAATGACTGTCAATAAGTATAAAATTTTAGACCAGGTTCATTAATTAATGATCTGGGAAGCAGTTTAAATATTTCAGTCAGTTGGACAAGGTGTGGAAAAAGCAGTAACCTGGGATACAATGATCCTTAATTCTGAGATTTGTTCTAAAACTGACTGCTTCGTGGATTTTGCTAAAGTACTAATCTCTTACTTCTATCTCTAAAATAGTAGTGACAGTAATAGTGGGAATGGTAATAATATTCTAAATAAGGTTGAATAGTGTTGGTAAAATATTTTACATATGGTATAAACTTTAAGGTTTGTGGTATAGGTGTATCTAGTCCTTGGTGTTAGACCTTGCTAGGAACTCATGCTCAGCATTGTGTCCTCTTAAATAAATGTTATTCAAGCTAAGTCATTGACAGAAAAATTGTACATTCAACAGCAAGAAGGTAGGCCTGTCAGAAGGCTGGAGGCAGCCAGAAGAAAAGAGAGTTTCTCTTAACAGAAATCATTACCAAGGTTACTAAGAATATCCACATCATGCATATTCTACACTCTTGCTTTTTAAGATGTGAGAATGAGACATATGCAGTAGTGCTTTAATTTAGAAAATAATTTTCTATCTTTGGCAGCAAAATAATAGAATAGAAGAAAAAGACTTCTATCAATGCATTTTCCTGCAAAATGGCACCAAGAATGAAGTGATAAACTATACTATATATACCCATAACTACAGTGTTATAAGGTCATAGGTGAAGTGCTATCAACACTAGGAAAGAAAAGGAATGAGAAACAAAAATGTAAGTGAGAATTTTCATACCTTATGTGCTAGCCAGAGTTCAAAGCAGCTGGTATGTGAGACTGGTCTGTCGTGCTTTCTTGTTCTTTGGACTCCAAAAACCTAACTGGGAAACTACCTTGTTACAGGGCAGCACTCTCACAGATATGCAGCAGTTTTTTACTTCCTGTCCTTCCTCCAACCTCAAAAAAAGCCCCTTTTTCAGATATGTCTAGTTAATCTTATCAGTTTATTTTAACTTTTTTTTCTTTTTGAAACAAAGTAACTTCATGTCTCCATGTACACTGCAAGTGAGGCTTCCCTTCTGGAGGAGAGGTTGCCAGGGCCCTACCTCTCCAATATTTTCCTGAATTGCATTCTGTTACTTTTTTGGACATGGTGACAAAACCAAAAGAAATTATAGTAGAATTAATAAATTTCTTTGATATGAGCCTACCTTATTTATGGTACAGACATGATTCAACAGGTCTAGAATAGTGTTTTAGGAATATTCTCAGTTGGACCCAACCATTCTCATTTAGCATCAGTCTCCAAAGGAATGAATCCAAGTCTGTTGGTGAAGATGGAACAGGGAAGCTTTATAAATATGATTGCTTGGCAAAAGATTTTGAGAATATAGAAACTATAAGCGAGATTGAAATGAAAGCAACCTTTGAGATCCCCTAGTTACTTAACAACGGGAAAACAATGGTGTAGCCGAGAAGGTAATCCCCTATGGATGAAACAATTCCCTCTGCAAGCAAGCAAGTCCAAGAGTCAGAAGCAGACCCTGCCTGCTTAGCAGGAGGGGTCCAAAGAGTAGTTTTTAAAGTTTAAAATATAACACAATATGTAGTGATTCTTATAAGCTGTATGTAAATGCTATAAGATTTGTATCTTGTACTACGTTAGTTAGTGAGAATCAGAATATTCAACACAGAAGATAATCTAATGTATTGTAACGACAACTTTGCTCTCTTTTTTCACTCTTTTTGCTCTCTCTCTCTTCTTCTCTCAGCCCTACTCTGAGCTGCGGCTGGCAGCTCCCAGCAGGGCCCTGCACCCACACCCTTTGCAATAAACTGCATGTCCACAACCTAACTTCAGAGATCTCTCGTCTGCATCCATCCTGACCATGCAAAAGACATTCTGCCACTCCTACACAAGTCACATGAAGCAACTCTACCTATCCCCAAAAATAAATACCGACAATGGTGAGAGCAAGACACTCTGAAGACCTTAAGATAGCAGCTGAGCCTGTGATTTCAGTACTCCCATTCTGCACTGGCCTTCAAGGTAATATAGATACTTTCCTGAAAGAGAGACAGTTTACTAAGAACCTTCACTTTTTCTCTGGCAAAAGAATTAATGAATATATATAGCAAATATTAGATCCACCCAGGATCCATTCTGCTTGGAGTCATTACAGGACAGACATGAAATGGTCCACTTACAGAATGTATCTAGTACAGCAAAAAAAGGGGAAGACTACAACTTCCATTTGCTGTGATTTGCCACAGTTCCAGGATTGCACCCCTAATGAAACCTAGCGAATACCACTCCTAGCAAATACCTCATCTTTATCAACTTTGCTCATTATATATTCATTAAACTGTTGAACCTTTCAACCTCAAGACCCAGCAAAACATCTTACTTACCAAAGGTTTTTCATTTTTTAGTTTTGTGTCGGTTTTTTGTTGTTTTTTTTTTTTTTTTTGTGTGTGTGTGGTTTTTTATAATGCAGAAGCTCTATGTAGTCCATAAAGAGATTTTGTGACAAAGCGTTGACTCCACAACAAAATAAATGAATCCTGGTGTTCATATCTCTTTGAGTTCATCTAAATTAACTGAAACACACAAAACCATATCACTTCAGATGAGCAGACCAGGTGATTTCATCTTCACTGCACCTCTTGGACATGAAGATCTTGTTGGTAAGCCTATTCAGGAATATCATAGGGATAATGACCTACAGTACAGGCTATGTACATTGGTGTGCAACAGTGACTTCAGCAAGGTCAGATATTATTATGACAGGTCCTCTCTCTGAGATATGTCCTTTAACTATGATCTTTTATTTCTGAACCACATTTCTCCTATCAGATTGGGATTTCAATTTTGAACACAGAACTGAGTCTTAGCACTGCAAGTTGGTGTTCTCTCATCTGGTTAGAATGAGAGTACAGAGCCCTGACCATGTACCGCTTCTAAAAAAGAGCTAACTCAATTTAGAATTCAACCTTTCCTTACCATTTGGAGAAAATCATCACATTTTATGTAATAAGAATGAATTGTGAACAGATGGACACCACCATACACTACTATTGTCACAATATATAGCATGTCAATTATTAATTTTTAAGGTAGGGAGCAACAAGTGTTCCATGGATTATCAAGAGAGACTTCAGGGCCTTGGGATGAGTGTTCAAGGGATCGGGAGCCCAAATAATGTTCTCCTCTGTCCTTCAAGCTGTAGAGAATGATAATGTAAGAAACAGTAAGAATTATTATATCTATACATGGCTCCTAGCCCGGTGTCACCATCAGAACTTTGCAGTTTCGATCACAGATCAGTTTACATGACACAGACCTGCTGGCAACAGACAGGGTACACCTGTCTCAAAGAGGGGAAATGCAGCTAGATGCACTTCCTAAATGCTAACTCCTGCACAGGAGTTAGCAGGGTGTTGTGGTTCGACCCCAGCCAGTAGCCAAATACCACACAGCCAAGTGCTCACTCCCCTACCAGCAGAATTGGGGATGGAATCAGAAGGGTAAAAGGTAGAAAAATCAAGTGTTGAGATAAAGACAGTTTAATGGGGAAAGTAAAAGACACCCACACAAACAAAGCAAAACAAGGAATTAATTCACTGCTTCCCATGGGCAGGCAACTCTTCAGCCATCTTCTGGAGAGCAGAGCCCCACACACTTGGAAATGACAAATTATATCACTCCAAACATCTTCCCCTTCTTCCTTATCTCCCCAGGTTTATATACTGAGCATGAAGTCATACTGTACTGACTATCTTTTTGGTCAGGTTGGGTCACCTGTCCTTGCTGTGTCTCCTCCCAGCATCTCAAGCAAACCCACACTCCTTGCCAGCATGGCAGTATGAAATGCAGAAAAGGCCTTGGATCTGTGTAAGCCCTGCTCAGCAAATGAAGAACATCTCTATATTATCATCATGGTGTTTAGCAAAAATGCTCTGTTTTGTATTTGGAAATCTATGCAGCAGCAAAGCTGCAAAATGTTATTGGTATGTTAGAAGCCACAGAAGTGTCTGAGAAGGATCCCAAAGAAATTAGGGCCTTACTCCCCCCAAAAAAGTGGTGGGATTAATAGCCCAGCTGAAGTGCAACTACACCAATGCACACAACATGGGAAACAACCAAGAGCTAGAAGCCATAGTACAGCAGGAAAACCACAACATAGCTGACATCATGCAAATAGGGTGACATATCACAGAAGCTGGATAGCTGCAGTGGATGGCTGTAAACTCTTCAGAAGGTATAGACAAGGAAGGAGAGGTGGTAGGGTAGTCCCACGTATTAGGGAGAGTTTCAGTTTTCTAGAACTTAATGACAGCGATAGTGTTGAATGTTTATGGATGAGACATGAGGGAAGGCTAAAAAAGTAGAGATTACATGGGAGCTTTTTAAGACCAACTAACCATGATGAAGAGGCAGACAACACATTCTGTAAGCAGTTGAGAGAAGTCTCAAAATTGCTAGCACTTCTTCTCATGGGGAACTTCAATTTACCAAATTGCTGAGAATAGAGTACACCAGAGAGGAAATTTTCCAGAAGGATTCTGGAGTGTGTTCAAGATAAATTGCTGACACAGCTGGTGAGTTTAACAATGAGGAAAGGTTCACTACTGGACCTGTTGCTTGTGAACGGAGAAGGACATGTGGGTAATGTGATGGATGGAGGCCTGGGCATAAGGAATCAGGGAATGACATTGTTTCCATTGATGGGAGAATTAAGGAAAGGGGGGTCATCAGAACTGCCACTTTGGAGAATCACAGGACAGATTTTAGACTTCTTAGGAGACTGAGAGGCTTCCTTGGCAGGCAGTCCTTAATGTCTGCCCTGCCTGACAAAAAATGACCAGGGGCTACTGATCAACACCCAGCTGAACATGGGCCAGCAGATTGCCCAGGTGGCCAAGAAGGTCAATGGCATCCTGGCTTGGGTCAGAAATAGTGTGGCCGGCAGGGCCAGGGCTGAGATCAACCCCCCTTCCCCATACTTGGCACTGGTGAAGCCGCACCTTCAATCCTGTGCTCACTTTTGGACCCCTCACTGTAACAAGAACGTCTCCAGAGAAGCTGGGGAAGAATCTGGAAAGTAAATCATATGAGGAGCAGCTGAGGGAGCTGGGGTTGTTTAGTCTGGAGAGAAGCAAGATATGAGGAGACCTCATCGCTCTCCACCTGAAAGGAGATTCTATTGGGGTGGGGGTTGGTCTCTTGCCAGTTGCAATCAAGACAAAGGGGAAATGGCCTCAAGTTGTATCAGGGAAGATTTAGATAGAATATTAGAAAACATTTATTCACTGAAAGGGTCATGAAGCATTGGAATAGGCTGCCCAGGAAAGCGGTTGTGTCACCATCCCTGGAGATGTTTCACATTTAAAAGATGTGTAGATGTGGCACTTAGACACATGGTTTAGGGGTGGGTTTGGCAGTGTTTGGTTTAAGATTGGAGTTGATAAGCTGAAAGATTTTTTCCAATCTAAACTATTCTGATTCTAATCTATGATTCATTTTGTATATACAAAGTGACCTTTGCCCAATATAATCCTAATCAATACAACAATTTTTACAAAAAAATAAACAAGTCCTACATCAAAGTGCAATGTTACCCATCTTGAATTTGATTGTGCCCTCAAGCTACCAGCAGAACTCTGGGTGATGTCTGAAAATTTTCATGCAGATTAAAGGTGCAGCATAGTCTTAAAAAATTTGAAAAAAATCTAGTTTACTGACTAGATGTGTTCCAATCTAATATGTATAGATTAATCCAATCTAATATATAAGATAATCAGGACAAATCACATGATTTATAATTTTTAGCATAATGATGATCATCAAAGTAAAAGGCAAAGCAGAATTAAGGAGATTCATTACAGGCTCTCACTCTTTAGGTATTATAAACTCCAAGAGCCTATAGAGGAAAATAAATGATTTCTGATCAATAGCTGATATAATATAGTATTACTGTGGTGATGTTCATGCTACAGGCATAGAGAATGCTACACATACAGCCTTCACAGGACTTCTTCTTGCTATATCTGTGTAATACAGATAGTGACAATAACTAGCTGACAATTTTAAGTGGCGAAGTATTTATATCCACCAACATGATTTTAGAAAAAACATGCCTAATCGACCTGGCTGAGTGTTTTTTTCTGAAATAATAAACTTGTCTATTGAAGTAAACTACATTCATCTAAATTAATAAAATGTTTCCAAAGCATTCTGCATTACTGAAAAAAAAATTATTTGCATTGACATTGCCTACAATGGATGGGCAAAAATGGGTGGCTTACAAAGGGAAATGTTTTTAAACAGATTAAATAATGGCTTAACAGCATCTTATATAGGTATATTGTTAGACCAATCTGTTAAACATAGTTACCAGAAGGGGAATATGAAATCAGTAATGACAAAATGTGCAGATGATTCAAAAATATTTGAGTGAAAGCTAGTGACAGAGTCAGATCCGTACGAAGTGTTGATTTGTAAGGTGGGATCCTTTTCATAATGTACTTTAGCAAACATGACACCCAGGAACAAGACATATTGCTCACGCTTACAAGGTAACATTCTGGAAGTCATTGACTTGTAGGCCATCCTAATCTTCTCCCTATGATGATGATCGTTGAATACATAAAACAAAGGACAGTACATGAAGACAGCATTACATTTTCAAATGGAATTAACAACATCCTATTTAGGTTATTGTTCTATGATAATATCAGAAAAGTTGAGTAAAAATTATTGGACTGATTTAAGTTGAACAGAAAAATAAGTCAATTTACATTTACAGAAGAAGATTGAGCCCAGTCTTGATGGCAATATCCTAGTAAAATAGAATTTTTTTTAGTAGTACTAAATTTAATTTAGAAGAAAAAAGTTGGGTTTTTTTTTGCTCTTAGTGGCAGTAGTTTAAAGATAGGCAAATTCCACTGAGAAGTGCACATTTTTAGCACTGAGAGTAATGAAGCATTAGAACAATTTACCTGTGAAAGTAATGGATTTTCTATCACCTCCAATCTCTAAATTAAGACTGCATGTCTTTTTGGAAGATGTACTATATCTCAAACCAAACTTATGGGTTTGATTTCGAAATTACAGACTGACATTTTTTGCCCTTTGCTATAGTAAGAGGTCAGGCTAGATGATAGTAATGGCCTCTTCTGGCCCTGAAACCTATGAATCTAAGTTGTGGCTTAGCTTAATGAACATCACAGCATAAAACAGTGCCTGCAATTCCTCACATCTTCGTCACCGTGCCTTCACTGCCTAAAAGCACAGATGATCTAAATGATATAAACTGCTGCAACTTAAAGAAATCTAGTATAAACATTTCTTGCTGTAAATGCAAGAGCTCTGTGATTTTAAGGTAACTGCTGTGATTTAACTTGATAAAAGGAAGGCAGAGAAGCTCAAAAGCTGTTGTTTTGTAGGTTTAGAGCAAATATAGTTGACCATTAAGTCTGTCTTTCTTTTTTTATAGTCTCTCTGGTGTCTCAAACCCAAAGAAGCCATTATTGATGCTCTTGTGGTGAATTAGATGTTGTTTTCTTACAGAATTGATGAAAATGTCTTTAAGAGTAATATTGACAACATTTTTAATAGTGTTAATGTAAATAACATCAGGATGCTCACTGTAAACCTGTTTTTTAACAGGCTGCATTTAAGTTGGTTTTATCATCTTGTTGACTGTTCCCATATGTTATGGTACTGTGCTTTCCACTTACATGCTTGTTTGAACAAGCATCTTTCTGGATATTTTCATAACACCTTTCTTTCTTAGATAATAATAAAGTCGAACACACAGGTGGGAGGCAACTAGGAAAGTTTTGGTGTCACTGCTTGAAAATTGTACCTGAGTCTCCATTAATTTATTTTACCACACTACTTTTAACTTAGGTTTAAAGTAATATACCTTTTGTATTTCGTTTTATTAGTAGTATAATGTAAGTTGCATTTTCATATTATAATTGGCATGAATATAGATCTTCAGTTATAACAAGATAATGGTGGTTCTTCTTTAATCCTACCTTTGCTGAAATTGTGATGATTGCCATGGTCATGGTCTGTGGTCTGTGCTTCAGATACATGGTCATATTCCTATCTCTTTTCAAAAGAGCCACGTGCTCAGATAGAGACATGTTAATTTGCTCCAGACATTAAATAATGATAAGAATTCACTAAAAATACAGCTATGATGTCACAAGCTTGTGGGGAAATGAAACTCCTCTACATACTCTTTTTATAGCCTTCTTTAGTCTTTTTATAGCTTCTTTAGTCTTTGCCACTTGACCGATCTATTGGTATCTACGAATGGAAGGATTACATCCTAGAGCAAAAGAGATTTTTTTTTTCTCTTAATCATTTCTTGGGCTTAAGGTCTACCGTACTAACCACACAGGGAAATTAGAATAAGCTATTAGAAAATGAAGGCTTTAATTCATACATAAAGACCGAACACATCATTTCCAGGGTATTCTTGCATATTTCATTTTAATCTGCTGAGTGCATTTTTTTTCTCCTTTGTACAGTATTGGATACTGGATGAGATTCATTATCCTTTTTCTCTCCTGGGTGCATGCAGTCCTTCCTTTGTGACCCAGATTAAAAAAACCCCTAAATCCAAAACATGGGGTGATACTTAGACAATTAGAAGGGGCATAGACATTTTTAACTTTCTTTGTATCTATGTATTCATTGAGTACAACAGATATGAGAAAAATTATTCCCTTGAACACAAAAAGGAATGTATCTTGGAGTTTAAAGAACTATTTTTACACGTTCATTCAATTAAAGAGTATCTTCATTGTAAAAAGAAATAAGTATATTCCCCCAGTTCCTTCGAAAAGTGTTGATGTGAGCCCCTGAGAGAAAGGGAAAAGCAAAAATCCACTGGTCAGGAGAAGTTATCTCATCACTATCTTCTGACATTTCACTATAGTAGTAAAACAAATATATTCTGGAGAGGCTAGGAGCTCAATTTTATGGTGCTAATTTTAAGAACCAAAGTAGTACAGAGCAGAATTCAGACTTTTCTTCATCAGTATATTAATACTGGATATAAGCAGAGTATTGACGAATTTCAGCATTCATTAACGAGCATCATATACTGGGTTTTTAGTCAGCCAGCATTTGTGAACAGCAAATTTAGGAATGAGGTGGTAAAGGTTTTATCATGATTGCTTTTTATTACTAATTTTTTTAGAAGGAGGAATAGAAATACTGTTTTCTCTGGAAGAAAAATTCAAGTATTTTGAAACATAAATGGAGAGAATCCTTATATAACATTTAGCCAAATTCTTATTACAAGTTTATAAAATGAGGCAAGCAAGAGGTAGAAGCTAAAAAAAAGTAGCATAAATGCAATCAAAGACTGCCAAATCAGGATAAAAATGAGACATCCTGAAGATCAGTTTCCCCATATTATTCACTTCTCTTGCATCTGCATTAAAAAAGTTTTATGACTTCTCTACCTTAGATTGTAGAAAATGGCACTTTTTTAAAACCTAATTTGACTGTCTTATGACCTGTGAGGTATTTCTGTAAGTATCTAAAATTTGCCAGGTTGTTGAAATTAACCTGCAAATTTGAAATTAATTTGCAAATGTGTGAAGGACTTTGGATCATTATTTACCTTGTCTGTTAATAATTAGTGTTGTCATATAATATTTTGTTACACTACAACCAGAAACAGTACAGAAGGAAGACCTCATTTGTAGATACATGTAGCACTAAAGTAGTACTAACATAGTAATAACGATGAATAGCCAGAACTGGTAAAATAGTAGACCATCTTGAAAAAAAATGAAGCAGAACATTTTCTAATTCTTTAGGACCCAGTAGTTCTTTTAGTTCTGTTTCCAATCCCTTACTTCTTGATGCCTTGAAGAAGTAGAAGCAAAATGATAAACCATAATAAAAACACATTTTCTAATTCTGGGAACAAAAATCTCCACTTAAAAATATTTAATATTTTCCTCTTAATTTGAAAAGAAGAAAAAACCTGAAAAATTAAGGAATTCCTTATCATTAACCTTTGAGATATTTATGGTATTGTTTTCAAAAAGAAAGGAAAGAGGATAATATTGGTAATACCATATGCAAGAACTCAAAGTAGTTTAATAAAAAACTGAAGAAAAAAATTCCTTCTCTGAAGTACCACTCTTGTGTTTAAAGAATTTTCCAGTAAACCTGGAAATACACAAGATGCGGGACTTGAGACTTTTAAAGGTGTATCAGACAATACATAGATCTATACATTCTCCATGTGGTTTAAATCAGACTGTAAGCTTGCAGCTGAAACAAAGAACATATTTCAACTCACCCATCATAGGTTTTACAGTGCTTCATCACCAGCTTGGCAGAGCATTTATTTTACCAGTTTGGGAGCCTGCAGGGAGGCAAGAGATAACAGCAGCACTGTAGTCCTGCCAGGTGTTTCTAAGACTGCATATGGTAGTGGTAAGTTGTTCCTGGCAAAACCTGAATTGCTGAAATGTCTACCTGAGAAGAAATGCCAGGCATTTTACTCCTGGTGTGCATATCTAAGTCAGTTCAATACATTGGCATCTAATTTATTTTCCAGCATTATATTTATTCCAAATTACAGTAGGTGGTTCAGTATGCTATTGCATGGGAGTATGTATTAAGAGTGTGTCTTCAGCATTTCCAAATAATTTATATCCGAGTCCCAGACCACCTTAGTGAAAAGGAGGGCATTTAGATCTTGACCTGTAAAGGCTTACTTTTATGGGATTCATGGCTCTCTGTTGAGCAGAAACCATTTCAGGTTTTCTTGCTGACTTTATTAGGAAATACCTGAGCAGCTTTCAACAATGCTGCTGCTGGCACTGGTATATCTTTGGTCAGTTAATACTCTATCTGAAAGGCTTTAAAAAGTCTTCAGTACATCATATGCCGAGATAACAAGAATAAGGCCTTATCCTTTACAGGTTTTCAGGGCCTGGCTAGCTGCGGGGGACCCCGAAACTGGGTGGGTGCGGGCAGACCTTCTCCTTGATGTGTCCCGTCGTGGAGCATCTCTGCCGCAAACACACACAGGCGCAGTCCCAGATGACTAAAGACGGCACAGCCAGTAGAAGGAGGACTCGGAGGCTCCAGTGTTGTTCCAACAGGCTTTAATGTCGGGAAGGCTGAGGGCGCAGGCGGGGAGGGAAAGCAGGGTACAGCCGTGGTTGAAGGGTACCAGAGCTGGGGTGCCAAGCCCCGATCCCGGGACCAGGGTTCTTAAGGGGGAAAGGGTAGGCGGGATCGGGGCACGATTCAACCATTAGGAAAGGGGTACAGAGGAGGGCTCAGGGTGAGGTGATTGGGGGTACGCCAATAGGAAAATGAGGAAAGGGTGTTCTTAGGGAGAGATCCAATGGAAAAGTGGGGAGCAGGGAATTTTCAGGAAGAAAGGGTGTGGATTACATATGATTGATCCCTAGGTGTTCCCACCCCGTCCCCCCCGTCCCCTCCTCCCACATAACCCCTTTTCTGTTTATTAAAAGAAGGCTTAGTCTCAATCCTAACGATCTCTATTATCGAACAGTTCGTCCAGCCGGTTGGCCGTTTTTTTCTCAGTTTTGATGTTCATCCAAAGTCCTTTTATGTTCGCCTGGGTGGATGCGACACAGGCGAAGGCGGCAACGCTGGCTGCATGGAGGGGGATACCTGGGATTGTGGTGATGATGCTCACGCCCCTCTCCTCTCCTTGTCCCCACACAAGGTGTACCTGTTGGAAACGCTAAACAGAAATCATTACTTTCATGAAAGAGCTCTGGGGAAAGGGATTAGTGAAGGGAGACCATGGGCAAGGGAAAAGGGTGGTAGGAATTTGTGGGAACATAAAAAAGCAGTGATAGGACAACGGAAAGGAAAAAGGGAAGGTAGGAGGAGGGCAGGAAGGCTGCAGGAATTGGGGAAGAGTATTAGAAAATGTAGGACTTATCAGACTGGAAAGCTTCTCAACTTCACTTGCTGGCAAGTCGTCCTCTTCTAACATCTCTGTTGATGTGGCTGAACAACTCTGAAGGGCGAGTGCTCACCGAGGGCTAGCAAAGTGATGCAAGGAACTGGAGACCAAATGTACGTTGATTACCCTGATGTCTGTGTGTCTTTCCTGAGCAGCTTTCCGGTGTTAGGATCATCAATTCGAACTCCAGGATCAGGTTGAAACTTTGGACGGATGGGCGTTGGGTGAAACAGAGGAGTCTGCAATGTGCTAGGTGTATCAGGGAAATGTGGCAGAGCTATTTTCTCTGTGTACTAGAATTCCACCAGGTCCTGTCACATAAGCTGCTTGGGGACCTTTTCTTCCTTGTATTACATTGAATTCCACAATTTCTCCAGTCTTAGGCTGTGGACGTATTTCCTGTAGTGCTTCTTCTTTATAACAGTCTGATGAACAAACACATCTTCTTTGTTATCATTCCGGGTTATGAAACTGCATTTATTTTCTACATTGAACCATTTTACTGTCCCCAAAATGTTCGTGGCAAGGACCGTTCTACCTCTGCCAGTGGGTCTGTGTTGGTGTTTCCGGACACACTACTGGTGCTCTGTCGTGTGAACTGCCTTCTGCTCCCGGCGCTGGCGGCCGCATGCAGGATTGACCCTCTTCTGGGGGTCTGTAGCTGGTGTCTGCAGGCGCTGCCGGTGCGAAGCTCTTGGAGCAGTGACGATGGGTGGGGAGTGGCAGTTTAGGTGACAGGACTGCAATTTCGAGTTATTTTTCAGCGGGGCTGTCCGCCTGCCCCGCGATGGTGGTGCCTCGGGCTTGCTGGTCTCGCTCGCCCGCCCCCGGTCTGAAGAACCACCGGACAGCGAGCATCGGCCAGCCTGTCCTGGCCTTGCTGAGCACCGGTGGGGCAGCCGCGGGCTTTCCGCGGGGGCAAGAGTCGTGGTGAGGCACGGAGCGGTGGCAGCCCTGTGTGAGGGGATGCGGCTCTTGCCGCCCCTGCTGCGTCTTGTGGTGCTATGAACACGTCTGTCAGAGGAGGTGTGGACACCAAAGGGCTGAAGGGAAGAGCCCATGGCCCCTGCCACGCCGTCGCTACCATCCCGCCTAGCGGGAGTACAGACGGGGGAACCTGGGGGAGCCTCTCCCCGCAACAGGGGAGGGGGTGCAGGGGCATTTAGAGGGGAACCTCTCCCATAGTCTTTGGCAATTTGCTCCCACTTCGTGTTCTCATTCCGGTTTAGGATGACTGGAGCAACCACCTGATCCAGGTCCCTTGCCAGCTCAAGATTTCTGTCCCTGATTGCCTCCTCCCGGATTCTTGCGCAGCTGCTACCTGGCCTGGTGTTGTGGCCAGGGATGCAGCAAGTCTCATCCTCCTCGGAGGATGTGACTGGGCAAGCTGAAACACAGGGTCTCCGGCAAGTCACGATGGCAGCCTTCCGGTTTAGATCACGCCCACTTCTGGTCCCGTTGCCGTGGGAACCGGAAAGGGCAGGAGAAAGGGCGGCACGACCTGATGGACTGGCGTCACGCCCCTGGGCGGGGCCCTCCGGGGGAGCACCACCCATAGAAGACCCACCCTGGGGAGGAGCAAAGAGGGTGGAAGGGGCTGGC
>NW_005054423.1:1474355-1475116 GCF_000277835.1 Geospiza fortis
GGGAGAGGGGAAATAGTGCCATCTTGGGCCGCCACTTGCCCGGTGCCATTTTGTGAATTTGAATCGGGGAGCGAACCGGGACCCGAACTGGGAACAGGGGCTTTAGGATCGAGGGCGAGGACAGGGTCCAGACTGGGGTGGGCAGTCCCAGGCTGGGAGAGGGACTGGGTGTGACAGGAGACAGCAGGGATACGGCAGCAACCCTGTGCCTTTTGGCAGGATCTGCGTCCTGTGTCGCCCATTGGGGCAGAGGGTTTACGAACGGGGGGGGACGAAGACGGGGGAGGAGAACTGGGGACCCCAACTTTTTCCCTTTCCTTTACCAACTTAAAAATTGGATCAAACAAAGCATTGAATTTCCCAACCCTAAAATTCCCCTTAACTTGCTCTGAATAAATGCATTTCCCCACTTTTCTCCAGAACGAAACAGACAAAGCATCTTCCCGAGAAATCTCGGGAAAATGTTCGAACAGAAAATGAACAAAGGCTTTAACGTCCCTTTTTAAAAATGAAATTTTCCCCGAAGCAAGGAGGCTTTGAACTTGGAAATAGATCGCCCTCTGAGCATGGGATAGATTGCTTCCCATTGCTGATAAATCCACTCGCGAGGTTAATGAATTAAAATAAAAGCAGAAGCAGCCAGGTGGGGGGGGGCGGGGTGCGGCTCAGCACTGTTTTTTCACTCACCAAAATTCGCGGAAGGTTCCGGACGAAAGGAAAAGCCACGGAGCGGCTGGCTGGGCTCCCGCCGAACCCCTTTG
>NW_005054423.1:1475542-1480109 GCF_000277835.1 Geospiza fortis
CTTAAGGGGGAAAGGGTAGGCGGGATCGGGGCACGATTCAACCATTAAGAAGGGGATACAGAGGAGGGCTCAGGGTGAGGTGATTGGGGGTACGCCAATAGGAAAATGGGGAGAGGGTGTTCTTAGGGAGAGATCCAATGGAAAAGTGGGGAGCAGGGAATTTTCAGGAAGAAAGGGTGTGGATTACATATGATTGATCCCTAGGTGTTCCCACCCCGTCCCCCCCTGTCCCCTCCTCCCACAATCCTTGTCTCAACAATCTGGGACATCAATGTAGAGCAGAGGCCAGCTTTAGAGGTGTTGGCAAGACATACTGTAACATTTTGCAGTGGTTAAAGCCCCTAAAGGCGCATGGCTTCATGCCAAGTAGTACTACAGAATCACAGAATATGTTGAGTTGTAAGGGACCCACAAGGATCAAGTCTAACCCCTGGCCTGGCACAGGACCATCCCCAAGAATCACAGCGTGTGACTGAGATTGTTGGTTGTTGAAACTGATGCCTTGTGCAAAACACTTGAACTCGGTAAGACTTGGTGTTGTGACCACTTCCCTGGGGAGCCTGGTCTAGTGCCCAATAACTCTTTGGGAGAAGAACTTACCTTTTTCCAATATTCAACCTAAACCTCCTCTGACACAACATCATTCTCTCAGGTCCTGTCATTGGTCACCACAGAGAAGAGATCAGTGTTTGTCCCTTGTCTTGTCCTCACAAAGAAGTTGTAGACTGCAATGAGACCTCCCCTCAGTCTCCTCCAGACTGCATAAACCCAGTGGTCTCAGCTGTTCCTCATAAGGCGTCCTCTCAAGGCTTTTCACCATCTTTATTGCCTTTGGATGCTCTCTAACTCCTGTTTATATCTTCCTTGTGTTGTGGTGCCCAAAACTGCACACAGGACCTGAGGTGAGGCTGCCCCAGTGCAGAGCAGAGCAGGACAATCCCCTCCCTTGCCCAGCTGGCCATGCTGTGCCTGATGCACCCCAGGACACGGCTGACCCTCCTGGCTGCCAGGGCACTGCTGACTCATATTTAACATTCACCAGTGTCCAGTCAGTGGGAACTCTGGATTCCCAAGATTGCTCAAAAATCATCAAAAGTTGTTTTGCTATGACATCACCCAGATCTTTGAGAATTCTTGGATGAATCCCATCAGGCCCCATGGATTTGTAGGGATCCAACTGGAGCAGCAGATTCTGCACGGTTTCACATTGACTTGGAATTGACCATTCTCACAGTCATGGTCTTCCAGATCAGGACACTGAGACTCCTTTTGTCCCTTATTCATGTTGAAAACAAAGGCAAAGAATGAGTTAAACATCTCTGCCTTGTCTCTGTCCCCATTTGTGAGGTGACCATCCTCACTCTGTAATGAGCCAATGTTATTTTAACACTGTCTATTGCCATTAATATAAATGAAAACACCTTCTTTTTTATTGTCACCCTCATTTCTGACCCATTTCAACCCCAGTTGAGCTTTGGCTGCATGAATTTTCTCAGTGCAGTGGCAAGCAACATATCTGTATTCTTCCCATGTCACCTGACCTTGCTTTTACTGGGCACACACCTTCCATTTTAGTCTCATTTCCAAGAGAATCCTGCTCTGACAAGTTGGCCTTCTGCCTCACCTGCTTAATTTCCCAATTTGGGAATTGCCTGTTCCTGTGCCCTTAGGAGGTGGCGTTGAAAAAGTGGTCAGCGCTGATGGACCCCAGCATCTGCAAAAACACTTTCTCAAGGGACCTTACTAACTAATTTCTTGAGCAGTCTGAAGTCTGCTTTCCTCATGTCCAGAGCTGAGTTTTTGCAGGCACTTTTCCTTCTGTCAACAGGGATTTTAAACTCAATCACTTCAGGATCGCTGTGGCCAAGATGGCTGCCAATCTCCACTTTGCTCATGAGATCATCTCTGTTACAAAGCAGGAGATCAAGGAAGGCATCTTTCCAAGTCAGCTCCTTTATGACCTGTTCTATAAAGCTGTCATCCAGGTTTTTCAGGAATCTTCTGGCCCAGGTTTTACAACTGTGTGATGCTTCCAGTTAATTTCTCATCAGTTGAAGTCCCCCATAAGGACGAGAGCAGTTGACTTTGAAAGTGTCCTTTAGCTCCTCAAAGAACTGGCATCATCGTTCTGGGTAGAAGGTCTATAGTGGACTCCCACAATGACATCCACATTATTTGTTTGCCACTTGATTCTTATTCAGAGGCTCCCAACTGTGTCAGCTGTGAACTCCATACATTCTGACCCTTTTATTACATACAATGCTTCCTCCTGCTTCTGCCTTGCCTATCCCTCCCGAAGAGCCATCCAACAGAGCACTCCAGGTTTCCAGATTGGGACTGTAGCATCCCTGAGAATAGCCTGTTAATCTCTTGCTCATTTGCTTGTATTTAGCTTGTTCACTTCTTCCTGTAGCTCCTTCACCTGGCAGCGCAGGAGCCTGCCACAGCACGCCTGCAAAACAAGTCTGTTGACCCAGCCTTGCATCAGGAGGCATCAGGCACTCCTGGCAACCTGTGACCTAGACAGATACACCTACCAACAGCAGGTCTGTCTGTCTGGCTGGAGGCCTCTGACTTGGCTGCCTCAGTGACTCCCTCAGCTACAGGTGACTGAGCTTGACTGCATGTCAACACCACAACTAAGGAAGCTTAAACTAGTACACTAATAAGACTGGGCCTAAAAAGATCTCTTTGCTCTTTCTTACCAGCTATCAAGTTAGTTTGTTGCTTCTATTGGCTCCTCCTGGGTGGGCAAAGAGAAGCTGTTCTTGCACACCTTCCTATGTCAACTAGGTGCCACATCCTCACTGACGTGCCACCCTCTGGCCTGGGCACTTGTGGACCCTGGAGACATTTATACCTCCTTCACTTGCTCTCAGCACTGCCTGGTTGGCTCCAGGGGCTTCCGGGTCATGACAAATTTTGGGGCTGCTGAACAGGTCCCTGAATGAAGACCTGAGATCATGCTATTTTTTTTTTTTTTCAATGGCATGAAGCCTCTAAGACCTTCTATGAGAAAGAGTAGGAATGCTTAATAATAGATGCTGCTATTGAGATTTAAATATTAATGTTTCTATACATGCATATTCTCAGACTGTTTTGTACAAAAATGTTGTCATTTATTAACTCACTGGGCTTCTGTAGGAAGTATGTACTCTTATGGTGAAGTAAGAGGTTTATGGATTCCTGTTACTGTTTATCCTTTTTTATGCAAATAATTTTATCCATCCTTACTCAGGTTATTCCTCTGTCATTAGTAACCCATTTTTCCCTTAGAATTAAAAGAGAAAAAACATGCTTTTTTTTTTATGAGACAAATATGTGTAAGAAAATTTAAAAATCTTTTTAACTTGTTCAACAACCTGATTTTCCCCAAATTATTATTTTTTTACAACAAAACAGTGTTGTTAAGTTTGGTTGTTATACTTAGCATAGCTTCAGAGCTGGAATCTCAGATTCTCTACAAAACTAAATGTTGTAAAGTGCTTTGACTAATGTAATTGTTAGATGTTCCCTGACTAGCTAATGACTGCATACTCGTATTGATATTATGGGATGGTCCCTTCGGGGAAAGCCTCATATTGTTTCCTGTCAGCGTGAGTCAGTTTGCCTGCTGAAATGAAGTGCTACAGGCAATTCATAGTGTTCAAGAATAAAGTCTGATTAGTTGATGTTGAGGTGTACATGGCACATAAAACACTAAGTATGAGCTAATAATCCAAATGGTTCCCTAAAAAGAAGCATTAAGACACCACAAAGTCATTTTTCATAAATAACAGTTAAGTGGGTGATTTTTTTCAAATTTCCATGTGGGATCTTAAAATACACATAGATGAAATTTTCTTTCCTTTCTAGTTGCAAAGGTCTACTTGTAAGAGAAGAAAATATCGTGGGGAATGAATAAGAAATTTTCTGGTTTATTCTAGTTTGACGTTTTGCAGAAATAAAATTTCTCCTGATATATTTTTCATATTCCCTGCATTACCAGGCAAAACAGGTTTATTTTCTGATTAAATTATCTATTTAAGGATCAGTATCTAACAATTTCTTTGAGATGCAGATTGAGAAAGTGATGTTTCTAAAGCTGAAGGTCTTAGAGAACTTCAACAGATGTAGAAATCAATCTGAAGTGTTATGATGGATTTCACTGACTTGGTCTCTGGTCAAAGTCATATATATGTCCAGACCCTAAGCTGGATACTTATGATACCATATGAAAAAATATACACAGCATGCAGCCCCAGTTTAAAGGATAGGTGTCTGCCAAGGAAGTAGGGAACCTTAATGCAAAACATTACCCCCTCCCTCCAAATTATTATAGCTTTGAAATTACGGGGTTTTCAGGCAAAGATATGAAGATGTTTTATATATATATCTATATATAGATATAGACTATATATATATGTATAGATAACAAGACATACAAAGAACAACAAAAGCAACAAAAATAATCCAGTAAAAAAACAATGTGGCCCTTCAAGCAATATCCCCTTTGGTGTAGCTATGACCACAACTGGCACAGGTGCTGGTGGCTCGTGCGGAGGCAGAGGGGATGCAGTGACTTCTC
>NW_005054423.1:1480173-1482633 GCF_000277835.1 Geospiza fortis
CGTGCCCAGAGCGGTGTCCTGGCCATGGCAGCAGCAGCCAAGGCTCTGGTCAGCAGCTGGGAGGGGCTCCCTCCAGAGAGCAGAAGGAGGTGGGGGCCCAGTTTTCCCCTGAAGCACCCATGCAGATGGTGAGGGTCTCTCCTGGTGAGGGCAGGTGCTGAAAAAAATCCCAGTCCACCAGCTGTTCCCATGAGCAGCCAGCCCACCAATGGCAAGGAAGGCTCCTCTGTCCCAGAGAACCCCCTGGGCAGGAGAGATCCAGCACCAAACTCCACAAACATCTCCCCTCCAAGCTGGGCAAAGACTGCCCACTCCCCCAGCTAAGAATCTGCCAAAACCACCCTGCCTCTCCCCGCTTCCAGAACCTTTCCAATTGTATGCCAAGGCACTTGGACATGTCTTTTGTTAACTCCGTTACCTCCTATTCATCCTCCCAGTCATTACCTTCTCCCAGCATCTTTTGCAGATGACAGATGGGAAGAAATTCCCCAACCCAGAACACACACCCTGCTTTAATGATGTCTGCTAGGGGTATTAAATCCTACAAGTGAGAAGGTGGTGACTGATTGCTACTACTTTCCTACATAAGTTTCCAGTCAAATATCAGAAAGTTATCAAAAGCTTATCCAGTCCATGTCTCAGGTCTGAGCTCAGCAGCACATCACCTTTTAGCCTAGCGATCACCCACAAACACATAAAGAGGAAGAAAAAGCTCAGGTAGGAAAGAATGGTAGTTATCCTGCTAGTCTCAAGAAAACAAAATAAGACAAATCCATTATTTATTTTCTCTCTGAGGTAGCCAGACGCATTCAGGATGCAAACATACATAAGAACCACAGTGGAATCCTGTGGTGGATGGATACCCTATCACACATATTAGAAAAAGTTTCATTTTGTAAGAACTGACAGAGTAAAACAAGAATGTTCTAAGGTGCTTTAATGAATTAAAAGATGGCTTTAGATGTGATGATTCCTGTAATATCATTGTTGATAATTTCTGTACTTTGAGTTGTTTAATCCATTGAGATGCGTATTAAATTATCTTAAATTCTTTAACTGCTGGTGCAACTCTCACAAGGCTATTTTTCAGTTTGAGCATCTTCCAAGAGAGGGCATGAACACACTCCAGCAAAACACCTGCCCCCAGGACCTCAGCTGAGGGGAAGGAGAACCAAAACCTTCAAAAGGGGGAGAGGAAGCATGTAATAAAACACCTTGTTGAGGTTCAGGCCAGTCTGCACTCATTGAAAAAAGCCTCTTTCTACTCTAGGCAGAGAAAAAGTGGTCTGACATTCAGAGTGTGGTTGCTATAGTTGGAAGAGGTGGTACAGGATATGTCCAACTTATAGTGAAGGAAAAACATGACATTAAAGGCTGTAATTTTTACTTAGAACTTTGCCAAACTAAGTCTGCGGGATAATTTTTTTAATTACAAATATCAGTTTTGCATTCAAATTCTATCTTCCACTAAGGATGTCCGTATATATGTGTAGTACCTGTATTTCTGAGAAAATAATTTAAATTTAGTGTAGGAGGATTTGCTGTCCACAATATGTGTTTTCTGAAGGCATGTAGAGCTCACTTTACACATGGTCAGCAGAACTTGATAAACTTTTTCTGCAAAATTCTCTGGAAATATGGTTTTGTAATGGTCAGACCCTACCTTGTGATTGTAATGGAATAAATGTCCAAGCAACTTGTTCCACATTGCTGCAAGCTGCATTACTGAGACTCAGAAATAAGAGTAAATGCAACATCTCTTCTCTATCTACCCTGTTTGATTTCCAGAGATTTGAAAAAGATTCTCACTAAGAAATGGAAAGAAAATAGAAACAAAAAGAAAGCACAGTTTGGTGAAGAATAAGGAAAAAAAGGAAATGAGGTAAGGGGATTTTAGGATGAGAATGAACATAACACAAGGCAAAGGTTGGAACAACACAAGATTGGAACAGCCAAGAGAGGAAAAGAATCCTGGAAAGAGAAAACCATGGAGCACTGGCATTAGTGTTTGGGATAACAAACTGATGTCCCTGCTGAAGCCAGGAACCTGCTATGGTAACTGAACATGAAATGAGCACTGGCTGAAGGGAAGATGGTCAAGACCAGAAAGTGGACAGGCAGGAAGGAGGCAAGGAGCTACTGATTCAGCTCTGAGCTGAAAAGTGGAAGAAAGAAATTGCTCATTGAACCACAAACTGCAATCCCCACATTGTGAAACAAGTAAATGCCACTTCTCTGCAAGAATCACTTTACAAAGTAGATGCTGATAATATACTGCTGCTTGTGGTTATGTACTTTAGGTCAAGTGGCAGATAACAGTGCTCATGTCATCTGAAAGGTCTCTGTGCTGATGAACTCTGTGCATGCTAACACAACATAAATTTCTGTTTGGAAATGTAGCAGGAAATTACATTTCTTTACCAAAAATTACAAATAGTTTTTTTGCACTCACAACATTAA
>NW_005054423.1:1482643-1528692 GCF_000277835.1 Geospiza fortis
GTATTTCCAATCTTTCATGTGTTTCCATTTACAGCCTTAAAGTTTGTTAGCAGAGGGAAGTGTTGTATGAGAGTTTGTAGGTGTTTGCAGACAATGTAGACTGCAGATGAAGAAACATATTTCATGCTTCTGTAGCCTTCCCGCTGCTGACAATGGAATCTAATTATCCAGGAGCAACATACAGTTGCCTTCACCAAACACCATTAACCTCCTTCCATAGATCTGCTGGGTTCCTAAATACTTGCTTACAACAAAATCTTGAGTCATCCCTAAAGCCTGGTCAATCCCAATCTCTCAGTGAGGCAACGACTGCTTGTGAAATGAGATTGTGAGGCTAATTAAAGTCTTTAACTTTGGTATTGGATAGCTGTTGGTTCTGTGATTGTACTACTTTCTTAATGCAGGGGTTTTGTTACTAATATCTTAGAAGGTTCTTTAAGGGAGGAAAACGTGTCGGTGTTGCTTGGTGATAGATATTTTTATGACAAACTGCTTAACTTTGGGTTAAGTCTTTTTTAAAAATTACAATGCAGATTGATTTTATGAAGACAGAAACACTGATCTTTGGAATTCCTTAGTGTGTCATTTTTGGCCTACTAAAGGAAGGGAAGAAGCAATAATTCCATATTTTTTATTTTTCCAAGACTCACAATCTTTTCACAAATAGACTGGGTGTCAATCCATACGCATATGTTTCAAGAGTTACCTATAAATTATTTTCTTGCATTATTAATCACATCTGTTCCATTATACAATGACTGCTACAACTGGTTCCACCTACATCTGTAGAAATACATGAAAGATTTTAGTAATGCAGATTTTTGCTGTCTCCTTTAGCAACCTATATTTAATGCTTTAAGGATTAGTAGCATGATATGACAAGTGCTTTCCACTGTTTCTTTGTTAAAGTATGCCTGCCTCTAGGTCCATAGCTTTCAGATGCAACTCCCCTTCCCACCTTCTTGTCAAACCAAAGAGGGATAGTCACTGGGCAGCTTAATTTTCTCTCTTTTCCAGTTTCTCATGCACGAATTTTTTCTTGAACTGTGTCCAGGTGCAATCAGGTCCAGTAAGTAGCAAGAAATTAGAACAAGTAAATATTAAGGGTGAATCATTTCATTAGCAATTTTTAATCAGTAATTTTATCTCATCAAATGCTGCATTGTTGGTAGTTTGCCCCTGAAATTAAAGGCTTTCCACCAGGAAAAGAATTTCTTGGAGTACAGTTACACCCTAACTTTGTCCAAAAGAATAGGGGGAAGACAGGAACATACAATTCTTCTGCTTTCTTCATATGCTTAACATGCAAAGATATCTATCTCCTGTGAGAACCTGATGAAAAACCACAAGAAAACGAATGGGACCTTCCACTCACCATTGACCTCTGTGGATTTTGGACCAAATCCTCTATGCACAGCTAACAAAGTAAATATTCTGATCCTTTGTATAAACAAATATAAAGAAACAGTCATTATATTTATTATTTTGTGCTATCTTTGACTACAAAGTTATATTTAAATGCAGGATCCATTGAAATTATCACAGATTTTGGTTGACTTTGCATTATCCATGATATTAGTTTAGTAGAGCAGTAAGAGAAACTCATACTTTTCTAATCACAGAAAAAATTCCCTCAAACTTAGTTCTCTAAGAAGGGTAGAGCAGACAGAGAAAGGAGCTCTGAAGCCTCTACAGCAGGGGTCTCACTACCTGCAGGTTTATATATGCTTCAGGATTATTATTCTTTTGGGGAGGGGCGTGTTTTATTTATTTGGGTTTTTTTTTCTAATTTAAAATCTTTTAATTTTTAAATTTTTAAAATATCTTTTGTGGGTTTTAATTTAAAAATGTATTTCAATTTTTAATCTTTCTATTTTAATATTTTGTAATTAATATTTTTATTTCCATTTTATTTTAATCTTTCCATTTTAATTTATATTTCATTATTAATATTTTACTTTTAAAATTATTTTTACTTTTATTTTCATATTTTAAAATTTATTTTTATTTTTAATATATTTCTATTTTAAATTATGTTTTTTATATTTTCAGTTTTTTAAATTTTTTTTTTTACATTTATAGGTCTTTATATTAGGTATCTTGCAAGTAGGAAATAACAGAATGCATTGTGCTGATGCTGCAATATGCTTGTCTCCCAAATAGCTTTTCTTCAAGAGTAATTTCTGATACATAATTATAGAAATACCAAAGAGCTCAGCTAGAAACACCACTCCACCCAATAATCTGTTCTTAATTTTATTATATGTAATACAAAGTTCTGTGAAAATTATAATAAAACCTAATTAAAGATACTTTTTAGGATAGTTTTTCCAGTTGGGCAGATTGAAGTTACAGATTAACTCCCTTGCACCCTGCAAATACACTTTTTTTTTTAAACTTTGGTATGAAATGTCCAGCCACTGTTTCCTCTGGGGATGAGAAGAGAAGAGAAGAGAAGAGAAGAGAAGAGAAGAGAAGAGAAGAGAAGAGAAGAGAAGAGAAGAGAAGAGAAGAGAAGAGAAGAGAAGAGAAGAGAAGAGGAAACTAGTAGAAAAGAACTTACTGAAAAATACAAGCTTGAAAAAGAAAATAGACTTAGAAGCACTTTTTATACTGTCTGGTACATTTGTGAATGACTAGGTTTATCAGAAAACTGTTCAACAGTATGGGACTATGTCATTCAAAGGGATACAAGATTTTTTTATCAAGGCTGTGAATGATATGAAATCTCTCTCTTAAAATCTGCAGTTCATACTGCTGTATCAACTACAGTTGTAGCAGAAGTTAAAGTAACTATAAACAGTAATGTTTTCGACTAATAATATCTTGAATAGTTTTTCTTTTTTTTTATCTTGTAATAGGTAAGTTCAGATCACCCCATAACCAGAGTGTAATGAAATTGTCAACATTTTCTTCATTTCTTCTTTTCCTGACAAATGGTGTGAACATATCACCTTTTTCTCTTAATGGAAAACCTAACTGGAATACATCAAAATGCTATTAGGTTTTTCATTTTCTACCACAATTTAATGCTGGGGAATGCATGCAACCTTCATCTGCACACGACTGTAAAATATTCCCTGTCCCTGATAAAATGACTGCAATGGAAAATCAAGCAGAATTGTTCTCTGTTTTGTATTACTATTCCTTTGTTACAGTCTCTCCCTGACTGTGTGTAGGAGGATTATCAGGCTGTACAAATACACATGGGTTATATTTCCTAAAATGTGCTAAAAATGACTTAAATGAAATGTTAATGTGCAAACATGTTTAATTAAAGGGCCTTCATCTTCGGCATTACCTTGTTTCATATTACATTTCTTCAAAAATAAAAATATTGAGGCAAACAATGCATCTGTCATGTTTCAGGAGATGCTGATTTTAATATTATGTAGAAAATAGAGAAAAAGATCAAATACCCTCATCCCGAGGGAAATATCTGTAACCTATTCGTTGTTTAATTCATTTTGTCATGAGCTAAACCAATAGTGAGGTATAAAATAAATCTAGGCTTGCATACATAATATAAGTCAACACAGATCCTAAAAATGAAATCCTTCATCTATAATATTACATCTTACAAGATCAAATCATGTTCCTTTTTGAGGCAATTTCTTTAAATGAAAGCAGAATTGGGCCCTTGCATTGGATTCCTCAAAGAGAAAATTCATGCCATAGTGCATAAAAAAATCACTAGCATAACCTAAGTGCAATATGCACCATTATTATAGCAAAATTTTTAATAATATGATGTACTGAATATCCTGTAGTCCCTTATTTGTTTTAAAATTAAAAAAGTAAATAATAAATATTTTTTTTTGCTTATGTAGCAATTATTTTTGTGTCTAAAACCGTTATAGTAGGTAAAATGGAACCTCAATTTTATGAGTAAATAAACTTATTTATGATAGATCATCAATATTATTAACTTGCCTTTGTCTAAAGACATGAATTGTTTTCTGATAATTATCTCCGTTAATTTATATACATGTATATGTATATGTATATAGTCAAATATTCGTATGAGACGAAATCTTTCAATTAACAGAGGTTAAGCAAACAAATAGGAAGAAATAATGTAAAACATTTTGTATCATCTAGAAAATTTTATCCAGAGGATTGTTCAAAGAATGAAGAAATAAAATGAGAAATATTTTCACTTTTACTTCCTTGATCAATACATTATGTCCAGAAGAAATCAGAGTTCTGGGATAGTTGTTTCGATGTAAAATTATGTAAATTATTTTAATTAGTCACTGGTTAATCGCGAAATTATTGGAATTAAAATCAAAACAGCAAAACTAAATAAGTGTCAAGGTTTTTTTTTTCTCCAACATCCTATGTATCTTCATATGCATTTGGAAAAATAAATCTTTATAGTAGGAGAATATAAATTTTTGAATAATTGTAACCCAGTAGTAAATAACAATAATAATATTAATAGTACTAAATGCCATTCCGGTTTAAGGTGCTGTTGATTTAAGGGGTGACTTCGTGGCAGTGATCCCATTGTCAGTTAGCAGTACCAGGGTCTGGTCCACCGAGGCTGCAGAGGCAGCTGTAGACAGGTGTCCTGCCCTTCTCCATGCTCATCAGTGGGCTGCGGCTATTGTCTCAGCCGGAGACATTGTCAGCCCCTAGGAAAACCAGAGATCAAATGTAGAGGTCATTAGCTAGCACCTTTTGGTCTTGCTATAATAACATCCCGATTGCATACATGGCAATTTACATAGCATTACCCATTATGCTTTGTGCTGCAATTTTGCTTTTGGAGGTCACTCTAACTTGATTAACTCTCTCTTAAGAGTGCCTTTCCAAAGCATCAAAGCCCTGCATTTACACATTTGCTCTGTTCCTTGTTGGCAGTTTCTTTGAAACTAAGGTGCTGTGTGGAATTGTACTGGGAGTCCTGAAAATATAACAGTAAAAAAAAAAATCCATAAGGCAGGACCCAAACCCTTCAATAACAAAATGCCCAATTAAAGCCAGCTAGGTGGCCTTGGTAGGCTTACAGCCTTTCTGAATCTGCAAACCTCAGTAGATACTTATAATTGCTTTTTCTGTATTATTTATTTGTTTTATCTGTAATTAGATACACAGACTATCTGCCTCTTGTTCATTTTCTTCAGCATTAGCTGTTCACAGTGGATGTTCCTTCCACTAGGTACCTGTCAGAATTTTGGATTCCATACCCATTATCAAGATTGATAGCAGTTATCAAACCTCAAAATACGCGTGTGTTTTTTAAATATTAGCTGTCACAGCGTGATAAGTTGTGCTGGATTGTATGTTGCATAGTGTAGCACAGAGCCCAGTGGGGCTCACTTTTAAAGAACAACGTACTGAACTCGATGGCAAGAGCACAGAAGCAGCATAAACACACAGACAGAGACACACAGGCACATATTCACAACTGGTTTTCAATATTTGATGGAAATCTATAAAAAGTGTCCAACATCCTTATCTTTTATTTTCCAAAATAGTTACCTGAGTAAAATGGAAATTTTGGGTTTACATCTGATAGACTGAATGTAGTTTGTTGTAAATTTTAAATAATTAGTTAAATAGAACATGCATAAAGGTTAAAATATTGCAGAGAAATGCAAAATACAGGAAAGAACAAGTGCAAATTGACTGGTATTATATAGGAGGGAGTGGGTAATCGTGGTCTGTTATGCATTTTACTGGGTAGCGGTATACCAAAGCATTAGGAGATGTCTGGAAAATGTGATCCATAACACATCTACTGAATCACTGTGAAATCCTTATTATTTTGGAATTTTAAATAATTCCTTTCTTCTCAGGATAACTTATAATCCTTTAAAAAAAGCAATCATGAGATTTTTATTGCACTTTTTTTAATATAGCAGCAAAAATGAATGTTGTTAGTGCTTCAGAGCAACATACATATGTGCATCTGTATGTGCAAAATAGCATCTTTGTAGCCCATGAGTCCAGTCTTTCTTTTACACTCCTAAATAATCTCAAAACATTTTACACATTCTTTTCTGCGTAAATTTGCATATTAATACAGTCTAATTGGCTACTTTTGTAGCCTTTAATGTTATCTGCAGTATTCAGATATCTTTAATAAAGAAGCTGTAGAACAGTTTTTGGCTCTTTAATGGGGACTTTAAAAGTATATAATTATCCCTTTGTGCATAGAAACTAACAGAAACACTCTTATACTGACAGAGGATTGCCACTATTATTTATTTTTTTATTTCTTTAAAAGGTAGTGGTGAAGACTTCCCTTCTAGTGAGCTAAAATGTAGTATTTTAATTAAGTGGAAAACTTGAAAAGGGAAGCTTTTTGCAGAGGGGGCTCAATTGCTTCTTACAACCTTTCTGAAAAGGGCAGAGTGTTAAAACAAACCTCCCACTTTTATTTTCAAAAGGAAAAAAAATCAGAAGCTAAAGATAATCTCTCCATTAGTATTATTAAAAGTGTTCGGCTTTCTTCACATGCTTTAGAAGCAGACAGACTTGTCATGAGCATCACATTTGCAAGCACTGTCACAGCTACTGAAGGCTCTGGTAAAAGCACAGAAGTGCGTTAACAGTAACTGCAAGCAGCCTTTGGGGAACAATAGGCTTACCTATACTGTGCCCAGCTATTCAAAAAAACAAGTTGCTTTATTATACTCCATACTCACTTTAGTGCTCATATAGTGCTTGACCCAGCCTCATTTTTTGAAGTACTGTCACTAGTTCTAAACACCTCTTTCATTCCCTTTGGGTTAGCTAATTTGGCTGTTAGAACATTCACCAAAATAACACTGAATCCAGTGTGTAACATCCAATATGTTTACTCTGCTAGAGAGAGAAACCTTCCTTCAAAGTTTCTTCTGTATTTTTCTGTGCACACACACATTTGATCATTTGCCTTCTAAAAGAAAGAAAGGAAGAAAGAATGATATAAAATTTATTTCATTATCTTGACAGATACATGTTGAAAATAATTACATATAAAAAGTCTTTGGTATTAAGACAATAGGAAAAAAAGTAACTCAAGATTTTCAGAACAACTGTAATAGTATCATTAGTGCCATAAAACTCCTCAAGCATGTCAGAATCTCTCAGCAAGAACAATGTGGGCCACTGTTTGAAAAGCCTTGTCTAACTAGGGAGTAATTTCTGTTTGGATTTCACTATGTTGTTCTGGCAATTAATCTGCTTCATGTTGGTTGCATTGTTGAATAAAAGTATGTTTTAGCGTGCTGGGTGGATGCCATAGGGTGATAGAAAGCGGGCTAAATTTGCATGACCATACTTTGTCTGCTGTAATAAAGCCATGGCTGCAGTATAATCAAGCTGAATCAGTAACCAGCTAGAATAGTGGTTTTAGATCTTTTTTTTCTGTAGGTCAAGTAAGTCCCTAACTGACACACTTTTATAGGATTAGGCAAGATCTAACTAGGTTTGGCATCTAATCTGTTTTAGACAATGGTTCATTTTTTCTATCATTTCTATCCATAGGGAGGCAAGGTCACACAATATGTAGACAGAATGGACAGTACTTCTGCATGAAAAATAAAACCGGGGTAACACGGGCCATTTTTAAAGAGTCTGAAACTATATTCCAGTTCAGGCATTGTGAAAAAAATTCAGTCTATTGCCAAATGGTGAAATAGACTTTCTAACAGCAAAAAGTTACATGCAGGTCTTGGTAGGTGGTATAGCAATCCAGAAATGCCATAGTATTTGAAACATTTTTGACTTGCTGAAGCATACAAATGTCAGTCATTTGCTTCTGTTTCTTTGAAAAAAAATCATCTCCCGGTCTTTACAAAGCAAAAAGCTAAAACCACCTGAGCTCATACACATTTCAGGTGACCAAATAGCCAAACCAATGTGTTTCAGGTGACCAATAAAGAAAAGGTGAAAACATCACAAATTCATAAAAATGTGTCTAGTTCTTCTTTCTCAGCTTTAAAAGTAGATACAGAAGTATCTAGCTGAGTAACAGAAGTAAAATACTTTTAGAACAGAACTAAAATAATTTTAGTTTCATTAAGATATCCTGTTAAATGAATTCTTACCCACAAACAAACAAATGAAAAAAATTGATATCTTCAGGATCCCCATTGGCTCTTCAACTACAATAAAAATAATTATTGTTCAATGCAGGTTTTAAATAAGAATTAAGATTTCCTCACTAGTTATCCACAACTGAATCTTCCTTAAAGGAAATCTGGATGTGTTTCCTGGCAGAAATATTGAAAAAGTCACAACATTTTTCTGTTCATTATAGTAATTTCCACTTATAAAGAAACCCAGACAAACACCTAAGCATCCAGGGACACTAATCAAAAACAGCTTTTTATCCAAAGAAGATATTTCTTCAGATGTGCAGCAAAACAGAAGTGAAACAAAATGTCGATCCAATTCTACCTCCCATTGAAAACAATCCATATAAATTATATGGAATAAAATTGTTGATATAGTGTGATCAAGTACTTTTATATGAAAAAAGTCTGAGATTTAATATGCTGAAATTTTGTATTTCCTCTTGCCATGGCCACTGGAGAATGTGGCTCCCTCCAGCTCACTGCTGTGAGTTACTTATGGAAAATAAAGTGCAAAGAATGCAATTCTCTCTCTCACATGCTACACCTGGCTTGTGGATAAAGATAACGGGCTCAATGTCCCTGTTGCTTCCAGTTCTTCTCTTCTTCAGATGGCTTAATTCATCACAAGGAAGGAAAGCAATAAAATATATGGAAGAAGCAAGTGCAGCAGCATGAACATAAAATGTGCCTTTTATATATTCAAATTCATATCCAGTTGTAGGAAATATTCATGACTAATATTAAACTAAGCCCAGAATTAGGCAAAGTGCAACAGACATATATTGAAGTGAGCATTTTATTATGTGCTATGTCAGTCAGATTAAAGAAAAGAGTGCATGACACCGACAGGATATTGCATGTATATCAAGCAATCTATTTATATATGACAGGGAGGGTTTGATTTCTGGAAGGAGTGACAACCCAATGAAATAACTGCTCGCCTTCAAAATTACTACAGTCTAAATGTATATCCTTTAGAGTATGATTTTAAATTACAATTAACAAAATGTAGATAAATATATTTGAGAATCAATTCTGACATACAGAATCAAGAAAGAAGAATAATCTCTAAAGATAGCAAAAGGTTTCTGAGTGCCATCAGCACCCTGACTGTGAAAAACTGTATGAAGGAAGCACAAGATATTTCTCTGAGAATCCCAGAGAAGGTAATTTAATAAAAAGGCTGATTTGTTTGATGCCAAAAAAGCCTTGAAGTGGGGGTGGGAAGTTATATTGAGCTTTTTTTTTTTCTGGCAAGACCAAAATGTAAATTGCAGAAGTGGATTTGCTGTGATTAACAATATCTTACCAAGGTATGAGCATGTTTGCAATAATAACTGTATTGTCTCATGTGCTTCAGTGCTGTTCTAGGCAAGTTAAAGCTTTTGTTTATTGCTTCAGTGTTTTTGGTCAGTTGCTTCCTGCTCTGGTGTAACATTGAGTAAATACCTGCAAAGACAGAAACTTTGATGCTAGCAAACAGATAATCACTGCACCATTTTAAAGTGACCTTTCCTGGGGAAAAAAAATGCATCAAAACAACACAAAACCCCATAAAGAACTAAAGTTGAACCCACTAACTTCATTGCCTGCAAAGCTAAAGTGCATTGAAACAGAAATTCTTTGAGTTCACAATCATTACACTTGGATGCTTATATAAGAGAGCAGGATAAAGGAAGAAAAAGAACTATCAATGGTCAATTTACTTTATTTCTTTTTCTAGAATTATAATTTGCATGACTGTTACATGTTTCCAGGGTTATCTGGGCATAACACATACTGCACATCTGACACACAGTCTAAAGTCGGCTTGTGTGAGAAAAGCAGATATTCCATTTGAGACACATCAACCAGCATTCTAAGCAGTAATGACAATCACTGTAGTCAAATCTCTTGCTCTTATTTCCATGAGGTTTCAGCAATATCCATTTGGTGCATTTGGGGGAGCTATAGGACAGATGCAATCACGTATGGCTTTACACATCAATAATTTCAAACCGTATTTTCTCATAACCTTTCCTTCTTTGTTCAAAAGGGGACTTCCATTTTAAATTGTAATCTATGACTTTTGAAACGGATGTTAAAGTGTCTTGCCGACAGATTCTTCTGGTTGGTTTTCTTCTCTCTTTCTTCTTCTCCTTCTTGCTGTTTTTGAAAAGCCATCATGGTAGCATTATGTGAAGGTGAAAGGTACTAGACTGTAAGGCGACAATTAAGCTCCCATTTTTTAGTAGGATTGCTATGGGGATTATGTATTTAGAAGATTCTAATCGAACTTGCACACTGATGTTAAAATTCAGCATATATTAGCTACTTATAACCAGAGATTAAACCATTTCCATAACACACTGCTAACATCTTAGTCTGAATATTTTCTACTTCCAAATCTCACTCTACATTAAGCTTGATTACTTGTGGCTTCATAATGCATTTGCTAATATCATCTTAATCCTTCAGTGGCATTATGCTGTATAACAATGAATAACGACCCAGATACAGGAGCAGCTGTATCACAAGATCCAAGGAAGATTTACTGCAAGGAAGCAAAATTATCTGAGGTTGTCATGCTTAAATAATAATTATTAACATGGGCTAAGAAAAGTCTGGTCTATGATTGGATAAAAGCTGCTAAAAGCTGGAGTGATCTTTACTTTTTCATCTCCAGCTTGAACTTCTGCTAAAAGCAGGTGCTTCCTGTAGCAGACCTCACCCTGAGCACCACCGCGGCTGCAGATTTATATGTTCTTGCACCCTAAACTAAAATTAAAGCAGTTTCTTAGAAACACTTAAAAAATGAAAGTGCTCTAACAACAAAGTATATTATTGAACAACCTTTTTGTGATACAAACAATGCATTTTGAAAATGTCAATGCTTTCTTATTTTTGGTTGAAAAAATAAAGTGCATTTCTGATTGAAACTAAAGTGCCTTTGTGATTAAAAGTGAAGGCAGAATTTCACTATCATGCACCAGCTGCTTGGATAGGGAAACCAAGGCCACATAAAGGGAAAACAACTTAACTATATTCATGAATCAGAGAGCACTTTTTCAGCTGGGCATAATATCCTTCTTTACTGTCTATCCTAAACTATTGTGTAGAGTTGCACATTTGTTGCACTCTGTTGCAGAAGTAGCTGTGTTTCATTTCATTTAGCTAATTCTTTTCTCTATACAGAAAAATGGGTCTTTTGGAATGAACAGCTTGATATGGATATAAATGTTCACTATCACATTTTCATTCTTATCAGAGCTTGGAAAGATTCTGAATGCAGTATAAGAATTTTGGATTTGAGGAAGCCAATTTTTTTTCTTAATTCCATTAGGTAATCAAGCTTGAGATCCTCTCACATGTGCCTAGGAAATAACAAAATCACAGAATTGTAGAATTGTTAGGGTTGAAAGGGACTTCTAGAGATCTAGTCCAACTCCCCTGCCAAGGCAGGGTGATATGGAACAGGTGACACAGGAACTCATCCAGGTGAGTTTTGAATATCTCCAGAGAGGGATACTCCATGACCTCCCCAGGCAGCCTGTTCCCTGTGCTCTGCCTCCCTAAGTGTAAAGTTCATCCTCATGTTGAGGTGGAACTTCTTGTGTTTTAATTTACAGCCATTACTCTTCTTCCTGTCACTGGGCACCACTGAAAACAGTCTGGCACCATCCTCCTGACACCCACCTTTGAGGTATTTATATGTATCAATGAGATTCCTCTCATTTTTCTCCAGACTAAACAGGCCCAGCTCCCATGGTCTCTCCTCATAAGAGAAGCTCCAGACCCCTCATCACCCTTGTGGTCTCTGGCAGACCCTCTCCAGCAGCTCCTTGTCTTCCTTGTGCTGAGGAGCCCAGAAGTGGCCACAGCACTGCAGATGTGGCCTCCCTAGGGCTGAGCAGGTCACCTCCCTTGGCCTGCTGGCCACACTCATCCTGAGGCAGCCCAGGATCCCACTGGCCCTCCTGGCCACAAGGATTCACTGCCAGCTCATGGCCAACTTGTCATCCAAGCCTCTCAGGCCCTTCTGCCCAGAGCTGCTCTCTGGTAGGTGAGCCCCCAGCCTGTGCTGGCTCCTGGGACTATTCCTCTCCTGGTGCAGTACCAAACACCTGCCCTTGCTGAGCCTCATTAAGTTTCCTTCTGCCCAATTCTCCAGGCTGTCAAGGTTCTGCTGAATGTCAGCACAGCCTCCAGGTGTATCAGGCACTCCCCCAGCTTCATATCATCAGCCAAACTGCTGAGGGTACCTTCTATACCTTTGTCCAGGTCATTGATAAGCAGGTTGGATAAGGCTGGACCCGGTATTGATCCCTGAGGAACACCACGGACTACAGACCTCCAAGTGGATTCTGCCTTGCTGATCATGACACTCTGAGTTCTGCCATTCAGCCAGTTCTTGATCCACATCACTGTCCATTCATCTGACCCACATTTCCTGAGCTTACCTAGAAGGATGTTATGGGAGACAGTGTCAAAACTTCGCTGAAGTTGAAGGAGACAACATCCACTGCTCCCCCTTGTCTATCTATCCTGCCGTCGTAGAAGGCCATCAGATTGGTCAAGCATGATTTCCCCTTGGTGAACCAATGCTGACTGTGTCTGGTGACTCTCCTTTTTTCTACACACTTGGTGATGATCTCCAGAATGATCTGTTCCACCTTTCCAGGGATGGATGGGAGGCTGACTGCCCTCCTATCCTAGTTTCCTGGGGCCTTGTTCTTGACCTTTTTGAAGATGGCAGTAACATTGTCCTTCCACCAGTCAACAGGCATCTCTCCCATCCTTCATGATTTTTCAAAGATGACAGAGTGTGGCTTAGCAATAGCATCTGCCAACTCCCTCAGCACTTCTGGGGACATCCCATCAGGACTCATGGATTTATGGGTTTTAAGTCTGTCTAGGTGATCTCTAACAAAATCCTCTATGACCAAAGGGAAGTCTTCCTTTTCTTCAGCCTTCTCTTGCCTCAGGGGTCTTGGACTCCTGAAAGTCATCCTCAGCAGTACAGACCAAGGCAAAGAAGGCCTCAGTAAAGGTAATTTAATTTTCTCTGTGTCTTCTGTCACCAGGACACCCATCTGATTCAGCATCAGTCCTACATTTTCCCCAATCTTACTTTTGCTGCTGATGCACTTGTAGAAACCCTTCTTGTTGTCCTTGATATCCCTTGACAGACTCAATTCCAAGTGGCCCTTAGCCTTCCCACTCATCTTCCTCTGATGATATTCCCATAGTCCTTCTATGTGGTTTGTCCCTTTTCCCACATCCCATAAATTTCTTTCCTCCATTTGAGATTTACTCAAAGCTCCCTGCTCATCCATGCAGGTGTCCTGTCCCCTTTGCCTGATTTCTTGATCATGGGGATACACTGGTCTTGAGTTTGAAGGAGATTATTCTTGAATATTGGCCAGCCACCTTGGATCCCTTTTTCTAGAGCTCTAAGCCATGGGATTCCCCTAAGCAGATCTTTGGAGAGGCCCAACTTCAGCTCTCCTGAGGTTTAGGGTTCTAATTCTGTTTACTGCTTTGCTTTGTCCATGCAGGATCTGGCGTACCACCATCTCGTGGTCACTACAGCCAAGGCTGTCCCCAACCCTCAAGTCTTTAACAAGTGTCTCCTGGTTACCAATATGATGTCCAGCAACATATTTCTCCATGTTGGTTCCTCCACCACTTACATCAAAATGTCTGCAGGAACTTCCTGGACTGTGTGTGGCAAGCTGTGCTGTCTCTCAAAAGGTGGTTGAAGCCCTCCAGGAGAACCAGGACCTGTGACCATGAGGTTATTTCCAGCTGTCCAGAGAAAGCTTCATCAACTTCTTCCTCCTGATCAGGCGGCCTCTAATAAACACTCACAACAGTAGCACAAATGTAAGCCTGTCCCTTAATTCTTACCCTTAAGCTCTCAACTCATTGGTTGAGAGACAAGATACATTCTCTCTGGGTGGAGCTTGATACATTCCAGTTGCTCTCACAGCGCGCTCCCTGCACACCCTGCCTGTGCTGCCATTTGTGGGACGTGCCTGGATGTTCTCAGGAGTTTATCAACTGCCCCTCTGACCGTGGAGGCAAGCATCAGTGCTCTGACCTGCAGCTGGTTCTTTGTGAAGAAAGACAGCACAGGCTTCAACAAGAGCAACTAGGACACTCAGAAGTTTAATATTATGACAAATAAAATGGGCAAAATTATGTACAGTGTCTTTGAAGCAATCGTGTAGATGAACCATTGGAGGGACAGCAGAACTCCAGTCCTTTCCACAACAGCTCTGCCCTCCCTTAAGGTGCAAGATACACCAAACCTTACAAGCTTTCTGTGTCCTCTAAAAAGGATGATGCATAGGTATTGTGCATATGATGCTGAGTCCCTGATAAAAAAGGAAACTCTGTTGCAGTCCAGACTCTCAGTTAGATGATGACTAAAGAGCAAATTACAGTCTTAGTCATTCCCTGCCTCCATTTATCTATTCATGTAATTTGTAAAAAGAGAAGTGGACTGTGATTGTTCCACAGACCAAGTAGTTATTTTCTTTAATGGTACTTTGACCAAGAAGAGTGCAGGGACAACAAAGGACACAGGGGAATTTTATCTATTTCACCTTTTAAAAGTTCTGGTAAGGAAGTTATTTCAGGTTCCTCTGTGTCTCTGCATGCCTGCCTGTGCACAGGGAGAGGAAAGAATTAGCCTGGTCTACTTTGTTTGTACCAAGGGACTGTGGCTACTTACAATTGAATCCAACTTCTCTCTGCTTCCTAGCAGAGGACCTTCTTTTCTTTTGTGCCTCCCTTTCCTCCCTTCTCCCAGATGATTTTTCCATTATTATTGGATTCTTTGATTTTCCTGTCTGTGGAAAATGAGCTTGCGCAAAGACTGCACTGTATGGGTTTGATAGTACTTCTAAGTCAGTGATAGTATTTTAATGTCTTGTTTTTACTGGCTATTGAGTTTGGCAGCCTTAGACAGTAAAGAGGGAAGAGACTCTAGACAGCCTGCCATCCTTCTGGGTTTCTACCATGTGCAGTTCTGTCTGATGATGTATTTATTCCCAGTTTCTTGATAAGTAACATTTTACTTGAACAGCGGAAAAGGAGGTACATTTAGGAGTTCTCATTTGAATTCTTCAGATAAGAAATTATTGTCGCACTCTGATTCCACTGAATTCAGGGTCAGCAAATGCATAAATGAATAGGTGAATAAATAAATGCAGATAGTATTGGATGTAAGATTGATCTCTGAAGTATGAAACAGCATCATCTCACAGAAGGACAAGACCTGTCAGACCTCATGCTGTAGACATCTGACAACTGAGACATTCCCAGGGCCGTGCCATGGCCCAGGGCCAGGCACAGCTGATGGGCTCACCAGCTGGTTGCATCTGACACCCAGAGCTCTGCTAGCCCTGCAGCACTTGGGGCTCTTTGAATTTGAGCTCTTCCTAGATACAGCCTGAAACTGTAGCCTTGCCTTCCTTCCCAAAACTGCCTCCCTCCATACAGCCCCTGTCCCATAACTTCTTCCCTTCTCATGTCACATGTCCAAAATATGGAGACTTAAAGACTGGGTTAAGAAATAGAAAGGCCTGGAAATGCAACTAAATTCTCAAAGCTTTGCTATTGCATTTTGAGAGGATTTTATGGGAAGAATTGCAAGAAATGTAGCTCCATCTTTGCCTGTGAGTTAATTCTAAAGACTTTATCACATTCTTGAAAGATACTTTCCCTGTGTGCTCAAGCTTTCCAGGCAATAGACATCCTTTTATACATTAGAAGTCCATTTATAGAATCCATTTCATGTTTTCATTATTGAGTGCTTATACTACTGTGTAGGTCAGTGAAAAAGAGTCCTCTAGTGTAATTTATAGGAAAAGTATACAGTAAGCTGTATCTGTTCAGTGTTTTACTTGTTAACTAGAGCAGGGTAAACATTAACTGGAAAATATAGGCCATGTGCATTAAAAGCTAAATTATATTTATAATAAATTGCCTTATTATCTACACTGCACATAAGGAAATCTAGATTGTGAGAGTAGTGAAATTTGCTTTACAGTTAACTATTTTATTTGTTTAGTTGTGATAAAAACTGAAGCACATTAGACTGTATGCAGACATTTAATAATACCTGGAAACCACAAATTTCTTATTGCAGACAAATCTGTTAGTTCACACCAAGTAGAAGGTGCCTGGATTCCGCAACTATGAAAAAAATGAACCTATCTGTGGATCAGGCTCTCTCATACACAGTGACAATAAAAATGACAAAATAGCTAGAGTAGAAAATTAAGAGGGGAAAATAAATGCTAAGGTTTGGATCCAGAATTATAGTAAAACAATATTTTTTTCCTGAGAAAGAGGATGTGGTCAAGGACTTAATATACGACACTGTAAAAACCTGGTATTTTAGCCTTTAATAGTGATTTCTTGGTATTTGGGGGAAAAATATAAAAATCTTTAGCACTTTATTCCAAGGCTGTTTTCTAGAGAAAATGCTCCCCAGATCTCTTATAAAACCTAAACCAGGGAACATTTTGCTTACATCCTCTGTGTCAAAGAAGCCTCTTTTCTAGACAAAACTCAAAAGGACTACATGCTTTTTATGTGATATGTCTAACTTCAACTAATATATCCAAAATGCGGATATAAAGGTTTCACAGAGCAGAAGCTGAAGTAAATAATATCACACTTTTCCCTTTCAAAATTAATTAAGCTCCTGATGTCAGTATGAATTCAAACAAAACAACTTTATGTAGTATCTTCTCTTTTAACCTCTTCTCTCTCTTCATCTGATACTACATTCAATTTGGCATCTCTATAGGCTATGATACCCCAGGTTTTCCCTGTTGCCATCAGCAGGCCTGACATGTGCACAATTCTGTTATATGACCCTCCTCGACCCTGGTTGGTTGACTACTTTCCCATTCTTCGTTAGACATACTGCTCCCTCAAGCCTTTCTCAGTGTAGTTTGTGTTCAGAGTCCTTAATCATCAAGAGACTCAGAAAAACATATTTAAGTCAAAGGTAAACTACCTAATTATTAAACAAATAATATTTAAGAAACTAATTATTAAACCACTTTTGTGGTTTAATAATTAACATGCTTTTAAATTAAAATAAGATTAAAAATATTCTTAAGTTTTTCCTTCAGGAAGGAATTACCTTGAAAAAGATATCCAAATTCAACTTGTAAATCAGGCAGTATGAAGGACTCTTTAAAATGTATACAATGCAGTTAGTATGAAAGTTTCTTTTCAAATTTATATAAAGAATCTGCCAGAAATGTGTGGTTATAACCTCATTTACAGGAGCACGTTTATACACATCTATTATGAATGTCAGAACTACTGTGTTCAAGTTTCTGATCCCCTTTCTCTTCCCACAGACATGCTTAAGTTAGGTCTACATCAAAACAGAATAAATCAGCTGGCATTCTGCACCCTTATCACTCTTGGAGAAGGTTTATTGTAACTTAGTTCAGATTTCTATCTCACGCCTGAAAATTGTCAAACTTTCATTTACTTCTTTGTTCTGCTTTTATCTAACCCCAGAACCCTGGCTGATTTTAGGAAAACTTTTGACTAGAATTTTGATTAGACAATTTCAACATATTTATAAGGGCACTGTCCTTTTCCATATGGACAGAGAGTTCATCCTTAGAATGTAAGGATGGAGCATCTTTTCCTTTTACTAAATGAGTACTCAGCAGTTTAAAGCTGGAAATTATGAAACACCATTTATGTGCTGATTCTTTAGCTACCCAAAATGGTTCCTGTTAACAATCTTTCTGCATTTTCACTTTCTCTGTGTTAGGATTAATTTCAGGCTCAAATATTTGGTTTTGTTTCATGAGTGTATGATAGACGGATGTAATCCTCCCAGTCTCTGTTTTTAGTATCATGACTACTGATGAGGGAACCTTTAGCATTAAGCATACAAAAAGATATATTTGTGTCCTGGAAACCCTGGGCTGCTCTTTAATTTCTTGTGTTAATATTACTGTTAAGGCATAGCACCTCCTTAATGAGCATTTTGCAACCTGCAAAAAATCTTTAGCTTATCTAGTCTCAGATTTCTACCCAGTTACCCTCATAGAAAGTATGATAATTTCTCCCTGAATACAGCTTGTTTCAAAATACGCAGGTTGAACATATGGAGAATACTAGTTATTCTTACTGTTTAAAATCTGTGCCTTAATTCCACTTCGGAGGTGGGTGGCTTCAGTGTCCAATTATTGATTCCTGTTTGGTTAGAATATTTCTGTCCCAAACTGAAAGACACTCTATCACCTGGCATATACTGCCCAGGACTGTAGTATTCTGTTACATGGCATTTTCTCCCCAGGACTGTAATTATTTAGCTGATCATGTCAGGTCCTCATATCCTTTTTGATAAGAGTTCTTTCTGCGTCTGCTTCTTCAAGTCAGAAACTCAATACCCTCCTTATTGCCAAGAAAATATGTTCTACGTTCTTTTGCCAAACAATTCAAACAACAAAGGTGCATTTTATTCAAATGCCAAAATTTCCCCTAATAACTTCCATTTTGCCATATGTATAGATAGACTTTAAATTCTGAGGTGAAACATAAAAAAATAACTGTTAATGTAAAATTTTAAGGGATGCTCTAATGTCAGATGCAGAAATAAATTCAGAAAGCAGAATGAGGAAATTTTGTAAGAGTGCTTAAAATTTTGTAAGATGTTACTACCTTGTTTTTGCTATTCTATTGGGACATACCTATATGTTTATCACAATATCAATACTGATTCCTTATTCTATGTTTATTCTTGAAAAGGAGAATCAATACCTATGAGGTGACATTAAATATTGGAAAATTTGCTCAGTTAAGTGTGATCATTTAGTCATTAAAACAGCAAATGTGAAAAGACAAAGTTCAGGAAGTTAGGCTTGAGATATTTCTTAAAAACATAGTGAAAAAAAGATTTTTTCATGGTAAAGTTATTAGAATTCGATAAATCCATCATTATTTAGAGGATTGGGTCATTAAAAGAATTATCAAGATTTCTTTTTGGAGAAGTCTGTAAAAGTTGGGAAGTGGATAGACTGGATATCAACAAATGGCAAAGTGCATGTTAAAGTAGGGCTCTTGCCTTTGTTTGTATTAATACAGTGCACAGCACAGAAAAATTCTTGGGCCAAAAAAAATATAATTATCAATAAGTACCAACAATCTGTACTATCCCTGTAAAGTATTTTCTGGGCAGGATATACTTTGTGATTCAGATTGTTTGGCCTTTACAACTGCTTCTCCCTCAGGTTCTGGAAATTTAGGAGGATTATCTTAGGTGAGAGAGCACTGAAAGAAGCATGGATCCTATTCATAGGCCAGACACAGACTAAAGGAACTTTGCCAAACTTTTTAGTCAACTGCATGTCTCAGCTCCCCATCTGAAAAATGGGGTCAATGGCTCTCTGTGTGACTGGTTGCAAGGATAGAATCTAAGGACCTGCTCAGCCCTAAAATGCTCAGACACAATAAGATTAGTACCAGAGCAGTTACTAGCTAAGAAGAAATTATGAATCTAGCTCAACCTTTTTGAAAAGATTATGAAAAATTCCCTTCGTGACTTTTCATGCAGAAAGACAAACTGGAGGGGTAGCAGAGACAGAGTATTTTTTTTAAGTGAGTGCTTCCCCCAAAGTTCTTGCATGTTCCAGTGTGAAGTATTAAGTTCAAGCTAGTTCTGTAAGACATACACAGATGGAAGTAAAATGTTAAATGTTTCAGCCAGGAGGCTTGAAAGCTTCTGACCAAAACATTGTATTTCTTTACTTCCAGCTGTGCGTGTCTAATAACATATTTCATGATGTTTAAATACCAACTGCATCACTCTACTCCTTGATATTGAGTGCAAGAAAAATGACTTAATTTGTTGATGAGCAGCATGTTACAGGCTGGCAGTAATGTCAGTGGTGATTTTACTGGCTCAGTGCTCCTACCCCTGCTGCACAATCCTTCCCCCCTCTCTGAACTTGGATGCCTATAGCCCATAGCACACCACTGTCTGTGTTCTCTGGTTCAGGATTTCATTTCACTAGATCATAAGCTACTAACACAACCTTGTCATTGCAATTTGTCACACTTTTTTGTGTGCTCTGTATCTGACTGAATTCTCATCTCCCCAGCCCATAGGCTACTAGTCTGGAACAAATCTCTGAAACATAATGGAAAAGGACGAAAAAAAAAAATCCCAAACCTAAAAAAAAGACACCCAGTTGACACCTCTTCTCCTGACAGAAGTAGACACATAATCATGGGCAAAAGCTGTTTCTGCTGGCTCTCTCTGTTGCATCAGATCAGCCAACATATCCTGGTACTTGCTGCCACCTTGCCGTGTGCCAGGGCTGCGATTCAGGGTGCCCTGGGGCCAGCATGATGCATCTTCTGAAGAACAGCTTGGCTTCTCCAGGATTTAAAATTCTTTTGCTCTCTTTATCTTCTGGTCTTCCCTCTTAAGCAAATATGCAAAATGTTGTGGAGGAAATTCTTAGGGATCAACTGTGCTGCTTTTCAAGCTGAGCAGCATTTGGAGAGGGAGAAAGGCACATACCTCCAGGCTTTGAAGAAAACAGAGGGAAAAGAACCAGCTGCCATAATCAATAGATAAGTGACCACAGGAGCAAAGCATTGTGGCCGTATTTTGACCCAAGTAGATACCTCAGGTTTTAGTGTTGGTGATGTGGTTTGCATTTGTTTTAAATAACATTGCTTGAGCTTGTTACTGTGACCTCAAGGAGGTCATTTTGACTCATATGTCACTTGCTCATTGAAATTAACACATTTTCATCTGTTTCTATGAGGAAAAAACACTACTGACAACCCCCAGACTCAGAGGTGTTTTAAAGATTTCTCTGAGTGTGCATCAAGCACTTCAGTGCTCACTGTAATTCCTGGCAACAAAATAAGGATTCTTCCCAGACCAACCTGACAAATAGAGACCACAACAAAGTCAACTCCATAATAATGACTCAGATAATGCTAGTAGAAGACCCCTGACTTGAACCCTGGTTGTAGTTGCATTAAATCTTGCACTATTTTTTTTTCTATGTGATATGTATTTTTGACACTAGCTATCCACAACAATTGTACAATAAATTCTGCTTTCTTTAGGCTCAAGGAAAGCCATAGAAGAAAAGAAACAGTAGCGCTCTTAAGCAAATTTCTCCCTTTCTCCCTCCTTCTCAGCTTGTCTCTACTTGTCTTCACATTTACTGTTTATTTCTTTGCTTTTATTTTTTATTTTTTTAACATCTACAGCCTTGTTGACAGGATTGGATTCCCTATCAATGTGACATGCTATTTTGTCAAATGTCAGCTAGTCATATTCAGGTAATTAATTTACATGCTGTACATCTGACCTGATTTTCTTTGTTAATTGGTAGGTCAGACAACTCTATCACCCACAAGTAATTTACTTTTTCTATCATCTGATAAGTGTTTCTAAATAGACAGTTTCTAACTAAAAAGAGAATTTGTGCTTAGTTGCTAACTGCTGTACTTTTTTCTAAGCTTGTCAATCACATTTGCAAATATGCTGTATGCAATAAAAGAGACATCCGCTCCTCCTGTTTGTAAGTGAATCAAGACCATCAGATCTCATCAGGGAGATCATTATGGTCCAAAATTCTCTGTGTGTTTTGTTCTCTTATATTTATAGTGTAAAGTAACTTTTAAAATGAAAAATCACATTGTAGTCGTGCACTGTATACTGCACATGAATTGTTGATAATGTTTTTCTAACAAGGCTTATATCCATGCTGAGCCTTTTTTGCCATATTCAGACTGGGTAGGAGTGAGTCAACACAACTAGAAGAAGTGTGTGTCCACATCACAGACCTGCCTCCCCCAAGTGAGTCATTCTCAGAAGTCTAGGACATACACCAGGATTAGGCACCTATAAGGACTCTAGGAGCAGTTTCACAATCCTTTAGCATGTCCTGTGTAGTGAAATAGAGATTTTTGCTGACCTCTAATGAGGCCCAGTTCATGCAGAAAAGATACATCCAAAGAAACCTGTCTTATGTCAGAATGATTTTTCCATGGGTGGTGATCACTCATCAGTTTGGACTTCCAAGGATAGTGTATATACACTAATGTATATTCACTAGAGTGGATCTGAGCTACATAACTCACAGGTACATCACTAGCATGCAGAGTTCAAATATGTTTTTATGCAAGAAAAGCTGGCCCAATAGAGTGAAGACCTTTACAAATTTAATTTTGGATATAGATCTTCAAGTTCAAGGGAAAGGTAACCTTTTTTCCTATGTGAATTTTTAGCAAAAATTAAATTTGATATATTACTTTCAAATGTAATGCAGTGTTTCCAGCTCACAGAGTGGCTTGTAAAAGGTGAATTCGAATTAACAAATATGTCAATAAATAATACTCTACTCATTTGAGAAGTTTCCACCTAGAATGAAATTTTCACTTGATTTCACATACTTTGTGATGGATTTCCTTCTCTGTTAAGAGGTAATGCTTCGAAATGAGAAACTGAACCTGCTCTACTAGGAGAAGTTTCACATGGGGCACTGGCTGTTGATTTAGCTAGTTTCTGTATTATCTTGAAACTGTGTATAATTTAGTGAAGAATTTATACTTCATTTCTTGCTGATGTTTTGATATGTAGGAAAACAGTGTATGAGGGTTAAACACACATTAATCTTCATATTCTTGCTATTATATCTCCCTGATTTTCATCAAGTGTGCTTTCTGATTTGTCGGAAGTGTAGAACCTGAGAAAACTCTAACACTGTCTAGTTGGAATGCTGAACTAGCATACTTGTTTGTGCTTTATTGACGTAAATTAAGTAAAGGTTAACAAAATCTAAGCTCAATCTGCAAGACTTTTAATGAAGTTGCAATAAGATCAAGTATTTGTTGTGAGATTAATCTGAATTAAACCTTCTCTTTTTTTCACCAGCCTGCTTAGCCACATTTAAAACAGAAGTATCAGAGACCTGCCTCATAGCTTTATTGTTGGTTGAAATTGCCTGAGAGACATGCAGTATTCAAGGAATTTCCTGTGACATGAACATGACTGCAGAAATAATTTTCAACATTAAATTTGTTGAACTGCTGAACTTTGTTAATATTTTTTGCAGTGTTCAATTGTTTTAATAAATTGCACAGCACTAGCAGTGGAGTGAAGTCCAAAGTCTGAAGACAGAAAGCCTGAATAGGTCAAAGAAATAAAAGGTTGGCTTGCAATCTTGAGCCTGTTAAAATACTAACTAGAAAATTAGAAAGGAAAAACAGTTACAAAAATATTGAGAGTATCTTTGATCAGCTGGCTGAAAAGAAGTAATATGACAAACAGGAAATTACAAAGAATAACTATTTTGACTGTAGTGGAAATAGCGACTTAGGTAGCTGTAGTTCAAACTAGATACCGAATATTTTCCTGGAATTTAAAGGAAAGGTATCCAGATGTCTAAACATTCTGCTCAATGTGGCTTTTATTTCAAGTTTGGCAAGCCTTCAGAAAACTGGTAGACAAGTTTAGCTGGAAGACGTTTTCCAGTGTATTTACATAATTTCATACATATTTTATGCTTCTGCATTACATCTTTTAGCAGTGGTCACATTTAATTTTAGGATTCTTTTAAAACATTACATATAATTGTATGAATTAATTCATTATTGTATGTCAAAATGCTTTGCATATTAAACAAACCTTTAAACCTGTGAACAGCTATAGTAAACATAAAGGAAGATAAACTGTGGAGAAAGACATTACAGAGAATTCTGCATAGCATCTCCAAGTAATTGCAACACGCTCTTCAAGAATGAACTGTGGTGAGAGAAAATTTTTTCTGCTTTACACACAACCACATTTTGGTGCCATGTATTTTAGCAGTAAAATCCCATGTAAACATTCATTGAAAATTCAATAAAAATAGATGCAAAGCATTCAGTTTGGAGTCTGGCAAAGACAAATCATAAAATTTCACTAAGATACAGCACATCTAGGCTATTAACTACATAGAGATGTGAAATGTAGCAGGTGGGATCAGCTGCATGCTCTTGAAGGCTGCATCTCTCTTAGCAGCTGCTCTTTGATGAACAAAAAGCACCATACAATACATTACAGCTAATCCTGCCAAGATGCTGGGCGTCCTCTAATCACACCAGTATCAGGTTGTATAGGCATCAGCCTCTCCCTGCTTGTGGTTACCATCTCATCCCTGGGTGCCAGAGAGAACCTACTGGAGATGCCTCCACTTTGGACTATGAGTGTTTATCTTTCCGGTTTTAGCTATCTTTTTATGCAACAGGAGTGGGATGTCTGCTTTTGTTTTCCTCTTTTGTTTCAGGAACATTTCTGTGGTTGAAGTCGAATGATATTGTTCTAAAAAATGAAATTTTTTCAAACAGAGAGCCTGTGTCTGATTCTGCCCATGAAAGAAAAGATTTATTTTTTTTAGGGAAATGTTTTTTCTCATTTTTTGCAAACAGTGTTTTTAATTAAAAGTGTTAACAGAATTGATTATACACTGCATGTATATGCAATTAATGGAAAAAGTTCCTTTCTACCACAATCAGCTGGGAGATAGCAAAATTATTATTCTGTATCCTATTCAGAATTAAAAAAAACCTCAGAAGAGTAAAACAGCAGATACAAATGAAAACAAACTCCCTTTTCTTTGTTTCTGAGAAACTGAAAAATCCGATATGTTTACATAGAAATAATGATAACTTTTAATTGCACTTTATTATGATGTTACAATTCACACACAGTGCTAGCCATTTGTTTATTTCTACATATTTTGTAAACACTAATTAACCTAATGTCATTAAGATATGTACTGTTTGCTTTGCTCATATAGGAAATCTGATAAGATGGAGAGTTGCAGACCGGACTTTACTTTTTCATTTTCCAACACTCCTTGGCTGTTGGATGACCAGCATATTGTATATCAGGCTCAAATTCGCTCAAGGTGTTACAAAACCTGTCAGGTATTAAAATTCAGTGACTGTGATTTAGAGCACATTTCTGTTGATTAGGTGCAAAAAACCCAATTCCTTTGGCACAGAATTGTGGCCAAGCAATGCAAACTAGCTCTGTTCTGGAAAGCACGTTGAGTTAGGATGACACCAACAGAAGGGCATGTTAGTTCAAGTTGGATGGGAACCCAGCTAAAGGGCTTCCAGACCATAACTGACTCAGATCCAGAGACAATGGTCGATGGAAAGGGCATGTGTAGACATGTGAGTGCATACGAAGCACTCACACTCTTTTCTATGTCTCTCCTTGCGCTTTACAGTTTCTACACAATCTATACTCTTTCAAAAAATGTGCATGCAAAATAATAATAATCTGATATCCTCATAAATATATGAGAATTCTCATATGTCCGAAAGCATATTTGCTTCAGTTTTAGATGATAGGGCAATTTTGTGATACCATTCATATATTACTGTCTCCTTTCTTTATTACTGCTTAATGATGTAGAAAGGTGTGCCCTAAGGTACAAAAGGGTTAAACATGATATATTGAAAACAGTCACTGAAATGTTGGTATGGGAGTGACCAAGACAGGTAGTCCATTTCTCTACTTTGGGGGAAGACCAATAGGGGCTAGATATAGACAGTTGTATTCTCTGTTCTAGAAACCCTTCATGACCTGTATTTTATTCCAACAATTATCTAATATTATATTGGAAAACACCTCTTAATAGCAAAACAAGATCTTTTTAGGGGTGAGAAAATGAAGAAAATATAGTCCTCCTTCTTCCATGGATCTGGAGTGAATTTGCTGATGTTAGAAGAAATAACTAGAATGTAGGTAGTAGCCCACAACAGGCCCAAAGTACTAGAGAAAGGAAGCATACTAAGAGAAGAATCAAGTCAACCATTTGACTTATGCAGGGTTATCGCAAATCCAAGGACTAGGTTAAGTCATAGTCAGAAAACAGGCTATAGTCACAAAACAAATAATTTGGTAAGGTCAGGATGAACCGTGATGTAAGAGTGCAGCAGTGCAAGACAAAAAATCTGGTGCTGGGAAAGAGCAGGAGTAGGAGTCAGAAACAGGCAGGAATTATACACAGAGATTGCTGGAAAGCCACAGTCAAGACTGGAAAGATTACATGGGACTGCATCACAGAGCTGACAGAGCAGCCAGGATCACTGGCTAGACCTTACTCTTCCCCACTTTGGCCATGTCTACTGAATCCTTGCTGCCCAAGGAGACTGGTAGCCAAGAAGTCAGTAAGGAAATAGAAGAGGCACACACACATCATGTAGCACCCCATTCAATCCACTTCCCAGGATGAGTCAAAACTACACATGAATTGCTTTAGGGAATCCAGTTATACGGCCCTTCAATTTCCTGAATTAGCCTAGGATCAACTCCATTGCAGGCTGTCATTCAAGGCAGCTGAGGCTCACAGCTCTGTGCAGTAGCTGCAAGGGAGAGAATCCCTCACTCAAGTTTCAAACATGGCACTCATTCTGAGCAGTATCGATATGATGTGCCCTGCAAAAAAGCAGATGTGCTGCAATGTAGCACATAAACTGGAGTAGATATTCAAAAGGAAATGGTAGTCACTAGCTCTCAGAGCTGTTTGGAAACCCAAATGCATCACAAAGTCATTAATTCTTTTGCTCTTATGCTGTGAAATGAATGTTCTATCCGTACATTGCATTATAGGTCAGCATCGTCATGGCTATTCCTGTTTTCCAGAATCCCCTTCAGAAAGAAGAAAGATCAGCTCATTAAGATCATTCTTTGCATTTAAAACAGGCATACTGTCAACAAGAAAATGAAAAGAGAGTCTGTAACTATGAAACAAATACTTTCAAAAGCCTCCAGAGCAGGAAGTCCAATTTCTTTCAAAGCTGTTTTGACTCGGAACTGTAACTGATGTTCACAAAATACCCTGAAAGAAGGAAAAGTGTGTTAAAAGGGGGAAATTAACTAACTGAGTAATAAAAATTATCTTTCTTTATTTTATGTCTTGGTCTGATTTGTTAATTTTTCACCTAATGTAAAAATGGAACTACTGCATTTGTGTTATACTTAGAAATGATATGTTTTATCAGCATGCAAAAAAAAAACAACTTGGAACTTTGTCCAAGAAACAGTAGGAATCAGTTATTCTCCTAATTCCTTTATCAATTTTTCCCAAGCTACACAACACTTAGAAATGACTGAAGACACAGGTATCCTAATTTCCCTTAATTTCACCGCATACTGCATGCCTCACAGAAGTTTATAGTAATGAGTAGCATAATCTTTTCTCCGTCCTATAGGCAACTAAATGAGCTGAAGAAAAAGAAATTTTACACATGGACAGACAGACATCCAAGCACAAGGAGTATCCTGTACATCTATGCACATCCAAGGTCTATCACTCTCGGCAGAAATTTAGCACATGTTTTTCCAGACATGTATCTTCAGGGTATGGTACTTGCTAAAACTTCATGTCTAACCTGCAAGACCTACACCAAAATCCTGTGCCTTTCTGTGAGTGCAGAAATCAGATGCACGTCCTCTCAGGATTTTAAATCCTCTTGGTAAAATGAATAGAACACATCAAACAAGGATAGAGCCAAATGCACTATATTTACTTTTTCAATATACTTGGAGGATGGCTGCATCTTAGTAGACTGTGAACACATTGACTGTCATTCAAGTAGTATCTGAGAGGGAAGACAGAAAATGCTCATGTTGGAGGTCCCTGTGTTTATATCTCTTTTGACCCCACTTGCAGAATAAGGAAATAATCTGCAATACTATATGGTCTGGATATTACTACTAAGAATTCTGAGTTCTTAAGTTCAGTTATGCTACTGACTTTTGCTACTGTTGAACAACAAATCTGTGTGCCACCTGTAAACACAGAAAAGAATGCTTGCTTATATTTGTGAAGTGTTTGTTACTGTGAATGTCAATGAATGTCATTGTGAAATGCTGTTAATGGTCTGACATAAACAGTATTATAAAAATATTATCATATTTATTTCTTCCTATATGGAGCAATCTTTCAAAATTAATGGTTGCACAAGCTATGTTTTTTGGCCTTGTTTTATTTTCATTTGCTCTCCATACATAGATTTTTTTTTCCTGACAGAAGGATCTGAAGGCACTTAAAACAGCAGATTGTGAATATATTTAGATAATTTATCTTTTAATTTTGCATGTAGCTTCCACCTTTCGGAAATATTTCATTTCAGCATTCTGAAATTCAAAAATGGGATTGCTCTATGTCATTATAAGTCAACCTCTCAGAGTCATATGGCAAGATCAGAGAATTGTTTATTGAGTGGGGATTATTTTTTAAGTTTTTACAACTCTTTTCAATACAATTAAACACCTGAAAGCAAGATTCAAGGGTAAATAATGTCTATATCCAAGGTCAAGAATCTCGGATGCAGTAGTCAGAATGGTGTGAACTCCTCCATTAGGCATACTTTAAAAATACTGAGCTACCATAGGAAAGGAGAGTGACAGAAAATTTGTTTGAGAAGCAGCAGAACTAGGGACCATCTGTCTCCCATTTGGAGGGGTCCCATGAAGAGCTTTGGATAGTTTTCATTGAACCGTGGATACTGAATTAAGAAGGCCTTGAGCTCATGTTTCAAGGCAACTGAATAGAATTGAAATAAATTTTTGGTTTGAGAGTACAGTTCTCATCTGCCATAACAATTTATTTGAAGTAAGTACCTCCATTCCAAATTATATGCATTTTATTGTTGCAAGGGGCTATGGACTATGAATGGAGAGAAAATAATTATCCTGCAGTCTATGTTCTTCTAAGTGATTTTTTTCATATCCCAATATTGAGTGCAATAATGGAGGAGAACTTTGTTGTGAGTTAAGTAGTTTCACAGTAAGGATTGTACTGAATTGTTGCAGACCTATGTGAGCCAACAGATTGGAAAAAAACCATCTGGTCATGTATGACTGTACTGGGTTTGTGAGGCTAGGTTTTGGTAGCAGTGAAAGGTAATGGGGGTGATGTGTGTTCTTCTGGGAGAAGTTGTTACAAGCTTCCCCCATGTCCAGTAGAGCCAATGCCAGCTGATTCCAAGATGGAGCCACCACTGGCCAAGGCTGAGGCCATGAGTGACTGAGGCAGTTCCTTGGGGATAGCACATTTAAGAAGGGGAGCGTTTAACTGATTTAAGAGAAGAGTGAGCTGTGTGAAAGAAGCAAGGGAGAGGAAATGCTTCAGGCACCAGATCAGAGACCCCCACAGCCCATGGCAGTCCACGTGAAGCAGATATTCACCTGCAATCCATGGAGGACCCTGCAGTGGAAAAGGTGGATGCCCGAAGACAGTTTTGACCCTCTGGGAAACCCATGCTGGAGCAGTCTGTTCCTGAAAGACTGTGTCCCATGGGAGGGGCCCCATCCTGGAGCCAGAGTGGGGAGTCCTCCTCTGGGGAGGAAAGCGCAGCAAAGACAATGTGTGATGAACTAACCACAACCCTCGTTCCTTGTACCTGTGGAAGAGGAAGAGAATGGACAGAATTCCAGAGTTAAGATTAGCCCAGGAAGAAGGGAGGGGAAGAGGGAAGGGATTTTTAGGATTTGGTTTTATTTCTCATTATGCTACTCTGATTTGATTGCTAATGAGTTCAAGTTGAGACTGTTTTGCCCATGACTGTATCTGGTGAGTGATCCTCCCTGCCTTTATCACGCAACCCTTGAGCGTTTTGTTGTATTCATTCACCCTGTTCAGGTGAGGAGCAGAGTAATAGAGCAGCTTTGGTACATGGCATGTGGCTTCCAGCCAGGAACAACCCAGCACAATAACATAGTTGGTACAAGTTCCAAGCATGTAGGAAGACTGCTATCATACTTCAACCCATTATATTAGTGACTAAAAATAGCCAATTATCTCTCCTTTATCTTCTCCAAAGCTGGAGAAGGAAATAATATTTTCATGCATCATGAAAGAGCCTCAGAATTAGAAACTAAAAGATATATTTAAAACCAGTAAGCATTATTTCATCTAAGAGTTGCTTCTGTAAAGCAGTGATGTCCATAAAAATTGAAGTTTCTCTGCATTTTACAGGATCAGTCGTTGAAATTCCTTCCACAATCCAAATTGACAGCATTTTAGAACAATTGTTTTTCATTATGGGTACTTTAATTCCCCTGCTTCTAAATGAAATCATTTTTGTTTATATACGAAGTGTCAACAGATACTGTACATATTGAACTCATAAAAGTCTGGTATAACACACAGCTAAGTAAAGAGAAGAAAAGAACTGAGGCATATACCATAATGCTAGTCAAAACTATTAAATTGTACTTTCAAGAGTTTCACTGCAGAGAAAAGCTTCCTGTTTACTCGCTCAAAATAGTGGAAGTTAACATGAATGCATTAAAAAAAGATAAGTGATAACACTTCTAATCCTCATTTCTGCTTTTTGTCTGTGACCAGAAGCTATTTTGTCATGAAAGCTCCAAGACTTCAGCAGTTTACATTTGAAAAAATTCTTTTTCCCTTCTGAGCTTTTAGAATATGCAGCAGCTACCATAACTATCTGGAGTTTTTGCTATAGAAGTAATTTTTTTCCTTTTTCCCCCTTTTTTTTAAAATTTATTTTAAGTCTTCAAGATCAGGAAAAATATAGGGTTTGTTTTGCATAAATTCTTTGAAAAGAAATATCTTTGATTTTAATATTTTTGAGTACTATTGATGTAAGATCAAACCTTCTTTAAATGGTTAGGGATAAAATATTGAAGTAATACAATACAGCAGTTTTGGGACAAGAACTGCATAAATCAGCTAAAGGCTCTTTAAAACACATAACTGGCTGGCAAAAGCAGACCCATTTCAAAACTGTCATAACACCAGCTTGTTTTTCAATTCTATAACTCAGAATGTCTGGATTTCAATAACTTTTTTTTTCCTTCAGGATGCAACGCAAATATTGTAACGAAAACCACTATACATTTTGAGTGTGTCTGAGTATAGCCATTGTACACAGACCAGATCATCCTTGTCTCTTTTCTATAGGCAGTACATATGTACAGCCATTTAATATTTATTTCCCCTAGTAGTCAGAATGTACAAAGTAGCCACAAAACACAGAGATTCTATCTCAGATTGTTAAAATCTATGGTCTGATCCTGCCATGAGTCTAGGAGGAAGGGGTTCCTGTGGAGCCCCATTGGTTCCTCCCTGCTTGTGCAGAGCTCACTGCAGGGTCACAGATTAAGTTACTACTGTAAGCTGAGGTATTTAAGGCCCACTCACAAACTCCTTAAGATGCATAAAAACTGTGCTTTTTAAACATGGATACAGTGGGTTTCAGGAACTTGTATAATAATTTGTGAGCACTATTGCTGCAGTCTGGTGTCTATCCCACTGTATTTCCTCTATGCTAGCAGACCTGGTCCCATGTAGACAGGACACATCTTTCAAATTAATTGGAATGTTAAACTCATGCATATGATACAATTCATTTTACTGGTTACTGAGGATTTTTTTTCAAATTATGGTTGCCTTTGGATCTATCATGACAACCAGCTGAAACAAGGCCAGAATTTTCTGCAGGATCATCATGGAGAACTAGAGTTGGAATAAGTAGATGCATTATGTTCTCATAAAAATAAAATTTGTTAGAATTCCTCAATAATATTCACATAGTCTCAAACAACTCTGTATAATGTTAATGTATATCCTATGACGCCCTAATGCACTATGTTAGATTAACAAAAGGATGAACTCAATGGTCAAAGAAAAACAAATACCATGAAATCAGAAACATTTCAAATAAAATAATTTCTCTTTAAAATTAATGAAAGTCATGAATGTTAACCTACACAAGGGAAAAGGTGTCAAGCATGAGCTATTTACAAAATCAATTTTATGAAAAAATATATTCTTCATTAATCTAGAATAAATTTTTTTGGAGCAACTCACTATAAATTTTGAACAATATATAAATATCAAGATAATTATGAATCAGTCATGAAAAATTCAGAAAAGGAGAGAGGATATTTGTCAGCTAAATTATTCATAGTAAAGCTTTGCTTAGTTCCACTGATTATTTAATTAGTCATTTTTTTAGCAAGTTTAACGCCTGTAGGATTCCCTCCAGGAGCGGAAGTGGCAGCAGGGCTCAGGGAGGAAGGAGTTCCTGCATTTTGCTGTGAATCTGACCATCTGAGCTTGCACCAACTGCAGGGCCCTGCTGAAGAGCCCAGTCCAGTTCTGCAGCAATGCTCCTTCATCTCCCTAAAGACTCAAGTTCTGTGGATGAAGTACTGCTTGCTGAAAGCCCATGATCAGAGGTGCTGACAGGGCCTATTGAGACCAAAAAATGGTCAATGAAAGATATAATGACAACAAACTAGCTCATATCTAATGGAAAAAAAAATACCCTCAAAATGTGAAGAATTGAGAAGTTCTTTTAATTAGCATAGTTTCAAAATGACAAAATTTGCCCGCTTATCTCTCCTGCTGACCATATCACTCTCAGCTGACTGACTGCAATTTTTATTTTTCAGTTCTGACATGGAAAACACATTTACCTTAAAAAAATCTATTTATGTGTCTTCTATATATGTCAAATATTCTCCTGCTACATTGATGTAACTTGCATTACAGTTATTGCAATGGGAATTGTAGTGATATTACATGAGAGTAGGCTCAAGGTGATTACTTATTATATTTTCAGTGAAGAGATATCTGGTCTTCAGGTTCTAATTATTCTGGTAAAAATTGTCACTGACCCAGTACCCAGGAATCTGGTTAAGTTACACTAGAGATTAATTTTTCTCATTATAATTTTTTAATTGTAAGAAGAAGCACAATAAACTTTGTTTAAATTTTACAGTAGTTTCCCTTTAAAAGGTCAGTTTAATATTTAATTTGAAAGCAGATAAAATTTGTGCATGTATGTGTGGGTGAAAAAGTAATGTTTAAACAATCAGACCTGACAGATGCTGACAGATACTGTCTAATATCCCTGCATGCAGATTGCATTGTGAGTCACAAGGCTCAAGGTCATGCATCTATAACCACCCAGAAGGCTTTCTTCTCCACTTGATGCACAAATTTAAGTTCCATTAAGGCTAATGTAAGATACAGATGCTTACTGGAAGGAGAATAGACCAATCTTCCAAAATGCTATATAATCGCTAGTGATGTGATTCATAGCCATCGCTCCTATACTTGGTAAATTATTTTTCAGTGATTAAATAAAACAGTCATGCAACAATAAACCTGTTATCTTATCACATCTAAAAAAAAATCTCTTGGGGATATGATAGTAGAACCAGCCATAAAAATGAAGAAAAATTGTCTCCCTGTTTTCTAAACAAAGATAATACTTCTTAAATTCCTTCAGACTCTGTGAGAACATTGACTTTCCAGGAAAGAATTTACTCTAAAAACACCCAGTATTTTGATTAATATTGTCATAGTAATATTACATGAGAGATTCAGTTCAGGTACAGGTTTTTGCACCCCTTAAGTACATCAAGAGCACCAAAGCTGATAGGACACTCCATCTTTCTTTCTCTTCACTCCCCAAGGATACCCATTTGCAGGGACATCAGCTGCTGAAGTTCTCCTTGGTATTCTGTGAAAAAAATTGTGATGGTTTCCTTCCTTCCTTCCTTCCTTCCTTCCTGGTAGCTACAGGACCCACTACATTAATACCCAATTTGATCATTTCTCAGAAGCAAAATGAACAAAGCACTGGAAATCTACGCGCGTATGGAAAGGTTCATTACAGTACATGACCACTCTGTCTAGACCTAACACATTCCAGTTGGACAGCTCTTCAGATCCTCTCTTGGAGTACACTGTCCTGAGAATCTCTCCCATAGAGAAGGATTTGCAGCTTCACTTGGTGAAATTTCCCAAGTCACTGACTGAGAAGTACTACGGAAAGGACATGACCTGATCTGACCATAGGTTTGAAAGAAAGCCTATGTGTGTTTCTGTTTCTGGGATACTAAACATTATTTTCCCCCTCTGATTGTTCACTGAACTTTTTATTAGAGAAAGTTGAGTCTTGTAGTAGGCTGAGGCTGGAATCAAAAAATTATTTTTTGATTCCAGCCTCAGGGAAATGGGTTTGGGTGGGAGGTGTGGTATATTTATAAAAATCCCAGTCATATGTTTGCAGAAATATTAATGTGATTTTGGAGTTTGTTGCTGACTCTCTCCATGCCTGTAACTGATCCTAGCTTAGAGTTACCACAAATCTTGAAAGATATTTTGTAGGGGCAGAAACATGATTTTTTGAGAATCTCAGGCTCATTTTATGGTAAAAAAAACCTCATACATGCCATACCTAGTAGGTGAGATCTTTGTATCTTTCCATCTTTTTCTCCCTGACTAAGGTGGATTTTGGCTACCTGTCCCTTTTGACTTTGCTTGTCAGCTTATATCAACATTTCTATCTCATTTCTAGAAAGGGAAAAAAGGTAGTGACTTGCTTTTGTTTTTCACTCCATGAAAGCAGAGTTTCTCTTTACATTTCAAGAGGGCCCCTTCAACTTAGTCTTTAAGGAATTCAAAGATCAACTCTTCCTCTAATCACAGAAAACACATCAGAGTAATCAGCATGCTGGGAAAGGAAAGGCAGAAAAATTATGGGACAATTTAATGGTGATTTACTGAAAATTGGGAACTGGCAGCATCACTTTATGGAGGAATCTGTGGATCAGCTCTACATTTTATGCCTACTGTGGTTATGAAAGAAGAAAATAAATGGAATGTGATCCCTAACTGAAATGGAAACCTCTTTTTACTCACTGCCTTTGGGACATTGGCCTTTCCCACAGCAAAACCTACTATTTTCCTGAAACATACCCCCAGTTTTTTAAGGGGTGCATGGTATTTATCAGAAATCAGGACAGAGTAAAGGATTTATAATAACCACTGCTTTGTGTCTTCAATTTGTGCCCAGGTTTAGTGTTTGCAAATGAGGTGTCCTGGTCCACCACAAATGCTCACAAAGACATTGTGCAGACATTTACCATGTGGCTTGGCCAATGCACCTCAATCTTGACCCACAACAGCTCCACCATTTTAGTCTAAAAGCTCTTTTTAGCAGAAATTTTCAATCATGTGAAATAGTGTCACCATTTCTCCATGTGCTCAAATGGGGACTAGGATGAAATCAACAAACTCGTTTTCACTTGTGACCCAACCTAGAAAACTCTAGTCAGGAGGGGCAGAATATCTACAGTTCCTAAGGAAAAACATAGTTGGGACAAGAAAGTCCTACAGTTAAAGAACACGTGTGCATTAGTGCTAATAATTCCCATCTAAAATGGTCTGTTCAATATTAAATACATATTAGCAACACTACTGAAGACCTGAGCATATTGATAATGATGGGTAGGGTCAGGAGAAATGAGAAAACGTAGTATAATGAAGAGATTACAATCAGAAAGGGTATTAAAGGAGACCTTGCTTAATGAAGCTATTGGTACCAAACTACATTATTCATAGGGACTTCTGATTAGAGACAAATGTCAAATGTAACATACATTTCTGGGCGGCAAGGCTTCATTTGCATTTCAAATAAACACTGTTGGCTCCTGGTTTGAGTGCAGCAAATGGTACATTTAGTTTTGAGGAAGTTTTCCCATACTCACAAAACACATTTAAATCCATATTGCAAAAGATAAAGTAGGGCTTTTGAAGATAAAAATTCATTTAGATCTAGGAGTCATACAAAATCTTATGTATTTAATGTTCACCAGTATTCCTAAGAACAGGACCAATAAGAGGTATACAAGCCAGTACCAATTTCTCTATTCTCCAATTTTCTTACTGTCTTTCTTTGCAGTGTTTGTCCATATTCCAACCAGAAGTGCCTTCATCCTTAAAACATTATGGCTCTACCACTTGAGGGCAGTGGATGGCTTTCTGTGCTGAATCAGAATAGGCATTTTTTCCTTTATTTCAATACATATGTACTTTTCTTACTTATCTGGGCATCAGTTCTCTATTTTTCTCTGGTCTTTCCCAGATGCTCCACCCTTTTGTGCTTTTTTAAATTCTGCAGTATTTCAGTTTAACGACTTCACAGAATGGACATTTCCCTTCATTTTAGATGTTTCTTTCAAGGTGTGCTTCTTAATCTCAATGTACCAACAAAGAAAGAACCAAAAGACAATTAAGTCAGATTGGGCTTTCGAGACTTGTTTAATAGAGAAAGTTGTTTTAAGCTACATTTTAGCAGCTTATGATACAGCTTCACAGAGATAACTTTGATGTTCTTGTAAGTATGTCAGCAGAAATCTCTGCAATTTGTCAAAAATTATTCCTAGAACACCTCGGTGTATACAGTAAACAAAACCAGCATAAATCCTCCTTTTTGCAATGAATACTTAAAGCATGTCATCAACACTATCATAATTTGATTTAAATAAAAGTTTTGTGAATAAGAGTTATACTAATTAGCCCTCTAGTTTTAATTGAGCAGTGTGTGTGTGATGTAATTTATTCAAGTTCTGATGAACTGCTTGTCCTAAATGTTTGGCAACACTTTGTCAAAAGTGATATAATTACTGTTATTTTCTTTAGTACTCATTGTTGAAACATGAATAAAACTGAATTATTTTGGTATTCATGTGGGCCAGAAATACTGCAATTCGACAGATATCCTATTGTAATTTTCTAAAACATTAATTAGAGTTACTATACAAATATGAACAAATAAGTTACACAAGGAAACAGAAAGAGTCATGAATGTAATTTCCTAATTCAAGAAATTTCCTTTTTGATGTTTAAGAGTGACTGCATATATGTAAGGAATATATAGAACATCTGCATTTTTCAGTAAGACAAATGGAAGAGCCTCTATTTGACTCTGTTTACAGTTCGCACTGTAAGCACATGTTGAGGAATACATCTGGCGCAGGTAACTCAGTTTGCAAGGCGCAGATCGAAATGCAGAATGAGGTCTGGGTAGAATTCCAAGACAAGAGACAGTGAACTGACAAGCCTTTGGTTAACAACAGACAGGGAAACCTGTGTTGCCAGTCAGGGGATGGACTGGGAGACACAGCAGGAGTGGTGGACTCAGGAGGAAAAGCAATACTTGTACAGACTGTAAGGGTATGAAATCCCAGGAGTTCCTTTGTTGGGGGCCCTTGGAGGCACTGGCTACAACTTTCTGTGTAACTGTACCATGAATAAATTGCTTTTATGGAACTTGGACATCTGAGACTCAGCCATGGGAAACCTGGGGTTGAACAGTAAGGAAGCCTGGTCAGATTTCATGAGAGTGCGATTTGTAGGGTGTCAAGCAGGGCACCTTTCTGGCTCACTGGAGCTGTCCACAGCAAAGCAGCTTTGGCCCCAGCAGTGGAAGTCCCTGACACTGGGAGGGTGGCAGCCAGAGAGTCATGTGAATGGACAGACAGACGTTTCCTTAATGCACAAAGTGTTAAATCACCGTTTGCCACACATTGTCCCAAAAGTCAGCTTGCTGGGCCCTGGGTCACACAGTACATTATGGCACTGGATCTCTCCAGGTGGCCAGAGTTCAGCTGAGATTGTCCTTCTGATCTTTCTTCCTGCCTTCTAATGGATGTCTACTCAGAAGGTTGAAGAAAGGTGAAGACCTGCTCTGAGCACAGCTGTGATAAGGGATTAAAATGTAATTTTGGCTCTTGTAACTGGCCAGCACCATTCCAGGATGGAGGATGGAGGCTCATTACCTGTCTGGGTTTTCTTTCCTTTATAGAAATTTGTATAAACCAAGAAATAGCTCTAACAGGTGGGACTCAACCTTTTTCCATCACACCAAAGAAACTGGATCCGCAGCCCTGTGGTTTATGCCAAAAAAGAAGATTTCACAATTATCAAGTAACTTTAACAACTTCGGAGCTTTTGAAGTCCTCATTGAAACCTGCTAGTGATACTTAATTTTTAGGGATGGGAGTTCAGTTTAACAGGCATTTCTGTAACATTTTTTCATCATGGACCTTGAATGAGACGTGCAAAATAAGTGGCCTTTTTTGAAACAGTGGTGCACATAAAAATTTACTTGGGAATTTAAGAACTTTGAAGTTTCATTAGAAGAAAATTTTCACTATGTTCTAAAGAAGGGGGAAAAGAGCGTAGATATTTAGAAAAAGCGTGAAAGAGACTCATCCTTAAATGACATTTTTATGCTTATAGCAATTTTTAATATCTCCAAATGAAGAATTATCCCTTATTTGATGTTTTAAAGACCATGATTAAGAGTAAAACCATCAATTGTAGAAATATCTTAAAATTATATTTTTAACAATTACATTGTTCTGAGAAAAATGTCAGATGAATCAATTTGTACATAGCTGGTTTTAAATGTATAACTATAAATTTAAGTGTTAGATTACATCAATATTGGTGTTTTTCAGTTGTGCTTGCAAAGACATTTTAGTATAATCCTTTATTTAATGCTTTTATGATCAGTCTAACATTTAAGAAGCGTAAGTGAGGAATTTTTCTTCATCTGATGTCTGAAAGCATCTAGTTATATATGAAAATACTTTCAGCACTGTATTGCGTAGAAATGTATGCACCGATAAATATATAACTATACATACATAAATTAAGTCAGCCGAACAGAAGTCTGGCAGGCATTTTTATCTAAGCAAACTTCAAGCTTTCTGCAAAAGAACTCTTTTCCCCCCAGTTCTGGCACTGTTACATCATTTGTGCAATTGTCATCTCCTGACCGGCAGGCCTCTACTGCTGCTGATGGCGTTTGCTTTATCCTGAGCCTACACACATATCGCAGTGCTGGGGTTGTGCTTCTGCCCTTATCAGCACACCTTGTCTGCCAGCCTGTCCCTCCTGCACTTAGCCAGGCACATGGACACATGCATGGCAGAGTCCTTCATTACCCAGAGAAAAAGTTATAACACAGGACTCTCAAACAAAGCACCGCTGCATCTGTTATGGACATGGAACAGAGGGGTAAGGCAGGAAGAATAGAAAAAACAAAACATTTTCCAGAACCCTTAATCAAAAATCATGTTGCAATGAACAAGTACAAAGCTTCAGACTGAAAAGAGGGCACAGTTTCTCTTTGAGTTCCAGCATTTTGGAGTGCTTGACATCTCTGTATCATTGGGTCCTTCAGCATTGTTTATCTTGATATGTGCCTCTGTGCACAAGTAAGCATGTGTATGCGTACATATGGAAGTTTATGCATATAAAGGTACTTATTTTTGGAAATCCTCATGCCTTTCTTGAACAATTTTGTATCTTCCTTAAAAAAGAGTGGGAATGAGCCAGCTGGTTTTGGTTGTTTGGGGTTTTTTTTCACCCAAAGTGCTTCTACTTAAGCTTCTTCACATTTCAGGAAATTCTTTTTATTTAGAGAATGACAAAAACACTCTCTGGCTATTTTAAAGATGCACTGCAAGCTTTCTTCATATGAATCACTGAACAATATTCAATTTTGCTCTTCCTTTTTTTCTGAAAAATCTCCTTGTGTAGAAGTCAACTTTTAGACAGCTTTTGCTTTTTGGTTTTTTTTTCCTGTGGTGTCTTTAGGCATTGACCTCACATTGGCTCTTTTTCTCACAGATTCTGCCATGCGATGGGCCCTTTATAAATTAATAAAGTAATAAAATGAATAAAGCTAGATGTAACATTTCTCAATGATTGCTGTAATGTTAAAAACATCAAATGAAACATTAACTTCATTTGATGTTTTTATAGCTAGATATACTGAAAAAACATCAAATAAGGATATCCTGAATTTCACTTTTTCACCTGGGACAAGAATGTTTTATGTATACTGTCTGTCAGAAGACTGCAATGGAAACTTTGTAACACATACGTGTTATCCAGCTGCATCATTTCCCATTCTTTTTGGCCTTCTATTTTGTTTTAACTTTTGCATACTTTCTCTTTGTAACCCAGTCTATTTTCATTCCTTCATTATTAAAAATTAAAAGCAGTTCAGTGAGCCTGTGTATTCTCCATACTCCTTTTAACATTCTTGAAGCTCTTGCAAGATTGGATCTTTTCATGAGGACTAATCCCTGTGACTTTATCCCACCTATTTTCCTACATGCTTATACAAGTATACGAAACAGCAAAGGCCCACTTCCCAGCCTGTGATCCCCCACAGTGTTAAATGGCCAGTCTATTTCCTGGCATCATTTTGGCCTGGGCTCTCTGAAAATGTTTCAGCATGGTTCAGTTGGTTTCACGGTCTAGAAACTATTCTCAATAGGGACATCTTAAACTGGGGGGAAATAGGACAATTTAACTCTTTGGATAGATTTTGTTTAGCAGTTCTCCTCAGATCCACTGAAAAAAATCTTTGCTATCTTCATTATTAATAAGGAAATAGTCAATGAATTTTCTCCAGACAGAACAGCAACTTTTTTTCACAGAACCACTGGCTAAATTTCTTTGATACAAAATGCAGATCTTTGTTGAGGCTTTGTCATAGCTTCCAGTAGTTTTCAGAATAAACATACCCACATCTATTATAGTCAGTCAAACCATTTATGAACCATCTAAAATAATATAATCAAAAAATTTTAAAATATTTTTGCTTAGCTGCAATATTAAATATAAAATATAAAAATACTTAAGATTTCAAATGCTGGGCGTTTTAATGAAAAAGTAGAAATACTCGAGGTTAGGTTATTTTTTAAGATAAGGAAAAATAGCTTTTTCTTCCTTTTCTCATAAATTTCCAAATTGCCCTACAGAATGCTAGAAGAATCAGAATAATAACTTTTTTCTAATTTACAATTTTTAAATGAAAAATAAATTGTGTCCACGGAATAATTTTTCTTTGCCATCTCAAACTCCATAGTGTGGAGTGGAGGGAGTAAATTACTGTCTTACTTTAAAAGTTACTCTCTTTTGCATTAAAATTATATTGGAGTCATCAAGGGTTCTGACTTATATTTCTCTCATATTTAGCAGTAAAATCTTACAGAATATTCAAATAGCTCTGTATCTTACCAGATTTCCAATTTACAAGCCTGTTTTTAATGTCACCTTAAAATTCTGGTGAGAAACAGTTCTTGAGAAATGAGCATACTGTCTACATGAATTCAGACTATCTACACATATTTTGCTACATGTGAGAGTGTGAAGAAGGAAGCTCAAGCTCATCAGGAGAACTGGAGGAACAGCTACAGATCTTCAATCTCATAACTATTGGCAGGATTTAAGGAAGTGACATGAATCTGAGTCAGGGGAGGTTTAAGTTCAATATCAGGAAATTGTTTTTCATCCAGAGTGTTTTTCAGCACTGGAACAGTCTCCCTGGGGAAGTGGTTACTGCACCCGGCCAGATAAAGCTCAATAAACATTTGGACAATGCTCTCAGAAACATGATGTGATGTTTGGGGTGCCCTGCATAGGGCCAGTAGTTGGACTTGATTGTTCTGATGGGTCTCTTCCAACTCAGCTTATTCTATGATTCTGTGATTCTAAGGTAAGTGTTGGATCAGTATTTGCCTGCATGTATCAATTCTAAATGTTTCTCCCTGGCAGAACCATGGCCCATGTGAAATTGTAATGTCTAAGTTAATGAATAACAGGGTATGATTTTTGTGGATAACATGCATCAAAGTGCATGCCCAATGAACAGTAGGGACAAGACTGTAACAGGTTATGTCTCCTTCACCCCACGTGTTTTTCCAGTAATATCCTGCAGGCACTGAACAATTCAGAACTCCAAGAAGCCATACTCTCAGTGGTGAAGCATAAAGGATTGTTTTCTTCATACTCCAAACCACCATTCTGATGGCTTGAAACCCAGTCCCCATGATTTCTGACATACTAGGGGCATACATATAAATATGTACAATTCCCACAATGAATAAAAGGTTAGTTTGATTGTAGAACTACAAGCACCTAACAAGAAGTTTAAGACCTACAGTCTAATACTTGGTGTGGACCTATCCAGATTATGCCATTGAGCTCTTAGCCAGAGACTGACAGTTGATAAAGGAAGACCAACATACTATCTATCTAGACTTCTGCAAGGCCTTCAATGGTCCCACATTACATCCTTATCTTCAAATTTGAGAGTCATGGATTTAGTGGATGAGGAATTGGCTGGATGGACATAGACAAAGACCTGTGGTCAAAGGCCCTGTGTCTAGGTGGAGGCCTAGATATGATGAGTGGTGTCCTTCAGGACTCTGTTTGGAGACCAGTGCTCATCAATATCTTCATCAACGACACACACAGAGGGATCAAGAGCACCATTAGCAAGTTTGCAGGTGACATGAGGCTGAGGAGTGCAGGTGGCACAAGAGAAGGACAAGATACCATGCAGAGGAATCTAGACAAGCTTGAGAAGTGGGCCTCATGAACCTTATGAAGTTCAACAAGTCCAAGTGCAAGGTGCTGCACCTGGGTCAGAGCAATCTCAGATATGAGTAGAGGCTGGGAGAAGGATTCATTGAGGGTGTCCTGTCCAGAAAGACTTGGGGGCTCTTGTGGATGAAAAACTGGAAATGAGCTACCATGAGTTCACAGCTCAGAAGGCCAAAAACACACCTGGGCTGCATCAAAAGAAGCCTGTCCAGCAGGTCAGGGGAGGTAATCCTGTCTCTCTACTCAGCCCCTTGTGAAAGTCTACCTGGAGCACTGCACGCAGCTGCGGGGTCCTCAGCACAAGCAAGACATGGACCTGTTAGAGAGGGTCCAGAGGAGTGCCACAAAGACGATCAGAGGGCTGGAGCATAACTTCTATGATGATAGGTTGAGAGATCTGGGCTTGTTCAGCCCATAAAAGAAAGCTTTGGGGAGACTCTCATTGTGCTCTTACTACTGTAAGAGGACTTGTAGAGGACTGATAAAAATTGAGGGAGAGGGGCTTTTTATACATGCAGATAGTGACAGGACAAAGGACAATGGATTTAAACTGAAAGAGGGCAAGTTTAAGTCAGATGTTAGTAAGAAAGTCTTTACTCAGAGAGTGGTGAAACGCTAGAACAGGCTGTGCAGGCAGGGTGCATAATCCCCATCCCTTGAAATGCTCAAGGCCAGGCTGGGTGGAGCTCTGGACTACCTGGTCTAGTGAAAGGTGTCCCTGATTATTGCAGGGAGATTAAAATTAGAGGATCTTTAGGATTCCTTCCAACCTAAAGCATTCTTTGCTTCTATGATTCTCTGCTTCCCTGTAACTAATATTTGTCCCTCATATTTTGGTGCATAGACATAGTGATGTCTCTTTCATCTCTTCTGCTACAAAGCGTAACCTCTAGTGGGATGGGAGGAAGAACAGCTACCTGTTGCAATGCCTTCAGTTCCTACTATTTATCTAACATATTACATCTGTTGGACCCATCAGGTAAATATTCTTTTCTCTCTCATATAAAGGAATGTATCTTTGACAGAGATAGCCATTGTTTCCTCAAAAATTACATTTTTTTTCTGTCTTGGTATATATTTGAATTTTAAAAAATATCAATATCTACCTATAATCTTAAAATCATAACAAAGTCCAGAAAAAGCAAAATTATTAGAAGTTTTTTGTTAATATATCTGTTTACACATCTCACAAAAAAAAGTAATTTCATTTATGTGATTTACAAACTTCATAAAAAAAAGAAAATTTCTATATTTTGACAGCAGTTGCCTCTTACTGGTGACATTTTTAAGGTGCTTCTGTCAGTGCAGCAATTTCTTTGGATCTAAATGTTTAGGAGTCTTACTTATCCAGACCATTTTAAAGTAGTTTTGCCTCTTTGCAATCTCTGCTATATTAAGGATGTGTTATGAGCAAACATCTGACCACCATCAACAGAATTATTTTCAAAATTTTTTGAAGTCACTCTCTGCTCTAGGAAAGCAAAATCAGTCAAGTTCTATCTTCAGGTCTTCTTTCAAGACCTTTTAAATTTATTGTGAATCCTTTCTACATTATATCTAGCTGTGCAGGAAGACATTAAACTTTATATAACAGTTGTTTTCAGGCTCTTGGCAAATTATGCTATGCATCCCTGTCTTGGTTTCACCAAATTCATGTTTGGAAGATTTACCTTGGAATCATCAGAGCCAAAGACTTAATTAAATTAATGAAAAACAGAGACTGAAAGACAATGTATAAGCCTGTCTGTTCCCTGAATATTCCTTCTGTGTTGTCCCAAGAGTTTTACTCACAAATACTGAGAAGCAGTAAATAAAATTTACATTCTCTATTTTTTTAAAAAAATAATTTCAGTAGAGACTGGAATTTATATGCAGCTCAGGAATAGTACTTTGTGCATTAGCTGAGGCAAAATGAAACCTATTGTATTGTACCTTTCCCTTTTTTTTTTTTTAATTTGATTGATGCCAGAATAGTAACCACCAATGCCTTGCTCAACAAAGATTTTTGAATTCAGCTGAAGTTACTTTTTTAAAAGATGTATTCAAAGAAGATAAGCATTAACCAGGGAGTAATAAGAGTAATGTGAGGCTAATTCTTCTAGATTATCATAATTTTGAAGCTCATTGGGAGTTTGGATGGAACATTTGAGGAGACATGACCAAGACAAAAAATCCTTCAGGAAAGAGAGAGGCTTTAATTCCTGTAAGAATTTATGTGTCTATTTTTAGAAAAAATTATTTGAATGTGAGTAAAAAAATAAAAAAAATTGGATTCAGATTGGTTTTATATAGATTCAATAGTAGTAACTGCACACAACTGATGGCACACATCTGGATTTTCTCTATAGAACAAAAAGCAGCACAGAGTGTAACACAATTCGAAGGCTCAAAAGAATCTGAAAACTGGAGAGTTTAAGGTCATGGACAGTTCATTATAGCTGCAGTCATTACTCTCTTTTCTGTGCTTTTTTTTGCCTTCTAACTTCTAATCCTTTTGCTGATCTTCCTTCCTCTTACTGTGTACTTTCTAAAAGTACTCATTACTGCTGTTTAATGTGTTAACAAATATTAATAGATATCTCAATGGTAAACTACAAGGCAGGATATAGCACAGTCAAGTAAGATTTATGAACCTCATTTTAAGAAAAATATAATACATAAGTGTAATAAAATTAATGAGTAGTGGTTGATTTTTCTGCCAGTGTGTAGCTGAGTAATCATGCCACTCATGGGATCAAAAAGGTATCTTGATTGTGAAATAATGCCTTCAGCCTTTGACTTTCTATTGCAATATATAATAATGTGTCCTTAGAGCACAGTACACAGTTTTCTCGGATCATGTAGTACCCATTTTGTGCTAATCAGGTCACAGGAAGGATCCTTTTGGTCTGCAGGGATTATGATGACTTGGGGAGTATCTGCATCAGGTATAGTGGGGGAGAAAGGAAGTTAGATTTTCCTTTGGCAGACACAATGTGATGGACAGAGAAGGGAATTGCCAAATGTGTGTATTTGTACAACAGTTATAGCTTAGATGGTGTGGAACTTCACTTAAAATATTATCTGTCACAAAATATGGAAGAAAACAGGAAAGGCTAGGACTGTGCACACTGATGGTAACCTGGCATGCACCAAATGAGTTTTCAGGTTAAAGAGGGTAAGAATGGAGAATGGTACAAGATGGAAAAGTTTAGAGATGTTTTTTAACACCAGCCTTGATTGCATAGGGATTATATATTGTGTCTCATCATTGCATATTTTTCCCAAAGGACATCTTTTATGTTGACAGTTTAGTTTCATAAGCATTCATACTTATGGTTGACGGTCATCTGGGAACATCTGGACCAAAGGGGGATAGCAAATGACTAAGGACATTTTTCTTAAATATGAAATAGTGCCTGGCTTCCCAGAACTCAGTGCCATTCTGCTTCAAAGTGTTGTGGTTAAATACTGAGAAATGTTTCTTGCTTCCTGGAATGCTACTATATGTACAAAAAATGCCACTGCTTGCTGTGGGCAGGGATATTATCATTTAGCTGAGTCTCCATGATGATACCCACCCTACCTGTTTTCTCTGATAAGTAACACAATTAGCCTTTCATGATCAGGAGGGTCCTGAGGCTCTCTGAAGGCAAGTAAAAAGGCTTCTAAATGCCTTAAAAATTTTGTCTTTTGCGCAGTT
>NW_005054423.1:1528739-1572663 GCF_000277835.1 Geospiza fortis
ATATCAGAGCACATAGAAACTAGGTGTATATGACAGGAATATCTGTTCTCAGAAAAGTAAGTACTAATCTGGCTATTTCCAAAAGAAAGTTGGACACCAGGGTTACTATGCGTGTTGGGAGAAGTCCTAAAACTTCAGTCCCCATAGCTCTAGGATGATCTCCTTTTCTTCATGCTTATGAACTTATAAAAACAGTACTTGGCTTTCTTCCAGCAAATGTAGAAAACATGTACTTTATAAAACCTGCTCACTGTTGCTCATTTCTGTTTTCCATGTGTGTTTGGTTTTTTGTTTTTAGGTTGGTTTTTTTTTTTTGTATCTTTGCTCATTGCAGATAATTTGAAGTTTCTTTTATACAATGGTGATGTCTAATATGAAAAGCCCTCTTCATTTCCATAGTGTGGAAAGGAGCAGGTCCTTTTTTAAGTATACTTTTTTTCTCCATAAAAATTATGTATCAGAAAAAAGATAGTATATTTCAATCTTTCCATAGACTCATAGAATTGCTCATCTTGGAAAAGACCTTTAATATTGTTGAGTTCACCCATTAATCCAGAACTGCCCAGTTCACTGCTAAATCATGTCCCCAAGTGACACATCTGCACATCTTTTTAACACCTCCACAGATGGTGATTGCACCACTTCTCTGGGCAGGTTGTTCCAGTGCTTGACCACCTTTTTGGTGAAGAAACTTTTCCTAATATCCAATCTAACCCCTGTCTGGTGCAACTTGAAGCCATTTTCTCTTGAAAAAAGAGAAAAAAAAAGAGAGTCCTTTTTTGTTACTTGGGAGAAGAGGCTGATCCCCAGCTGGCTACAACCTTTTTTCTGGTACTTGTAGAGAGCAATAATGTCCCCCTGAGCCTCTTTTCCTCCAGGCTGAACAACCCAGGTTCCCTCAGCTGCTCCTTGTAGGACTTATACTCTAGACCCTTCCCCAGCTTTGCTGCCCTTCTCTGGACACTCTCTGGTGCCTCTATATCTCTCTTGTACTGAAAGGCCCAGAACTGAACACAGGATCTGAGGTGTGGCCTCACCAGTGCTGAGTACAGGGGGACATTCCCTGTCCTGGTCCTGCTGGGCACTCTATTCCTGATACAGGCCAGGATGCCATTGGCCTTCTTGGCTGCCTGGGCACCCTGTTGGCATCCTGTTTAGCTGCTGTTGACCAGCACCCTCAGATCCTTTTTCCTGGGCAGCTTTCCAGCCTCTTTGTTCCAAGCTTGTACAGCTACAGGAGGTTGTTATGACCCAAGTGCAAGATCCATCCTTTGTCTTATTGAACCTCATACGACTGGCCTCAGCCCACCAATCCAGCCTGCCCAAAAGCTTCAGCAGAGCCTTCTTACATCCAGAAGATCAACACACCTAACTTGCTGTCATCTGCAAACTGACTGGGCACGGGGGAGGGCTCAGTCCCCATCCATCAATTTCAAGTATATGTCAATTGTTTTGAAGACCCAAAGCTGTTACTGTAGTCGCACTTTTTGCAATGTTCTATCTCTCTCTCGCTCTCCTCCCTGCCAGTATTCTTAAAACCATTTGCTTTCTGTACCTTCTCCTCCCTCTTTGTTGTAGAAATGGAAACTCTACCTGTTTCACTGGAATTTTCCTGGACTTTACAGTATGTGCCTACCAATGGATCTCCTCAGAAACAGAGGATGTCACCCTTTTCAGTGACATTAAGGCCCTTAGAGAAGTTCAAATCTTGGGCCCAACTGAGAAATTGAGGCATGGTTTTTTATTTTTTTCTCGGTTGTGAGAATAATCCTTAGAAAATCTGAAGTTGCACCCCTCATTACAAATATAAGTACATTAAACATAAACTCTAACATTTAAAACAGCAAGATTGCACTTACATTGTATAATCGCTACACAAAGGGCCAATAATCACTTTGTTCAAAAGAGATAATGCAGCATAATATAAGTAGTAGTTTAAGCAATTATCTGGTAGAACAGTTAATCATCACCCTCAGTTCACAGCCTTTTGTTTCTCAGGAATACACATGTCAGATTGTAATTAAATGCATTCACAGTATTCAGTGCTGTGCAGGCTGCCTGGGTGAACAGTGGAACCAAGCTGGAAAACACAATACAGACAAGTTTAGACACAGCTTTTACGGCTATGTCTGCCTGGCATGGGGTCCTTGCTTACAAATTTTTTATGTAAGGGTGAAACCACATGACAGCAAATTATTTATTAAAGAACACATTTTCTGGTAAAAAGGATAGCTACAGAGAGTTTATTTTCACCATCTTTCTTATACTTTCAAAACATTTTGTTACAGCATGGATTATCTGTCTGGAGTGAATATTCTTACTCTGAAATTAAAAGTGGACTGCTTTTGAAAATAGGGAGATTAATTCAAATTTGGCCTTGAAAAAGAGTTGCAGCTTCAAGGGACATGCATCCACACAGAAAAGAAAAAAACACAACAACCCCAAACCAACAAGAAACAACAACAATAATCTCCTAAAGGCAGACATTTTTTCCGAAGTAGATCCACAAATGCAGTTGCAGTTTTACAGTAGTCTGTGGCTGTTGAGAGAAGGGCAGATAGAAACAATTTGCATTGTTCACAGTGATCTGTGAGACAAGAAGGGGAGGAGAGGGGAGGCAGTTTTCTTGTTCTGCAATGTGGTTATTCCAAGGCTTTCCTGAGACACAGTTCCAGCCTCTAATGAAGACAGCTGAGACATCTGTAGCACAGCACAGTCCTCACCATTGGATGATTGTTATTATGATTTCAAGAGATGGCAACAACTGATTCCCACAGACAGACAGAATTGTTCTAGCCTTGCTGTGAGACAGCTGAGCTGTAGCTGTGTGCTCTGGCACAGACCTTTGCGATTTTCCAGCCTGCAGACGAAAAGCTGTCTTAGAGAGATGAGTACCAAACTTGAGCTTTTGCCTAGCCCACATTTCAGTTCCAAACTGCATTAAATCTGATAGCTGTAAATGACCTGTATGTACAATAGATCACTCGGTAGCAGTAAAGACACCAACCTAATTGTTCTTGTGGATAACCAAAAAAAACCCTACTTGCACAGCTTTAGTTGAGACTTGTGTATATTTTAATGTCATGTATAAATTGATTTTACCAGCCTTGGACTGATACTATTGATGTTCTATTTCCTGCTATATTTCAGACAGTGTTGGTTATAGCTTTGTAATCCAGCTAATCATTTAGTTATATCTAATTTAGTAGTATTTTGTAACAAAATAAAAACTTAAATGTAAAAGTACAGGGAAAAAACCCCCAACCCCTTAAACTCCTCCCTGCTTTCTATATTCAGTCAAAATATCTAAACATCTGATTTTTTTTCAGTCTGTTCAGGCATATGCAATATATATGTATATCTGTGGGAGTATCCTCTGTTTCATAAAGCTCTTCCTCCAATCTCCTCTCTTCCCCATCCTCAACAAAAATATGCCATGAATGCCCATAGAGGTTGATGCTCAGGAACATACACTTTCCATAGTCTATGGCAGTCTCATGATCAGGTAGATAAGCCAACAAACCAAGAAAGCTCTTACAGGCACACAACCAGGCATTAATGTAGGTACAGAACTCAACCACTTTGTCTGTATTGCAGATGTCATAGTGCAGTCAGACTGTACAGGCATTTGATGGCATTTATAAAAAGCTGTGAAACTCGTGACAACCTCACCATTCCCTGGCACAAAGCAGTGCTTAAGGAAAACATTACTTAATAGTATTTTTGTTTGATTTTTTTTTGACTTGAGAACAAGATAGTCTGTGAATTAAATGACTTTTAATCTAGAATTAATTATTTCAGCAAATAGCAAAATTTAATTTTAGCAATTTGGAAAAATTAAAATAAAATGCAAATTAATAACTGATGATGAAACAAGGATGGCAAGCTACTTGGCAGACAATTGTGACGAAACTGCAAAGGAGCAAAGCCTGCAAATATGCCTTGTTATATATTATATTACGCTATACACACTGAACTTCTGTAGTCTATTTAAATATTAACCCTTTGTATGTTTGCAAGTTTCCCAAGGGTCCAATCATCCTGAAGACTCATAGGTCTTGCTGGTTCATTAAACAACTTATGTTTAACATCTTAGACATTGGTTCAGCTTGTCTCACTTCTCATTTCTGACTTCCGCTTACCTTGGAATGAAGGAAGAGAGTATGAGGAGGAAGGAATATTGTGGGTGGCTCAATGTGCTGTGATGGAATGTTGATGGAACAGGATGAATGCTGATGAATTCCTAAAACAGATATGGTAATTAAAATTAAACGAGTTGGAAAACTAAAAATTTTTCCTTTTAAAAAATTGGCTTTACTTAGAAAGAAAATTGTCAAAGGTTTACTGAGTTGTTGCTTTTGCAGTCTGAGGGGCAAATGCAACATTTTCCAATGTATCAGTCACTGCTTTGATATAGGGAGGTTGCCATATTTATATGCCCACCTCCCATAAAAGGGAAGTTCATTCAGGCCTCCTAACAGCTAATCCCATGGCCACTAAAAATAGAATCATCCCACTAAATTTGAAGTTATAGCAAAACCTCATAACTGTAATTTTCTTGCATTTTGAATCCAAAACACAACATTATACCAGCTACTAAGAAGAAAATTAACTCTATCCCTCAATCAAAACCAGGAAAATCCTCAATATAAAACCTCACGTAGCCTGAAATTTTATGTGGTTTGTATACATTTTCAAAAGAAACATTTGCAATATATATTTTCCAGGAAAGAAAATGCCCAAAGTGAGAGAGTATGGGGGCTACCTTCTTAGAAATAAAATCAACCCTGTACCTCAGAGCTCAAGGGATTAATTATACAGGAATATAAACTTTCCTGTACACGGCTATTGAACAACTTCCTTCCTGAAAATAGATCTGATTCTGGAAAGTGCTAAATGACTTTATCTCTTCAAAGGACTGCATACTGTGGACTGAACATTTTATTCAAAAACAGCAGTAGTCCAATATGAGGGAAATGTCCTTAGACCTAAAGCATAAGAATTGGCAAAGGTATGTCAGAGGTTGTTAATTTTTTTTACTTCATCATAAGTCTTCCTTCAATTTTTTATTCTTAATATTCAACTTATTTAAAGAAATAGAGAAAGAAATGCGGCCATAACAGTCAAACTTTTGAAGTCCAATTCCTTGAGAAGATTGCTTCACTGCCTCTATTTAAAAAAGCTTGAATATAAAAAGTGGTCCTGCCTGCTGATATCTTAAAAGATTTTTCAGTGCATAGATAAACATTATCTCTTATATTGCCAATGACAAAGAGGGCTGCACGTACCCTCGTAAATTCACAGGTCTTGTATAACCCAGGCCTCATCAGGTTGCTCACACACATATAGGCACACTCAGTAAGCCAAACCAGGTTTTTGGAACTACTACACATAGCAATGTAATAGAAACATAATAACCCAACACAAATTTTTACTTCTTTCTTGATCTAACATGTGCCTTATTAAATATCTGTTGCTTTTATAAATAACTCATGCATAAGTTTCTCCCTTTTCCCCGAACATATGCATTAGTAGGGCTCACATTTACATGACAGACTGTTGAACTGGATGGTATACATTCTATTTATAAAACTTGAAGATCAAAAGTTGGTCTTAATGAGGCAAACAAGCTATGCTTGCTTTTCTATTCTTATTAGAGGTAATGCTTGTATAGATCGTTTTCTTCAATCATTTTAGAGAAGTTGTTTAAAGAAAGTACCATGCTAATAATGTAGCCCTAGCTGATTGGGACATTTGAACATTTTAAAATGTTGCTTAAATTAGTAAGGGGGAAAAAGAATTTTTAAGAATATGAGCTCATATTCATTACAATAAGATTATTAAAAGATTGGGAACTCACTAAGGTAAAAATCATTATCTTTGTACAGCAAATTTAATTTGTAATAAACAATCTCTCAATCATCAATTCTCTCCACTGTACTTGATTTTCTGCATTGTTCAAACTGAATATATTTTGTAATAAAGCCCTCTGGAAAAAGAAAATAAAAAGGATTTTAATTTTTTTCTATACATCTCACCATGTATTCAATAGATAACTGGATAGTTACAGGAAATAAAAGTAAAAATACTGAGCAAGCAATGTCTTAGTAAAAGCTTTTCTTCTAAGAAACAGCAGAAGACAGAGATGACAGTGATGAGGGGAGTGTGTTATTGCTATTCTCACTGTTTTGATGTCATTACCGTGTTATTTCCATTGTTCTGACATAATCACTTGTTTGTTCTAATTGCACCAATCTCAACAGGATGATATTTGTGTCATTCATCAGCATGAATAAATAACTTTTGTTTTACTGTGTAATTCATACATGTCAAACATACATACAGTAAAGCTTTTACACGTTATAGCATTAAATGTATGCATTATCTTATTGCAGATTTTTTTTTAATGTATTTGACAGATAGATACACTTCAATGTAGATAATTAGGTATAAATGAAAATAGTGGGCATTGCCAGTCATGGAATGAACCTTTTCTTATGCATGGACTATGTTATTCTACATTTGTCAAGGTTTTAACACACTTTTTTCAGGCTGTAGCATTACTTCTACTGATTTTCTGTGGATCCTCAAGAGCAGCAGACCAGAGGGAAGTGTAGGGAGGGGGTGGGCATATGTGTAAAATTGTTTTTTTGTACAAGTTCTTTTTCATGGAAGACCTTTCTTCTTGCTGTTATTCATGCTCTGCATTTAGGGGTGCTGTGCTGTCAATTGAGCAGCCTGTTGGTCTGCTTAGATATATGCATGATCAGTTGGTGCCCTGAATTAAAAGGTTTGCATTTCTCTAGAATTGCTGGCATAAAGTATAAACCCAAAACCTAAAATAGAGAGGAATATTTTTCACATAATCTTCTCTGTAAATTTTCTACTTCTGCCTGCCAGACACAATAACTAGTGGAAATAAACTATCATGCACTATATCACAGCTATGTATCTTTCTGAGCATTCATGTATGCATATACTTGCATTTTTTTATTCTCTCTGCCTACATATTCCCTGCATAGTTCATATACCTGAGCAACAGCCTCCTTCTTTCTATATGCATCAGAAAACAGGAATTCACATGCATCAGACCCATCACAAAATTTTATATTTCAATGATATTATTTCACTGATGGCCCCTCTACTAAAAATTTTGCTATAAAATAAGCAAAACCAAAAAAGACAGTGCAGGATAGAATGTATTTCAAGCAAAGAAATCTCCAGCAATGAGGCAAGAAATGCAGTTTGAGTTTACAGTGGTCTTTTTAGTAGATGCATACTAGCAATTAATTTGATCTATAGTCTAAGAGGCATTTTATAATTAATTTCTCAGCATTTACCACATACAAGCCATCACTTTAGAGTGCTATGTCATTAACAAAATCCCATTTTTTCATAGAGAATAGGCATACTGATCTACATTTTCCCATGCCGCCTAGCCAGAATGGACTCGAGGGATATTATCTTATTCAGAAAGAACCTTTCAAGGTTGAATAAAAGAAATGGTGCAGGGTCCCTGGGAGAGGGAAGTGATCATCATTTTCACCTTCAACTCTTCTTTGATGTGGCAGAGTCAATTTTTAATCAGCAGCCATCAGACTGGGCTTCATTTCGCCTTACAAAGTCCTATTACTCTGCCACTTTCTGGAAGGAGGTGATAAGGACAATGCTCTTCTTTTTCTCTTCATAGAGCCCCGCATATGATGAGTCCCTTTGGAGAGGTTTGATAAAAAAAAAAAAGAGTGAGTACGTAGGGATAAAGGTCACCTCTCTGCCAGAATTAACTCTTCAAGACAACAAACTTTTGATTCCAGTGTATTTGTTTTTAGCAATTCTTCTGTATTCTTCTGTATGTAGTTTTTGTGGTCAGCAGTAACAGGACAAGGGTTAATCCCCATGAAGCTTTTGATCTAAATGCTGCTTCAGATTATTGGCCTCCACAGAGGAAAAAAAAAAATAAAATGCAAAAAAACCCTTCACAAATAAACACACTCCCCTCCCCCACCAAATACATACCACAGACACTCAATTTCTCCAGTACTAAATGGATATTTTGAAATTATCAGCACAAAGGAAATTATTGAAAACTAAAATACACATATTTTGTCAAAGCATCTCAAAGTTATCTTTAATTGCAAGAATACACCATGGATCCTTACAGATAAATGACGGAAGAGATATTCCCTACAATCATTGAAATTAAAAAAAAAAATCCCCCCTCTGGAGGTGTTTTTTATGTTAAATAAACCTAAATTATTTTTTAAACTATGCATTCATGCAGAAAAAAAACCCCTCCATAATCTCTTAGTATCATTTATTGTAGTCAGCAGTCTTAATTGCCTCCCTGAAATGGATCAGAGTTCTGGGAATTACACACGAAAATGATGTTACTGCTCTCCAGTCTTCACATTCCTTGATATAATCTCATTAAAAATATCAAGCCTCTAGGTGAGGGAATACATATGGATGCTAAATGCATTTTAAGCAGGAGCACCTAAACTGATGACCTAGTTATTACAGAACAAAGCAGCTGAAGATGAATTTTAATGCTGAAGTAAAGCAGTTTTCTTTTTTGGTTATTAGTACAATTATTAACATGTTTTTGGGCTGAATTTCTTATTAGCCTGGAAAAAAAATTATGATTCTGAACCAATCAAAACAGTGAAATGAGATTTTTGGCGTAACATAAACTCTTATTTTGCAGTAGACCACACAAGTTAAAAAAAAAAAAAAAAACAAGAAAAAAATAACTCGGTAGTAGTCAACAGTTTCATTAGCTATAATTACCATAAAGAGATGGGAAAAGAGGCATACCAGATTTCAATTTTTGTCTTTTTGCCTGAAAAATGTTAATTCTGTTAAAAAAAACCAAAAAACACACTAGTGGAAACAGACTCATCTCCCAGCCAAATAAATGGCGAAAAGGGAGAAAGTTATGCTAGATTCCACATATGAAATAAATCAATTTTAGAGTACTGGATTTCCTTTTATAAACTTAAAAGAATAATTCTGTAAGAACTGTGTATAAAGCCTAGAATATCATATGTGCTCTGTGATCTGATGTGTTGTAAAAAAGAATAATTTTGACTTTGGTGCAGATTAATAGAGGCATTATATGGACTGGGTTTCAAAACAAGTAGCTTAAAAATGTCTGAAATATTTCATTATTTTCAATATCAGTCTTATCAGGTCAGCTATGTGTGAGTCCTGTGGATTACACCCAAGACACAGAACAATATAAATTAATTTAATGAAAGAATGATTGCCATGTGACACTGTGTTTTAGAAACAAATGGTCATAAACACTTTCACAGTAATTGAAATAGATTAAAACAAACAAACAAACAAAACAGAAACCTTCCTGCATGTGAGGTAGTAGTGTTATTTTGCATATGATAAACTCAGATTTCAGAGGTTTATAAGCCAAGTACTGAAATTTGTTTTTCAGGAAAAACCCACAAAAATAATAATAAAGAACCTTTTCTCCCCCTTCTTTAGTAGTATCATTAGTCTGTAGTCAGAAATGGCCTGCTTGGGGGATTGGTGACACAAGATAGTGAATTTCATGTCATGGCTGCCAGTTCAGATCTGTCATGTGTACATGAGAATAATTATCCTCTGACGGCTGTTGAGTGACTTGTGTTATAAGTAGCAGTATCACAAGGAGTGATTGTGGGCACAGTAGTGGAAGTCTTGGCAGGGAAGGCTAAGGATTACATGAGAAAGAACACTGAATTTTCTATTTGCTTTCAGGAGCTGTTACTCCCAGATAGGCTGTTAGTTTGCAGAAGCTTCCAGACTTACATCTTGGAGAGGATTTTTAGTGTTATAAAACTATAACAGAAGTCTTCTCTCACCTGAGAACTTTTAATAGTCTTTCACTTCATCTAAAAAAGGGTCAAACTTGACCTGAATTGAATAGATCGGAAATTATTATCCTGCCTAGACTTAACTAATATTTTGCAGCATTTTCACATACACAGATCTCTTCCTGTGCTTGGATAAATCACATGGGAGGTTAGGAAGGACTTCAGAGAGAGCCACCTGAGAAGGATTAGTTATGGCTGTCACAGGAGTTGAGACGATAATTTTTCCCTAACACTTGGCTGTGTGCACATTTTTTCAACTTTTAAGGTTTATTTTTGTCCTATTTTTTAAGCTTTAGTTTAAAATTTTAAGGACTACAAAGATGGAATATTGATAAAAAGTCTTAAAGAACGTGTTCACCAGACTTGCCAAAAGGCAGACTTTTGATATAACATTCCTTATATATAACTTCATGATTTTGAGTTTCTGTCATGGTTTCCTCTCAAAAGTGTAGGTGAGTATAGCTCAGTGGGATCTGATACTCAGGACAAAATTCAAGTATTTGGTTGGTGACATATGGAATTCAGAATAAACTAATAACTAAGATAATTGCAATATTTCTGGTCATTAAAATGCCTTCTGCTCATGACCCTCAATATGGTGCAGATTGTCTGTAATACATGCCTGATTCTTGAGGCTTGTTGCCTTCTGCTGTGTCTGAAGATTGGATCTGCCCATTAGGTCTGCAGACACAACCATCCAAAGCACTCCTTACATGCTTGAAAGACATTGACCAGATGTAGAAGACAGAGCTAAATGCAATGGTCACTCAGCTACTCTTCAGATTCTAGCTTTCTCACTAAATGTAAATTATTTTAATGTCCTACATAGACACAGTTGGAGGAAGTCTAAATCCAGTTTAATTTGTAGTCCAAGACTCCAGGCACAGCACAATCTTTCTGCTGCTGTTGTATCATTGGAAAAGGCGCTGCTCTGGAATGCTGTCAGACAAAACAATCTTCATAGATGCTCACACATTTCCTTCACATATTTATGTCACAATTCAGCTGGGAAATTCTTCTAAATTATTTACTTAATCTAGACCATTTTGATTTATGTAGCTGGGAAAGCTATTATAAGAACAATGGAGCTGGAAAAAAATGTTTGGTAAGGTAGAGTGAAGTCAAAAATACATAATAAATTATAACCTTTCTCACATGGCACAGATGCAATAAGAATTATATATTTATCCACTTTGGAAAAGACTTGAAGATCTACCAGAAGAAAAGCAAGAACAACTGAGGTACCCAGTATTCTCAGGAAATAGATAAACTTCTAAATTACATATAGGGCTGTCATTTAAAACTCCTGTAATGTAAAGTGATAATCTTTGAATGTTAGTAAGGCATGAATGGTGATTTCAGAAATATGCAGTGAAGTGTCTATCATGCAGCTTTGAAACTAAAAATCTTTTCAAACAAAATTTATGTGAAAGTCAAGGCTTATGTTAAAAGAATGTTGTTCAGGTTGAAGAATACCTGAAATTTAGAAAATTTAGGTAACTTGTGCATATGTGGAATAGCATGCAAACCCAAATGACAGGATCACATATTTAAACCACTCTCAGTGGCCTCATTTTATCTGTGTCCAAGACAATCCCTGACAATGAGCCTCTTCAACATTTGTATTCTCACTGCTATTGGTTGACAGCAGACCTTACTGAATGTGCACTGCCCACATTCTGTTCTGTGGTCACAAAGGCTGACTTCCCCACAAAGATTTTTCTGTGGCCACTCTACCTATGTTGTATACACCTAATTCAAAATGTGAGCCAATGTGTTTCCTCTGATCATAAGTCATGAAAATTTCAGTACTGAGTGACTTCATCTACTTTGGTCAAAAATAAATATACCAAATTATCTGAAAATTTGGGGAAAAGAAATTAAAGCCAGAAATACACAGTAATTTTAGAAGGCCAGTTTAAGACCTCAGAACCTGATTTTTGAGGCTCTTCACCATTGCATTGCACTTTTTAAATATGGTACACAGACCCACCATTTAATCAGTACTGTAGATTACATACTAAGGTTTTTCCTCATTGAGATGAAGGATATCTAGCTTTGCAAAATCAGAAAACTTGGTTAATTAACTTGGTTAACACTACATAACAACTTGAAGGTGTTTCTTCTTGTCCATAGCATCTTTGTGAGAGCAACAGGGCAAACACCAAACTCACGGCAGGATTCAGTTACTGTTGCCATGGGGGAACACTTCCTTTCTTACTGGAGTTACTGGGGTTTACTTAAGTACCAAATTGCTTAGAGCTGTTATACCATTTGTTAGTCTTCCACACTTGACAAAGCACTCTGGCTCAATTATAATCCCAAGGTCTTGACTTCCCATCCTCACAGAGAGGAAGATGCTGATTGTGTCAGTTTGTGCTCTGAAGCTTCTCACCATTCCAATCTTAGATGTTACCAGTAAAGATCTTTTGGTGTCCCATGATGTCCATCTCCATGCATCTCTCTGAAATACAGGATCTTACTCAACTCCATTAATTTTTCTCCTGCCTTTTCATGTTCCAGTCTCCCTTCTTGTTTGCTGCAATCAGTTCTTCCTTTCCTGAGACCATCTTTTTGACTCCTAGGCCATGAGTTTTCTGGGCTAAATAGTCTACATGCAGATGTGTAATGCATGATCAGTCTTCTAACAGACAGCTATGTCTCGTGTCTCTGTATTAATTGGAGAATTTAGGACATGCTGTTTTGCTTCACCTTGTAAGGTGCACTGTTTTCAAAGTTTAAAATCATTGCCTACCAGAGGCAGCTAATGAATGACAAGCTTCTGCAAAAGTGCCAACGTTCATTTTGGGGCATTACCTGCCTCCTCCGTCTTCCCATATATATTTTTCACCTGTGACATAGCGCGTGCTAATTTTTGGGGGATTTGTAAATTTTTGAAATTTGGAAAGATTTTTCTAGAGACAGTAATATCTAAATCCATAGTTTTGGTAAAAATAGCTGACTTCTGTAGTTTTAAAATATTAGTGGATATTTATTTTTCTTCCTGTCAGGATCACCTCCCTAAGTAGCCCAGCCCTATGTGAGTAAAGAGTCAGTGGTAGAGACAACCTCTCAGAGGCAGACCTTTGATTTTTACCTGACTGCTAATTCCAACTTTCCCAGACACAAAGGAAAGTATTAATCTGGTGCATTTTTTAATAAAAAGGAAAAGAAATTAATAATATTTGTTTACCACCAGCAGACATTGAATGGATTCCATATTTAGACAACTTGCCTTTTAGTACTTTTGCTGACAATACCTAGGCTTGAGGTATGCCAGAGCTTAATTATAGCAGTTTCACACAGTACAGGGCTAGCTGCTTTTCACTATTTGAAATATCTTAGACTAACCTCAGATTTACAGTATCTTCAGTTCCCTGTGAAAATATCTCCCAATATTGCAACAGAACATGTCTTATTAAAACTGTAATTTTCTAATCATACACATAATTTTACTCATACTTTACTTTTTTTTTCATCCCTGTTTTCATATTTTCTTAAAGATTCCTTAGGATAGAATTTTTTTTTATGTATTTTGAAATTTTCCAATTCTTGGAAGTGTTTGGGGCTAGGCTAGATGGGCCTCTGAGGAATGATATCTAATGGGTGACATCCTTACCTTTGATAGGAGTTTTGGAGCTAGATGAGCTTTATAGTGCCTTTCAACCCAAACCATTCTATGATTTAAGATTTATTTCTCCACAATATTTTGCTAATTAAAATTTGGTGTCTGTTTTTGTGCTAGTTACCTTATCAAAATTTTTTCTAACACTCTTCTCTGAACTACCAAATATAAATTGATTTCAGCACACTCATTAGATACGAATTTAATTAGAATGATGTTGCCCCTTCTATTTTTACAATTTAAAGTTATTAATGTATCAAAATGATCTTAAACTTGAAAACTCATTATTAAACAGATGTAAATGCAGAAATAGTGCCTTATTTGCATCAGTCTCATATTGTGGATTGATTCTTTGATGAAAATGGGTCATTTTATAATGGCAGAATTTGTATATCTCAAAGGTTAGTCGTGAAAGGACACTAGTAACTCAATCTGAATCTCACACAAATATTGTCTGTACTTTAATGACTTTGTAATTGCTAGAACTCTCTTATGGTACTAGTATTTTTTAGTTGCAGACCTGAAGGAATATTTTCACCTAGCCACCCGCCTTTCCCCTAGGAAGAAGTTGGGATATAGTCAAGAGTTCAATAGCTTTCTATACAGTAAAAAAATATTAGTACTCAAGTTTCTTCCAACTCTTGACTATGCATAAACAAAAATAAAAGAAACTGAACCATACCCTTCTGTACATTCAGAAGACAGCTCTTAAGTATGTGGAAAGGAGGCAGAGCCAGTCAGTAATGAACATTCAAACAGGATGCTACCCTCAGAGGGCTAGAAAGCTAACAGTCAGGCTGCCCTCCTGCCATGTATGAACTATGGAATAAGTCAGTCCTTAGCTGCATAAGGAGCTAATATTTATTTGAAAAGAACTTTTTAGAATAAAAAATAGTGGGTTTAGTTTATTGTTATGTTAAATAATTTAGGTTAAGATACCCCATTCCAGTGCAAATATGTGTAAATATATTCCTGTACAATAGCTTTTGCAAAGGCAACTGATAGAGCCAAATAAGGTTCTGTAACTTGGCTTTGATGCAGACAGTCAGTCAGTCAACTTCTGCCTCTAGAATACAGTATGGATGTCAGGTAGAGACTTCCTTAGGTTGTCTTGTGACCCCCATGCTACTGAGTGAAAGTCAACAGCTGCAAGTAAGGATGATGGACACTTACCACTTGTAAGGATGATGGACATTGATTAAACCCTACTGGGAAACTAGAAGCTAAAAAGGCTAATGGAGCAACAGACTACCCTTGCCTCAGAACACATTTAGAAATTCTTAACAGTCCTTAACTAGCTTGGTAGATGAGCTGTTCACTCACGAATATATATCTATGGTACAATTTGCATCAATTGTTACAATTTTTAATTAAATATTATCCTATAATCTGTTAAAGTGTTAAAAGCAAACAGATGCCTGGTGTAATTTAGGAAAGAAGTGTACAATAAATGTAATGGTGTGAGTATATGCGTTGCCATATAATCTCCAAATCACTCTGTCATCCCAAAATAGTTCTATAAATGCATATCTGTGTTGTTTGAGTGTTGACTGACAAAAACGCAAGGCAGGATGTAATCAAGAATATTGCAGAGCTCTGGATGAAACAGAATGGCTTAATAATTTTTGAGACTTGGCAATTTTGGATCAGTTCTATTGCTACAAAAACTAAAGTTTCACTTAGATTTAAATAAGATCTGTAGTCACATTACATTGTGAAAGATGGACAGAGAAACAAAAAGGCCAGTACTGGGGACTGTGTGAGGTATTAATTATTTTTTTTTCCTTAATCCAACTAATATAGGTTTCTTGCACTATGATAAGAATGTTTGGTCAGTGAAAGCATATTTTAATGCCTTGAGGTGTAAAAGATGTTTTCTAGATAGACACAAGACAATGAGGATGATAATTTGGACAAGATGTTTCTAAAGGACCAACTACCAGCAAAGTAATCAGCTGCTGGGCAAAGAAAACACTAGGGGAGGAATGACACAAAATAAAGTGACAATATCAACAGAAGACAATGGAGCTGGGGGAAATCCTGTATTACATTGTGCCATTCTGCTAGTGATGTGTAGACAAAGATATAATCATACTACAATTTCATACAAAGCAAAATAATCTTATAGCACTTACTTGAATGCTTAAGGCAATTATGGCTGATTACAGTAACTTATTAATATGTCTGTATTAGTAAGCTCTTAATTGACATTTGACTGTCAATTTAAGGCCAAAACTCAGACTGTATCAAATAAACCCAAAGTAAATAAATGTAATACAAAGTTTATTAAAACCAGCCTCTATCAGTTTATAAATTACTTAATTAATACTGTGAATATAGAGCACTAAAATATTTACAGAAATATGGTAAATGCATGAAAAAATATATAACTGAATATTCAATTTAAATTCATATGCAAGTACATATTTCAATAATAAAATCAAAACTTGAATAGAAAAATACCAAAAGGAGTTTAGTCTTTGTTTTAAAACCATTGTAATTCAAACATCTCTATCAACAATAGTACTATATATGCATGATGTCTAATTTTTAATGAAAATGACATGATCTGCATGCATGGTCAACATAAAAGACAATTTAGCCCTTTATGTTTATAAGAACACAGAATCACTGGCTGTGGGTGACAGCTAATTTCCTCTAGTCTCTTTATGCCCCGCAGCTATTAATGCACACTGATCTTCAAGAATTATTGGAAAAAATTAAGCACAAACATAAAAAGAACAAAAAGAAAGCCATCAATTTAGGGCTAATTTCAACAAAATAATTTGAAATGCACTACTACTTTTAAAGAATATACAATATAATGCTGGGCTAACAATTTTGTATGAAAAACAGCCTGGTATCACACACACAAAACTATTATAAAGTACAGATGTTCTTTTAGATTGGGAAAAAAAAGCTCTCTTTTGGTATATTTAAACAAACCATATGGGATTCATTTTAGTTATTTCAAAGCTTTTTTAGATATTTCTTGTACAAATACTTCAGGCAAATGATATGGGTTGTGAAAAAACTCCCTAACATACTTTTATTCCTTGGTATTAAAAAGGTACAAGGCAATAATTTAAGAACTTAATACCAAATGGATTAACTAGAAACCAAAAACCAGTAAAATAAGAAAAGAACGAAGCAGAGTAAAATTTTCTTCTTGCTTTTACTGCCTTTGCCAAATCATTTCCTATTTTTTGTTTAAGTTAAATTAGTGTGGTATATTTCACATCTAAGTTCATTCGCTTTTACTTTCCGGTAATCTGTGCTTTCCTCTAGCTGTGCAGAAAGTTCTCCAATGTTTTATCCAGTCTGATTTATTTGTTTATCCTTGGTCATTCAGCATTCCTTCTCAATAGAAATTCCATTTTGCCCTTTGAGGAAACTTTTTGGTTATTTGATTGCAGGATGTGTGTGACAAAGTTGTGATTAGAAGAAAAAGTCTCAAGCAAGTTGATATCGTTCTGCCCTTGCTTCTCTTTGTATTGAGCTCCACGACATATATCCTGATTACAACTAGCTACCTGCAGTTCAGATTGCTGACACTGATTTTGAGTTTGAAATTGTGGTTTTGCCTGTGCAAGTTACTCATTTTCTCAAGATGTACACTGAAAATAAACATGAATTATCTATATTGGATATATCTAATATATCTAATATAGGACATGTTGTTGTTACAGCATATTTCTATGGAACAATGCAAAAAAGAATGCATTTCTCTTAGGTGGTCTTCAGGGTTCAAGTTTTGTTCCTTAACCCCAGCTGAATGAGCCAGGATTGGTAGCCTGGAGAATAGGTGATTCAGTGGGATCTTCTCACTGTCTACAGCTACCTGAAAGAAGCTTGGAGTGATGTGTTGGTCATTGGTCTCTTCTCCCAAGAAAAAAGTGATGGGATGAGAGGAAATGGGGAAAACATCTTCACTGAAAGGTTAGTCAGGCCCTCAAACAGGCTGCCCAAGAGAAGTACTGGAATCACCACTCCTGGAAGCATTCAAAAGATTTGTGGATGTGGCCCGTGGGAATATGATTTAGAGGTGAGCATGGTGGTGCTGGGTTAAAACTTGGATTCAAGGATTTTGGAAGTCTTTTTCAACCTTAATGATTCCATGGTTCTACCATTCCTTTGCAGTTTGCATTCTTTTCTGTGAAACTCAGTAAACTTCACAATCACTGCATGAAGTGATTTTACTAGATGGATATCTTTAGTCATGAGTGTCATACATAAGCTCTGTAGCCAATTTGAAAATGGTCTAAAGTCCAATATGTAGATTTTGGGGTAAAATAACATAGTGATCTTTTCCACATCAACGACAAAATAAATGCAGTATTTTACTGAAGAAACCACAGAAGAAAGGAATTGTTTGGTTTTAAAGGTTGGTAGCAGGAGATAGAGCTCATGCTTCCAAACCAATTGCACCCAATCTTTTTTTCATGTCAAATGGTTATCTGAGATCTACATACAATTAGTTCTGCTTTGGGCATATTTGCTAGTGAAGAGTTGACCTTGTTCCACAGTCCATAATTATGAAACTGTTACTATCTGTCATTCCAAGCAGGATCTCATGATTAAATGACTCAGCAAACTGAAGCTGCCTTAGCAAAAGATGGTTGGTCATTTGCTAGTGGGATGAAAGACAATGAAAACCTTGTTTAGAATACTTAGCAGAATGGCAGTGGCAGTTTAATCATATATATGATTGGTAAGCATTTGCATTCTATTCAGACTGAATATTAACATAGGTGAATAATTCCCACTAATTTCACTGCAGATAATTGGAACTTATCTGAAAGAGCGTGGCTTCCAAAAAGGAAGTAAGAACATGGTGATGTGCTTAAGTTCTGAGGATGAGAATGGTTGGAGATTCAGATTTTATATGAATTGGGACACTCAGTATTCCACAGAATATACTCTGAGCTCTTACAATGGCAATAATGCATGTTGAGGAATTAAATTTTTAAATTTTCTTTTCTTAAGACTTAATGACACTTTTTTTTCTGGTTCAATTTAATGTGAAACTTTGCTTGTTTGATCATATTCTAGATGAGCCTAGTATATATAATCTTTAATAGGTAATGGTATAGATTTCTGTGGATTGGATACTTTCTATTAGCAGTCACTCAAATTGCTAGATTTAACATTGTCATTAGTGATAATTATGATTCATTTTGCTACATGAGAAAACTGGAATAGAATATGATGAATCACACCTTTGCAATAACATGACATAATCTGTTGGCAAAAAATACAACATATAGTTTAAACTAGTTTAATTTTTATTCTTTGTGCTAATCCTCAACATTTCAATGAACTTAATAATTTCTGGCTCAGCCTACCTATTTCCAAAAATAAATACTTATATTAAAGCTATGTAATCACATTTCCAGAAACATTTATAAAATGTCCATGTAACCATGCTGGTCAGAAAAGGGCAGTTACTTCTCTCATTTCACTTAACACATTTTATTTCCAAATAAACATTGAAAATATGTCCTTTTTAACACCTCTTTACATTTTTGTGTCCTGGCTGTGTTGTCTTGACTGCTGAAATTTTTTAAAGGAAAGAAAAAAAAATTAAGTCGCAGTACCAAGGCCCCATACCAAAAACATATTGCTGTGCATTCAATTGCAATATTTCTCCTGAGGCCAAAACACTATTTTCACCAAGAATAATGGTATGCAAAATAACAGGAAACATACTGTGAATAATGTCTTACATATGGAACCCTTGGTACTGTTAGTAAAACATTGGTTATGTGCATGCAAAATTAAATGGCTATGAAGAAGAGACAACATAATAGTTTGTGGATTTATGATGTATTAGCTAATCGCTATTTTATTTTATTTTAAACATTAATATTTATACTTTAAAAATATTTCTAAAATTATTGCATATACCCCTACTGTTACACAAGGCAAAATAAAGTTAAAAAGTACATTAAAAAAGACTCCAATACTTACAAAGTGAATATAAGGAAGGTACAGATGAGCAAATACCAATTTGACAGTGATGCTGGACTTCACCTTGAGTTCTTCCAAAAACTAGATAGGTCAAAATGATCAAGCTTTTTATTAACCTATCATAATGGATTATTAGTTTGGTTTGACTCAAAAATGCAAGAACTTACCCTTCATCCTGAAATTACTACTGCTCCTATATCTGACACACCTTTCTGTTGAAATGGTTTCTGTAAGGCCACTGCCAAAATGTGAGGAATCCTGCTTTCTGAATTCCCCTCCCTCCCAAATTCTGGCTGAAGTATTATCAAATACTATCATCAAATTTTTGGATATCAAAACTCATCCTAAACACTAAGTCTTTATATGTAAATAGAACAATCACTTCTGAAAACATTGGTGCTTCCAAGGTTCATCATTGCTTCACTGCCTTTTGGACAAAAATAACATAGATCCATGGAATCCACAAGTCTCTCTATCAAAGACTGAGCTGTCTGGTTGCATATTACATAAAAACAACCACAGTTTCAGATTTCCAGGAGAATTTTTGAAAATTTTCTGGCAACTGAATAACCTAAGAGGCATGGGTTTATAAAATCAGGTAATCATAGAATGGGTTGAGAGGGAACCTTAAAGATATCTGACTAGTCCAATGCCTCTGCTGTAGGAAGGGACAGCTTTCACTAGATCAGGTTGCTCAAACTCCTAATGCTCCTGATTTTAATGCATTGATAAATTGTTTTGTCAGGAGAACTTATTCTAGTTTTGCCTACCTCACAAGAAAAGCCTTTTTTCTTATGTCCAACTAAACCTGACCTCTTTCAGTATAAAACCATTGCTCCTTGTTCCATCACTACAGGCCCTAGTATAAAATCTCCCTCTGGCTTACTCATAAGCCCTCTTTACATTGGAAGGCCACAATAAGGCATCCCTGGAGCCTTCTCTCCTCCAGGTTAAACCCCAGCTCTCTCAGCCTGTCTTCACAGCAGGGGTGTTTCAGTCCCGTGATCATTTTCATCAACCTCATCAGGACCCACTCTAACAGGTCCACACCTTTCTTTCATTGTGGGCCTCAGAATTTGATGCAATACTCCAGGTGGGGTCTCATGAGAGATGGAGGAATCATCTCTATCTGTATTAGCCTGCTGGCCACGGCTTCTTTTGGTGCTGCCCGGAATATGTTTGGTTTTCTTGGTGGCAAGAGCACATTGCCGGCTTAGGTCCAATTTTTCACCCACCAGTATCATCAAGTACTTCTCTGCAGGGCTGCTCACTATCAATTCAGCCTCCAGACTGTATTGATACTCACTTACAGAGGTCCAGATAGACAACATCTGCAGCTCTTCCCTAATCCAGTGCTGAAGTCACTCCATATTAGAAGGCCACCAGATTATTGTGGCATATAGTGCCCGTGGTGCAGCAATGTTGTCTGTCTCTATGCATCTCCCTTTCACTCATATATTTTGACATAACTTTCAGGAGGGCTTCATGATCTTCCCAGCTGTAGAGCTGACAGACTCGTTGCTCAGCCAGGATACAATTTTTTAAAAAATAGGTATGACCTTTCCCTTTTTTCCAGCCACTTGGGACTTTCCCTGACTGCCACTTTTTTTCTGTATGATGAAGAGTGATTTGGCACCCACAGCACCACTTAAGCAACACTATCTGACCATTATCACAGATATCTTCACACTTTTTAGACACTTACCTTTCTGGTATATGAGCTACAGATGCACGTGAATACCTTTCAATAAGGATTTTAGTATGAATAGCTAAACTATATCTAGAAAAAAATATAATCAGAAAGCTCTACTGTGTTGACTGTCATATCAGACTGATACTTGCTATTTTTCCTAGATTCTTTTCTCACCAGGCACACTAAAATGATTTCACAAAGTCACAGGTTTGTGCTTTATTGCTAAAATCAAAACAGTTATTTTCTTGAGATTTCTTAACACTTTCTTGCAAAAACAGTGTCATCTCTTCTGGAGATATCACTGAAAAAGCTCATGGGTCTGCTTCCCTAAGGATGCACTTTATACATTTTACACTTTCTACACATTCTTTAACCATATTGGTCAATGCCTTGGGCACGATTGTTACTGGCTGCAGAAATAACTTCTGACAATCTTATATCAGAATTTACCATAATATCACCACAGTTACACTGTTATAATTATTTAATACACACTCATTACAAAGGAGAATTTTTGACAAATAATCCAAATGTTCTAATTTAAGAAATATTCTATCTTTCTTTTTTCTTTTCCTCTTTACAGAAGCAAATAAGATCACAATAAACTTTTAGTAGGTGACTTCTATATTTAAGCACATGAATAATGCCATCTGCTTTTGTCAAGAAAACTTAAACGTAAATTTTCCTTTCTTGTATTTCTGTAGAGCCCAAACCTTAAGAAATTAAATAACTGAATTAGAAATAAATCCATTCTAGACAGATTCTGGAAGCATCCTATCTTGTGTGTCTTTTCATTGTAATTCACATGTTGTTTCCTGGTACTGTGAAACCTCAAATATATGAAACTACTCATCAAAGAAGAGGTCATTCTTAAAGAGGAAAGAGAGCATCAAATGCACAGTCACAAAAAAATTACTCACAAAAATACCCAAAGCAATCAAAAGAACAGAGTCAGAAGACAAAAGAAGATACTTATTCTTCAGTTTGCTGTTATCATTAAGTATTTTATCATAGAGTCAGATTGTGCAGAACTGAACCAAAAAGAGCTTTATTTCACTCTGGTTCTGTATCAAATGGCTAGGACCCTAGGAACATTTGCAGAAGAATAGTTAATTTTAAAGATAGAGCACTCAATTTTCAAATAGCTTTCAAACTAGACTTTTCCCTTTCTAGGTATGTGAAAGACCACCATAAATGCTCAATTTATGTAAAGACAAAATTATTATGTTTATTATTAAAATTTTATTATTATTTCATTTAAATTATTAACTTGTTCTTATCCCAACCTATGAGGTTTATCTTTTCTTTACAATCTTCCCCTTCACAGGGGGAGATTTGGAGGGAGCAGTGAGAGAGAGGCCATATGGTACTTAGTTGCTGGCCAGGGTTAAAACACAACAGGGAATTTGGCTGTGAAACAGAGGCTATATTAGCTCTTGGGCATCAAGGAAGTGGAGCTGCAAAGACTGACCATTTTACTTAATGCTTTAGTAATGGAAAAAGCATAGCTGTGATGTAGGATTCTGGCTTGTCTTTTTGGCAAATCTGATCCCAGGTCAATGCTGCAGTCATGAGGACATGAGGTATAAGAAAGGGTAGATATCTGCCTCTTCTTTGTTTCACTAAGTACTGTAAATATAGGCCTAAATCACCACTCTTCTGTCTTTGTCCAAATGACCATTTTAATATGATTAAAAAAGCCAACAATGTGATAAGAGGCCTAACTGGAACTCTTAACCAATCTGGCCAAGAGGCTGCCCCACATCTGCTTTCTTACTCCTCCTCCCAGAGGAATGGTTAGGAGAAAATAGGGAAAAATAATAATAAGAAAGCTCATGAAAAGGAACAAAGACAGGGAGATAAATTGCCAAATATTGTAAAGGGCAACCAAACTTGATCTGGGGAAAACTAATTCGTTAGCAATTTAAATGAATTTGTGTAGTGAGAATTATAAGCAAAAACTGAACATGAAAACCATACCTTTTCTTCCAGTTTCACAGCCTCAGCTTCTCTAGACTCCTTATCTTACACTAAGTGGCAGAAGAGAAGTGGGAAATAGGGAGTTGCAGTCAGTCCATAACATCTCTGCTACTGCTTTGCTTTCACTGTTCCTGTACTCTATCATGGGATCTCTGTCAGGATCAATTCTTCAGTAATGAACACCTGTTCTGGCATTGGGTCCTCCACAGTCTGTGGTGTAGATATCTGCTCCCCTATGAAAGTCCATTTTCTCCTCCTCCTTTTCTCACTTTGGTTTTACCTCTTCTGTTTCTTACTCTTTTTATTCCCCCTTTTCGTGTACCTTTGTGGGATATTTGCTCTTCCTTAAATATGCGTTCTCACAGGTACTGCCATCTCAGCTGAGGGGTTCAGCTGTGCTCTGTGGTGGGTGGATTGGACCTGGCTGAATATCCAGCACAGAACAAACCCTGAGTTCCCACCGCAGAGGCCATTCCCGAACTGCTGCAAACACCCTGACTCCTATACCCAACACAAATGTCAGCTCAAATCTCTGCAGACAGGATAGGACTGCAACTCTAAGAAACTAATGAACAAAATGGAGAAAAGGAAATGTTAAAAGGGGGGGAAGTTCAAGGCTGTGAATTTCGATTGAGAAAAGATTTTCCTAGATCTACAAAGAGATTAGATACCATATACTCTGTTTTGTGAGTGTGTCCTGTCTGCAGGTCCATATTTTTTCTTATGCACTCTGAGCATACTAGATCCATGTAGATCACATGAACCTTAAGGTACATTTGATAGTGATATTGCAAAGAGATTTATAAGGCAACATGACAGTTCAAATTCCAAGCATACCGGATTGAAACTATTTGATTGGAGAGTTTTTAAGATTCTTTGAGGCACTTCTCATTTCTGTTAGCTGGAAAGCAATGCACCTATATCCTGCCCCTCTGCATTTCTGAATAAGCGCCTCAGTGTCTGCTTTGTGGTAGAAGATATCACATCCTGAATGACATGTGCCAAATTTCGCTAGTTTTGCTCATGCAGCAGGGTGATGTGAGACTGACAGCATTGCCTGTCCATGCAGGTTTAGTCTTTGCCCTCTCTGACATGATGACTTTTCCCTTTGCTTTGTTCAAGGTGGGATCTCATTCCTTGCTCTTAGAAGTCTAGTCCTCCAAGTTCACCCAGCAGGGATGTGACTGCAGCAGCACAACTCTGCTTCCACACCAGGGCTTTGGTGACCTTGAAGCCTTCTCTCTTTTCCATACTGTTAATGTATTTCCTTTCCTGAGATCTCAGGAAGAAAATCAAAGCAGTATCTTTTCCCTGTCATAGTTAGGAGGAACCTGTTCTGCTTTGAATTCATATATTCTTTCAAACTTAGCAGGTCACTATAATTTCAAACTTCATGCCATATTTTATGGATTATGTATTTTAAAAATATTCCACGCATGAATATCTCAAGTAACTTGAAAGCAGTATCCTGGTTTTCCTTCTTCAGAGACACTATACATGATATTAAAAATACACAACAGATCCTTTTGTTTATGTCAGTCTTACCACTTCCTTTGCAATCTTTCTGAATATTAGAAAGTTTTTTATGTACAAACATACACAGGTGCTTACAGTCCAGCTTATATTTTATCAAGTTAATTATGATTGTTGATCACAATGTAGCTTTCACCATAGATTTCACATGGCTTTCTCTAGAAAATTGGAAGTTACATTCTAAACTTTTTAAAAGTATGTTGTCTTTTAAACAAGAGCAATTTGGAGAAGTGGGTGTGTCTTTCTTCTGTGCTGTGACTAAAAGAGCTTTACTTACTCAAGCAAGATTGTTTCTGAAAGAAGGCATGACTTTTTTAAATGGTAAAATACTGTAGTGAAAAAATCAATGTATGTTAACAGAAAATGCACCCTTAATTACAAAATGGTGCAACCTAGCCAAGATTATACATATTGTATGAATGAGTACTTTTCTAGATTCTAGAAAAAGAGTATCTAGCATAAGGATTCACAGGATTGAATGTCACTGGTCTAAAGGAACAGACCAGTCTGGCAACAACACCATGAATCAAAGCAATGGGAACAAGTTTCAGTAAAGGCCAAGGTAGGTTGGCCTCTTACTCAAAATGCCATATGTCATAAAGAAGTCAGTCCTAAAATTAAATCTGCCTATGGCCAGTTTAAGGGATATGAGTGCAATTTACATAATAATAAAAGCTTTAGAAAACAAAAAAGGGATAATATATCCATTGACACTTGATAGTAGAATAACAAAGATTAGAAAGGGAGTAATTACACTAATTACACTTGTAACTATCCCTGAGTGGTCCTCCATGTATGTGGGGAATATTTTATTACATAACTTGAACTTCTTAGTCTTAGGGGACTCATGAGTAGAATTCCCATGTTGGCTGTGATGACTGACAATGATAGGCACCCTTGTGAGGGACTAGATTTGATGACCTACTACCTACTTACATTTCAGGCTTTGGAGGACTGGTCTCCCAGATAAGGATGGTTTTCAGCCAATGTCATTACTGGGTTCATGAAACGTGTCACAGAGATGAGAAAGAGTTTTCTGTGTATTCACCCAACAGTGACATGATGGGCAACTGCAACCTCAAAACAGAATGCAATGCTGCCCTGAAGTGACTGTCTCTGGGGACAAGAAGCTGTCTCTCCCTCTTCCTATCTATTCAGCAATGGTTTTGGCACTGCTGCTTTTACCATAGTAAATCAACACCTTTCAAGGAGCTGGTTTTTGAAATAAAGTGTTTGTCTAAAAATGTGCACTGTCAATAATTGCAGTTACCTCTTTGGTTTTGTTTTTTTCTTTTTTCCTACTTTTATTCTAGATATTTAAGTGCATTCTTGGAACGTTTTATAGTTCTTGAGACATTGCACGCTATTCAACTATTCAAGGTGCTTTTCACAGTCAAATGATGAACAGCTGAAAAAAGATTTCTAAAGTAAATACTTGCACATCCTTAAATCTAATAGCAGTGCCAGCTACAGATATTGTACTCAAGAGAAAGCAATCTTCTGTTCTTGTAGATACTAATTAAGCTGTAGTGTTCATGGGATGGTAAATATCAGCGACCTCTTTCTTTCTTTTTTTTTGTTTAACATGCAGATTATGATGGGGTAGTTTAGTGCTCACTCTTCTGGCCATTTTCTTATCGTTATTATGCAATATAATAAGATATTTCATTATTATTTGGTCTGAAACTTTCGCTAAGAAGTTGCTGAAATTACCTCGAAATTTATACTTGAGTTACTGGACTCATTATTTCAAACATCTTAGTCTGAATCAATATCAGTAATGATTCATTCTTTTGATTAAGAAGTGACTCCATCTGTAGATGTCAGATAATTACTGAGATGACCTATAATGAGAACATTTCACAACTCTGACTTAAATTTCTTATTCCCTCAACAGCATAATGACTTCCTCCTAGATCTTTTTATAGTGTGTCTATGCTCCTGGGGTTTCTTTTCATGATCAGTCACTATCAGTGGTTGCTCCTATCATCTTTTTTTTTTTTAGACAAAGAAAAATAGTGGCTCCATATAAAAAAAATGTTTTTTCTAGGATTATATTTTATATTTTTTCTTTTATTTTTCTGTGTATTACCAAATTTTGTTCTAAAAGCTCTGTTATACTACTGAATGTTTAAAGCTTACATGGACTGCAATGGTAAGAGATGATAGAGGATACTCTTTGTTATTCATTTAAGTAGTCTAAGGGGAATCAATGTGTTTTTAAATATAAAATATTAAGATTAGAAATGCAAGATATTCTTTTGATCCCAACAGCTGGGAATATGGTATTTAAAAGTTTGTAAGAAGAAATGATAACTTTCACTGTGGGGCTTGCTGCAGTACTTGAAATTCATTGCTATAGCAAAATACAAAGAGTACTTTGTAGTTAAGTCATACATTCTATGTTATTTCTTTTGATTCTTTTGTGAACCATTTCCAGGGAATAGAAAAATTACATCAACATCAGACTCTGCCTTTTGACTCAAAACATACCATTTTTTACTCATATATATTCACAAATACTTAATATCTTTCTAATATAGTCATGTAAATAGATTGTGACTGTCTGCTTTTACTAACAGTCTCTGGTCTCTGCTCTCCTTCTCACTATTTTTATGTGTTGATTTAACAAATGCATTGATTCAATATTGGCCTTTAATTTGGTTAGTATGTCATCCATGGCTGCCAGCTTCTCTGCCAAGAGATTCTCCCATGCATTCCTAATGCCAAAAAAACCTTACTTTTTTTTGAGTTCATACTGAAAACCAATAGGTCAAATATATGTTAAATATTTAAAATACAACTATTCAGACAAGCAGTGTAAGGGAATATAGTCCCTACCGATGACTGCATTTTTTTCTGAGTGAAAGAAACTTCAAGCTCATTAATTACTACCACTTCATTCTTTTCCTAGGATTTACATTCTTGTTATGTGACTGGACTTGCTTAAGCAGTTGGAAGTAATAAAGGCCAAAATGACAGGCTTATTTCCCAGCTTCCTTTTATAGTAAAGAGAAAGAATTTTTTTCTAACAATTGACCTTGAGTACAGCAGGTCAAAAGCTCCAAATAAATTTCTATCACAAAATATCTTTAACTGTACATTTACTGCATCAATAGACATGTGCTGTATTAGTATCAAAAAATGGAATCATTATCCCTTCCTGATATACATATCAATTTTAGACTTTACATTAAAAATATATGCATGAATAAGACCAGCAAGAACACTAATTGATGAAACCCATCTAACTTAGTAGACCTGGTCTCACTGAATTGGGAAAGAAATCCTAACTGATGACTCCCCCTTTTGTAATGGGTTTTGTGTGTGTGTGTGGTGTGTGTGTGTGTGTGTGTGCGCACTGTCTTTTGATGACTGAAAAAAGAAATAGAGTAATGATGATCAAGGAGGAACAACCCAGATAGAATTCAATGACTTGATTGAAATGCTAAAAATCATCAAATATTCACAATAAAAATCGGAGCTTCTTGCAATGATGTCACAGTCTGGTGGATCCTCAGCTACTAGATTCTATACTTCTGCTGTGTTGCCCCATGTCAGAAATCACTTGCCACATTGTGTATTGCCTAAGCTGCCAACAGCTTCATAATTGTGAGAATATCAGAAATGCAAAGAAATCAGATATTTAAGTAGATGGATTAGGCAAAATTTGATCTCTAGAACAACAAGGTCTTAATAAAATAAATCTAATATAATACTAAATCTTAAATTTCCTAGAAAGCATTTCACTTTTTTTAATCTGGATAATGGGATAAATGATTTCATTTTGTGTGAAAATGAACATCCAATAAAGTAAATTGTTGGTTTTGATTAATTCCTTTCCATTGCATAGAAACTACCAGTACCTTTCACAAGTATCCCCCTGTGTGTTTGTTGGTATCTTGCTGAGAAAAAATTCTCAACTTCCAAGACAGAATCATTTTTCAGGAGATTCTCATATATGTCAGTTATTACAGAGTACACTAATTGTTCCCAACATTAATTGGTTCATTTCTCTTAAGATTTGCTTACTTGAAATTGACCTAGATTTTGTTGAGAGATCAGCATTAAGAATTTTTACCACAAGATATTTTGCAGATCTGGCAAATTACACTGGTGATTTGAACTCTCAGCAACAGCTAAGTATTTCTCAGTATCATAATGGAAACCCTGTTTAAAATGAGAACATGAACTTCACTAGTTTTCTCCCATGAAATAGTGTCTATAGGAACATAGTAAACTTCCATTTATGTTTTTAATTTATCATCTTGCACTATGGACCTTCAGATTTAACAGCGTTATTGTGTCCTGCATAGTGAGTGTCTCTAAAAGCTGAACGTTCTATCTTATGGAAAGAGTTTAGACTGCACTGTCATATGTGCTGGTGTGGTTTGGCCTTCTTTGTAAACACATACTTCCATGTTTGCCTCACACAAAAGATAAAACTTTCACACCTTCCTTCTGTTTTGAAATAACCAAGTCAGGCAATTCAGGAATGTCAGGCAATTTCTTCGCAATTTATGCACCTTGATGTTTAATGTAACTACCTAAAAAAAAGATCCCAGTGCATGTATGTAAGATGTTCATGAAATAGTAGTTCTTTTAGCATGAATAATTCAGCTTTCCTGGAAGAAATGCATGAATGAAATCCCTGCCAAATTCTGTGCTTCTGTGACCTACTGCTGAGAAAATTATGGTCTTCAGATAGGTATGACTAATTTTTAGAGTTCAGAAGACTCTTTTGTTTTTCAATTTTAATCTCAGAAAAATGTATGCATCAATTTTTTACAAACAAAAAATACTTCTAGAATGAGAACAAAATGTGTATCTTTTTTCAGTCAAAAAATAATAAAAAAAAATCAATTGAGCCTTAAAATAATCCTTCTACAATCTGACCACTAATTTTTTAGGCACTCTCCATTTGTCTTGATACAATAAATATCTAATTTTCTCTTGATACAATAAGTGTAAGGTTTTCAAGTAACTTTCTCATGCACTTTTGAACAGCTCATCTGGCTTTCCACCCATTTATTCATTTTTTGCAGCTACTTACTGTTTAAAATTTAAGATCAAAATAAATGATGTTGAAAAGATGATAACAACTTGACACTGAAATATTTCCTCCTCTCTGCAAGTGAGTCATTTCTCCTTTCATTAAATCTGAGGTAGGTAAGAGTCACTCTTGAAACAGCTACAACATTCTCTTTAAATAACAATGAATAATTTAAAGCTTAAAAGTTCAGGGCTTGAAGGTTTCAATATAGAAATTTAGTAACTCAAGAAGAATATCCCAGTTTCCCAATGAAACCTAGTATATATCCTGCCACAGTTGCCAAAGTCAAACATATCAGGCCGAGCTGAGTGTTTCTATGTTTTTTTTTGGAAGTTTGTATATTCAAACAACATATAAAGAAATGCAAGAAATAGTCTTGACAGATTTTCAGTTATTTTCTCTGCATCTGTTTACAAAGTAGTTGTCAAACATAAAATGTCTAACTCGTTTTAATGTTTCATTCGCACAACGCATTCTTTCAATTTTAACAAAATAATTGTAAGATTAGAAATATCAAATTAGGTGGTCTAGATTATAATCTATTAATAAGAACCTTTGCCATAGTGTCTAAAAGTTTTCAAGAAAAAAATCACCATGTTCTGAACAGCTTTTGAAATAGAGAATAAAGGCTCTTTCCATCACGCTATCCCAGCCCCTGTACCATGCTCAGTGAGGTCAGATGACTACCTAGCAGAGACTATTGTTGAAACAATCTCATGTTTTCAGAAGGAATTCAGATCCTTCTGTTGAATCTGATATGAAAATGGTCTGGTCTTCCAAATCTTCCTGTTAAATCATAATCTGCTTAATTGTTTGCCGCTTTCTCTCATCTCTCTCTCTCTTTTGCCTTTTCATTTGCTGATGAAAAGATTTTGGCTTTTTAAAAACATATAATGCATGGATTGCTCTCTTTGCAGTTTTTAGGCACTACTGGGCAAAGCCATTATCAGTGTAAAGCCCAGTGGGAGTTAAAGTGTACAAAAGAGAGGAAATATGTACTGCTTTTTTGACAATGAACCACAGAAAATTTCAGAATTACTTTATGATTTTTTCAATTGCAATAGATAATTGCAAAGACAAAGGTAATTATGAAACAAACAGGTGTAAGCAAGTTTTTGTCATATAGATTCTGATGAAATAGAAAGTAATGATGTTTTATTGAAATATATTCTCTTATCAGCTATCAACAGAGAATTGTTTCAATGCTCTCTATGTCATGGCATCCAACTGGAACAGCACTTTGTCACTACTGTGGTACCCAAGAGTTAAAAGTTAAAAGTTAAATACTGAAGCTTAAATTATTTTGGCAGATTAGCTACAGTGTACATAGAGACTGTCCAGTTTATGGAATTGTGACATCAGTGCCCTGAGAAGGTTGACAATTAATGAGATGATTGAGTTTAAAAAGTAAAACCAAAGAAAAATACATGTCTAAGAAGTTTTCTTTTTCTCAGCCGTTGGTATCTATCTATAGATACTTGCATAAGCTATATTTATGGATAAGCCTCATGAACTTCAGCACTAGTTTTTCTCTTTTCAGACTAATAGTGTTTCTGTCTTTGAATTAAGCCAAATATAAGGTTTTGCCTTCTTCTTGCATACTGATACAGGGTCTAGATTGTTGGCCCAAGGAAGGGGCAGGAATGAGTTCTAATTTTTCTTCATTCTGAGAGATTTCAAATGATATCTTAAAGTTCTGCAGATGCATATGCTAAATACCAAAATAAATTTAGTTCTGGACTGTGCTACACTGCTTGACTCTTCTGTTTCAATCGGTGTGTAAACAATGCAAGATTCAGACAGAAGGTGTGCTAGCAAGAAGCAACATGAATACTGCAACTGCAAGAGAACCTTGCCTGCGTAGGGGGAATCCAGGCCTTGTTCTCACTACTACAGAATAATTTTGCATTAGCAAGTCACTGGCTTGAACACTTTCATTCTATATTAGGCACATGGTGAGCAAATCTACATAACAACAGACTAGGCTCAGACAAACTTGTTCACAAATCCTTCATAGTCTTATCTGGAAATCAGCATTTGAGTCATCTTGCTCGGCAACATGGTAAAGTCTTTGAACATGTTAGAGATACAGATCTCAGGACCTAAGCATGTTTTAAAATTGAAATTCAAAGTGATCAGTCTACTTAAATTTTTGCTAGAGTGTTTGTGACAATGTTAGGTGTTGGAATTTGAGTAAATTTTAGGAGCCTGCATCACACTGGGACTAAAACACAAAATTGAGAATTTAAGACATTTAAATCAAAGGATGTTTTTGAGAAGGTAATGACTGAATTTACTGAATTCACAGCTTCAATGAATGTCTAAGAAGTATTAAGTATGTCTAGTCTACAGTCTCACGTGTAAATAAACACTGTACAATAGCTTAAACTTTGAATAGGTATTAGTTTGGGAACTTTGCTGGCCAATATAGCATAAAGTATCAGATTCTCTGAAGTTATCCCATTTTAGCTATAAGGATCTGCCAAAGAGAAAGGAAAATAGAATATCTTGTGTATTGGTGAGGAAAAAACATGTTTATGAATATGTTTGAAGAAGCACAGCATGCACAGCACTATACATGTTCAGATATATTGATATGCACACACCATGCACCTGCACATAAATACCTACATAATGCCCATCGAGACAAGAAAAACTATTAAGGTGCCTATATAAACAGATTTATGACTGATGTTATTCACAAATGAATTAAAATGAAAAGTCTATGGAAAAAACCAAATATGAAATTAAGAGAAAGTGTCTTTTGAGAAGACAAAGAACCATCATAGGTGAAGAAGAGAGAAGAGAGACAAATTTCATACTCTGTATTAAATGCCCAGCTTGTCAAGAAGGGAGTTGTTACTCCTGTCCATGTATTTCTGTATTTCTGTGATTAGTAGATTGAAATAAACAAAATCAAAACCAACACATTAAAATTAAACTGGAACTTTTAATAGAAAGATATTATATATATTTTTAAATAAAGTAAATTATAAAACATTTTCTTTTACATTCCTTTCTCCCCCTGCAGACTTGTTCATATTTTCTGCAGGGACAAAAGATAGAACTAACCACATTAAAGACTTTAAAGTGATTATGAGTCACTACAGTGAATGCTATATTTAGCATAAGGAAAGCAATGCATTTCAGTGTGTGAGGAACTTCTGTAATTGTGAGTGCAGGGTCTAAAAAGCCCCTGTGAAATTCTATAGCTGACTAGCAAAATGGTGTATCTAGTCTTTTGTAAAAAGTTCAAATATATCGATACATAGCTGCATAGCTTTATACTCCAGGGATGAAATCCATTTTTCCAAGTGCTGTATGATGCACACTCTAATTTAATTGTTGACAAAGATAAACTTGTAAAAAAATAAAAAAGCCCAAACTTTTAGATAAGTTAAATAACACCACCAACCAGATACTCTGCCATCTGTCTTCCCCATGATGTGTTTAAAACACTCATCTTCAGGAATGTGAGCATGTAAAGAGTGAGTGGAGTTACTCCACTTAGTGAAGCATCACATAATCCAGAGATGTTGCTAGAGAAACTCTGTTCATGCTCCTTTTTTTCTAATCAGTGTCTGCTATCATCTCTATTTATAAAATTTGATTGAAGGCTCAACACCAACGCACCCAAGACAGCTGGTCACCACCATTACAGATGAATGCAGCCAAGAAATCATGTGCGAAAAATACCAAATATTTCTTACCAATATGTCACTGCTGCAAATGCATCTATTACGCTCATTTAGCATGCAGCCACCCTCTAGCTATGTAGAATTGCACTCATTGTTTCTTCAAGGAATGAAGTTTGGGTAGCCTGTCTGTCACTAAGGAAATCTTAATTTCATATTAATATTTTTTCAAAGAGATTAAATATTTTATCCATGAATTCCAGATTCAGTCAATATGAAAAATTTTGAGCTTAGGACTGGGTATTTAGGAGGAATCTTAAAGAGGAACTTACAGCTCAGTTTTGTGTTTCTAAAAATGGTTGAAACTAAATCCAGTTAAGGGCCTTTGAAATTTATTGCAATGTAATAGCTGTTTAGAAATGCAGAATAAATTAATTAATAGCCTAACAGGAAACCTGATTTTTAATAAACACAGACAACCTTTCTGTCGCCGGTTGGCCACAAGGTTTTCGGGGTGAAGGAAGAGACGAGATGGGCTCCATGATCAGAAGGCTTGATTTATTAAGTTATGATATAAACATCTATTTTAACTATACTAAAAAGAAAAAGAAAAGGAGAGTTTCCAGAAGCTGCTAGCTACCTAAGAATAGAAAGTAAAGAATCATCAACAAACCTTGCTCTCTCGGACTGTGTCCGAGAGAGCTCAGTTGTGGATTGGCTATTATTTCCAAACACTCAATCTGGGCCAATCCAGAACTGACCTGCTGCATTCCACAGAAGCAGACAATCTCTTGTTTACATCTTGTTTCTGGGGCCTCAGCTTCCCAGAAGGAAAAAATCCTAAAGAAAGGATTTTAGTGAAAAGGATGTCTACGACACCTTTCTACTATTGTTTTTTTTTTTGTCTGTTTAATCAGAAACTTGTCTAAATAATAGCTGAGAATATTTCCTGGAAGTGTCTCTTCTAAGTGGAGATGATGCCTTTTGTTGTTGGTTTGTGAGGACGCTAGTGGTGTTCCATCTCCTTTTCTTCATATTTATCTGGGTTAAAATATGAGACATCTCAAGCTTTGATTTGCTACCATTAATCAGAGTTAAATGTTCTCAGGAGCTTGGTAGATATGCAAAGTCAGGTTAAAGAGCTGTGATTGGAAGCAATTCTTGAAAATTTTGCTATAATAGCAAAGGATTAATCTCAATGAAATTTTGAGCTCAAGTCCATAAAACTCTCTAACTAGCAATCGTTTCAAGAGCTGGAATATGGCTTGAGAAATGCTTATTTTGTTCAACAGTGTTGGGATAATGTTCTTTCCTTACATTTGATGACCTTTGGTTATTAAACAGGGTCATATATGAACACAATATGGAAAACAGGGAAAACAATGGCCTGAAAAGCCCCTTGCCAGGCTCCATCACTAAGTGGTGGAGGATTATATTTACACATACATGAGTTGCTTCATTTATGGATAAGGACATGTGAAGTATGGTTCCCATGACAAGCCTTTGGGAAACCAGTGAAATGAAGAGTGCAAAACAGTTCCTTATACAACCATCTCTTGACACTATTCAAACTTGGTATGAGGACAAGATTTTTACAATGAGGTTGCTGAAAGAGTGGAACAGGTTCCCTGGAAAGATGATATATTCCCCATTCCTGGAAATAGTCAAATCAGATTGGATGGAGTTCTGATCAATCTGATCTAGTTGAAGATGTTGCTACTCATGGAAGAGAGGTTGGAGTAGATGAACTTCAGGTGTCCCTTCCAAACCAAACTATTCCATGATTTTATGAGTCTATGACTCTGTATGATGCCTGAAGTTTGGAGTTATTATAAATTTTACTGGAAATGCTTATTGATCATTGGCATCTGAATGCTTTTGTAAACTGCTGTCCTTTTGTTTTATTCACTTTAATGACAGAAGTGTTCAGCATCATAGAGCAGGTCCTAAACTACAAGAAACTAAGCACCATCAATGATTGTCAATGTCAGCACATGACTAGGGAAACAAATACTGCTCTGCCAATAAACCTACAGTTTTTGTCCTATAATTTCAAATAAATATTCAGTCCCTTTGATTAATATATTTTTTATGTGATGGATAGAAAATGCCAAACAATGTCATCACTAAAAAAAATTCAACTCACTTCCTTAGTGCAAAAGATAATATTGCTTATCATATTTCTCTGATTTTCTTTGCTAATGAGTACTGAAGCAATGGGATTTCAGATTTCACCGTGTGTGGAAGAACAAAACCCTTCCTGATTTATTTGTGGTATTAAATGCTGAAAGTGCTGGAAAAAACCAAAATAAGCTGTTTTTAGAGTGTGCTTGGTCTTTCCACGTATAAACAAGCTGAGAATTCCTTTTAGGTGTAGGATTTTCACACCTGGATGCAATTTCTAACCAAGAAAAGAAGGAAGGAGAAGAAAAGAAAAGAAAAGAAAAGAAAAGAAAAGAAAAGAAAAGAAAAGAAAAGAAAAGAAAAGAAAAGAAAAGAAAAGAAAAGAAAAGAAAAGAAAAGAAAAGAAAAGAGAATGTCAAAAGGAAAAGAACGTGAAAAGGAAAGAAAGATTCCCCTAGCCTCTACTTCTAGAAAACCTTAAAGTTATATAGTTAAGAATCTGTGTTAGGAAATGGCAAGGAAGCCTCCATGAGTAATCTTAACTCTGCCTCTTTACAGGGGTTTGTTACAATACTCATTAATTCTCATTAATGACTAATCATCAATACTCATTTATGATCACATAGTATTTTTCCAATAATAGAATATAATTTAGTTTTATGTGACCTTAGATGCATCTACTTAGCATCTTGGAATCTATTTATTATTTTTTACTTTCAGTGTATTTTTTACTGTCATAATGAAACACTCATGTTTATTAACTATGAGTTTGATTTAATAACAACATATCATTCTTTCCTAGGGTATGCCCAATTTGGGACTGTGAGGTAAAATTTAGGTATCTACCTTCTCTGGCTTGAATCTAGCTAGTTTGGGTTCTTATTGCCCAGAAGAGATAGCATGACTCAGTCCCTCAAGGAAATATAAACAGATTTCTTGTGGACTTTTACCTTCATGTGTTGAAGTCCATGCTTTTGCTATTTGCAGTACCTAGTGTAAAGCTAACTCAGGTGTATCACTGTGTTGCAATCGCCAAATCCTCTAGCTACTGTGCAGACAGACCAAAGATATGAAATTTCTTGATCTGGGCACAGATACTTAGAATATGAAACACACTGCAGACTGCTGTTTCATGTAGAGCTGGAGTTCTTTCAGACAGATCTAAAATTATGGAGCAGAAGTTTGGGTCAGCAATTGTATTTATGTAGTTCATGAAGAAAAAAGGCATAGCATTACCTTGCCACACTTAGTTACAGTTGGATCATGCATTCTCAGCTCTGACAGGAAAATCCTGTAGGTCCAGGGAACGAAGCCAAATTGAAGTGATCTGAAAAGAGATGACGGGAAAGATGCTTGAGGCCAGGGCTGAGGAAGGGATATGATGGAGGAAGGAATAAAGGAGCTCAGAAAAGCAATGTTTGGATAGAGCCAGGTTTAAGACTTGAAAAAGGACAAGGTTAAGCAAAACAACAGTAAGGAGAAATGAGAGAATCAGAGGAAGGCATAAATTACAAAATGGAGCAAAAGAAGCCTTCAAAATGTTTACCTTCATCCCACAGAACAATTGAAGAAGGTGGATCTTAATACTCCAAAAATAGATTTTCTATAAAAAGGCTTAAAAAGTGATCATTAAAGCTGAAATGAACCTGAAAAATGAAACATAGGTTAAGGTAACAGGCAGTCATCTAGTCTGGAGACAAGTTATGAAAAAGATCCAAGAAATTAACTTCCAGTTCTTTCAGGCAGTTTGTAGGGTTTTTTTTCATTTCACATAATTATTTTCCTTCAGAATATTTCTCTTTCTAGATGATCTTTCAAGTTCTTGCTGATTTCATGCAGACTTTGAATCATGTACATTTGACTATACTCCTCATCATAAAATTCTGGTACAATAACAGAGGATATTTGCTGGCAGTTTTCAAACACTTCCAGTACTGCTGCAGAATCAGAATAATGTTTCTCATCCATTGGTTTGTAATTGATCTGAGAGCTTTAAATTAATTAGGTAAATTTGCTCCATTAAAAATTGAGAAATAAATTGACTACCTAGAGCAAAATTACCCTAATCTGCAGTTCAGATGAATAGAAAATGCAAAGAGCTGAGCAGTAGTACAGAGGGGAAGCAGTGAGTATGGAGAGGAAGTATAGAAGTGTCCTGCTTTGGTTAGGCTAATGGTGATGGCAAAAACAGTGCCCTGCTTCTTGGAAATCCAAAGAGGTGGTCTGGATTAGTGTGTACAGTAAATCTAGCAGACTCACCATCCAGAATTTTATTGCATGCAGGAACTCATGGGGATTGCCATGTTACCAGAGTATAATGAGCTGTTGGAGTGATCTCGTGATTTCTTTAGTAACATTGACCACAAAGTGACCTGTCAAAAAGGATCATGTCATTTGGAGCGCTAAAGATATGCTTTCCTTCAGGAAAATAAAGGTTTTTTTCTTGGCTTTTTGACCAAAGTAAGCTTTGGGGCTTTTAAAGTTTAACATTAATTGCTCTTTTAAATTTTAACAGGGGTTTTGTTTGTTGATGGGTGGTGTTATTATTATTATTGTTGTTGTTGTTGTTGTTATTGTTACCCCTATTACTATTTTTGCGGAGGGAGATGGATTCAGTGTGAGATTTTAATGAACAAAGTGTTCAAAACCTGATTCAGTCCCTTGCATCAAAAGCAAACTCTTTGAATGAGATATGTGGAATCTGGGGGAAAGGATAGATAACTCCTTTTTCTACAACACGTCTGTTTTACCATTTCTCTAGACAGTATGACTTGTAAAAGGTGTAGGGCATTTTGTACAGGTGGAGGGTATTTTCTTTGAGGTTGGGGATTTTTTTGTGGATGGGTAGTGTTTATATGCATTTTGGCTAGAAATTGTATAATAGAAAACAGTAGCTACATTACCTGCTTAAAATGAATTAATTAATGTGCAAATGGATGTTAATACTTTCCTTAAAATCACAGAGACAAATTCTTCAAGTTAGTCCTATATTTAGTTTTCCAATGCGTCATTTTATCTTCATTGCAAAGTGACTGACCTGCACTCAGATTGTGTGACAGTGGTCACAAGGGTTCTTGAATTGGGAAAGAGATGAGAATGTTGACTCCATGTTCAGAAGGCTTGATTTATTATTTTATGATATATATATATTACATTATAATTATACTAAAAAGAAATAGAAGGAAAAGTTTCCTCAGAAGGTAGCTAAGCTAAGAATAGAAAAGAAAGAATGATAACAAAAGCACTGCCTCCAACAGAGAGCGAGAGACAGCTCTGCCATGACTGGTCAATGAATCAAAACATCCACCCGAGACCAATCACGGATCCACCTGTTGCATTCCACAGCAGCAGATAATCATTGTTTACATCTTGTTGCTGAAACTTCTCAGATTCAACAGGAAAAGTCCTAAGAAAGGATTTTTCATAAAAAGGATATCTGCGACAAGATTGAGTAGGAAAAAATTACTGAGCATTGAAGAATGTTGCGGAGTCACACGCCTTCCTTAGCTACTTCTTCTGGAAGGATGTCTCTGCCTTCACAGTAGACGAAAACTGACAAGGAAAGCCACTGATGGAGGGAACCTCATTGTCCAAGAAAGCCACTCCCTTATTATCTTCAAGCAAAAATACAGAAGTGTACAGACTTCTTTCCAAAATGCCTCGTTAATTTTTTCATCCTGCTTTTGCTAACCTCGTGCTCCTTGATGCTCTAAGGAGCACTCCCAGCTGCTCCCCTGTAATATGGTCTCCTTGGCTTGACTTGAAATGAGACATGGGTTTTGCTGTGCCCTAGGGTCTGTAGTTCAAATACTCTCCTGTACGTTGTTAATGGGGGCAGACAACTCCCTCTGTAAAATACAATGCTTGTTCTCTTGATTCATGTGCTTCACAGAGACACAAGGTGAGGATACCCTTCTAAATACAAATCAGTGACACAGAGGTAAAACATTAGTCTGAATTAGCACTGTAACTACAAGTCACAGAAAATATGAAAGGGATCTTGAAAGGTAGCGAAAACATATTACTGAAATGGCATATACAATGAGGCTTGTGGTGCTCTGGATGTTTGTTCAAAAGGAAAAAACTAGTGAAGCTCTCTGAAGCAGGATTTTCTGAGATACCACTGTGGTAGCTAAGCAACATTACATTAAGTAACATAATAAAATTAACTAAAACATTCATTCTTTCAAGTATGAGCTAGTTCCCTGTTCTCCAGGATATGACAATTATATAAGACAGTCTGAAAGGAATTCTATCATCACTGTTTCAGCATTTAATTCCTGTCTTTCACCCTCGATTAAATCAATGACAGGTAGACACCAGGGTGTTCTTGAAAAACCTATTAGGTGTGCCTTTTTTACCTAGAAGTCATGAGATACTTTAAAAATCTGGTGTTTAGGACATATGGTTACTTCAGAAGTATACATTAAAAAGAGTTGTGTGGCTTTAACAGCTATTCTGCATTTTGACATATCCTGGAGTAAAAACTTGGTAATTTTGAGCTCCTCTTGAACACAAGCTGATCTATGTATTATGATTACCAAATATACACTTCATTTTAAGACTTTGATTGCCTGCCTCTTGGTTACTATTGACTGCATAGGACAGCCTGATGATACCGTGCTCTTGACCACAGTAGGGACTCTAGGCAGGATGTCACCCATGTTACTCACATGTACAGTTCTCCCAGATCTCACTCCCACTGGTGGAACCAAGGGGTGCTGCAACTCTTATTCAGATTCCAAAGATATTTGCACAGTTGGCTGTTGTGGCCAGATGACCAAGTGTCCCTGGCACTCCACCATAGACAAGATATCAGTTATGATCCTGTGTTTGCTATCAGGGATTGTGAAAGTTGCCTTATGGGCATGCTACTACTTGTCTTTTTTACTGTCCCAATAAAGCTTTATTTTACAATGCGTTATCAGACTCCGGTACTGTTCAAACTGCAAAGCCTTAGAACTTCTATGCTGATAATAATTCAGACAGCTGGGTTGGAGAAAAAAATTATTGCAATTTCCTTGGAGTCAGCACAGCTTGACAGGTACTATTGTGGGGCACCCACCTTGCAGAATTTCACGAGTATTTGTATGGTATACTTGAAATATTGTGCCAGGAGATCTTTGTTTAGCAGTCATGAGTTTACCTTCTTACCTTCATCAACGGGATAAAATATTGAAGCTGCTACAAAAAAATTTCTAGTAAGAACACCTTTTTGAAGGTACATATAATTTTCAGATATTCACATATAATAAGATTTAAAATGTGTTCATTTTTTCTCTGCCACAGGGTTTCATCCCCCCCCAGATGCACTGTAATGAAATCCTTTCCTGGATGAGTAATTATGAATTATAGGCAGAATGATTCACTTAGCTTTGGATTTGACTCTGTGATATTCTCTAACCAACAATGAGAATATTTCTTTCCATGGTATGGAATGACAGTTGACTCAGGTTCTTCTAAATCCATCACCTGCTCTTTAATTTGTCTTTATGTAGATAAAATATTTTTCATAAGGAGATGTCACGCTTCTATTTGATAATGTATTTTATTAAATGCAAAACAGTGAAGTTAAAGGTGTGGATTAAACCAACAAAAGCAAATTTACCACTTCATTCTTAACTTACTCCATATGACTAGCTAATGCAATGCATAATAAGAAATTTGGCCACTGGACTAAAACCATTGCATTATCATTGAAACCAATGAAATAGCCTTAAAAGCTATACTGACGTGTTGAAGCATTCCCTTCATTATTGTCTACTTATGTCATTCTCATAAATAGGTTTGGTTTTGGGTTTTGTTGTTGCTGTTGTTTTGGGTGGGTTTTTTTTGGTTTTTCAAAGCAGCTTATATACACACCGGTTGTTATCAGAGCATGCAAAAAAATTACAATTCCAGTACTTTTCATGTATTAAAAAAAAAAAAAAAAAAGTGAAAACCCAATAACTAAATCTGATTGGGAAAAAAAGTGTGAAATTTCAGCATGAACATGAAACAGAACCAAATTTACCTTTACAGCTTTTTCTGTTTTCCATCTTCCCTTCGTTCTTTGATATATAGTTTCTCAATGTTTTCCAAGCACCTCTGGAGTTTTAGATTAACATTCTGTGATTATTTCCCATTAAAAACTATAGAATGCTTTTTATTTCCAGTTTAGTCTCTCTTCTGCTATATTTTATACCTTATTTCATGTTCTATTTTTTCTCCATCTTCCTTAATACCTAATTATTTTAGTTGCCTTTTATATTATCTTTCTTCACTCATTTTTAATACTTTTCATCTTAAATATCATTCTTCAATTTCTGATTCTTTATTGGGAGCCTTTAAATCAGTTTACTTTTACCAGCCAAAATTTTGCATCTTGTCACTTATCTTGATTCTCTCTCCTATGGGTGAGACATGCAAATCTCGAGATGGCCTATGAAGACCCTCCTGTGCATTGCCTGCTGAGTGAAACTACCTGATCCTACTGCTGGTTTTCAGAAGGTTGAATGTGAATAGCCAGGTCCTAATTTACCAAAGGAAACATTGAAATTCAAACCCATTTTTCCATAGCTGTTTCTGAAGTCACCCTCCAGTGTGACACGACATGATATTCTACTCTCTAGCAATTAAAACCTATTTGTAGTAGCAGCTGAGACTGAGACCATGTGGAGCAAGTCCCAAATCCTTGCTATCTGTGTTAATGTACCTAAAACCTAACGACAATACTTAAAAAAACCTCTTCAAAATTCAGATAAATTAATTTTCAAAGTCATGTTTCTGTCTGGCTTACCATATTTTGCCTTGGATTGGCTTGGTCTATTTTCTTTTCAGCAACAACAAAAATCCCCAATGGTCTCATCCTCCAAACAAGAAAAAAAGCCTTATTGTAATCCTTGTCGAGGTAAATAGTTTCTTCCTTGAAAAATGGTTACTTGCTTCCAGAGCTATTTCCTGTGATAAACATCTAGGAAACAAAGAATAAAAAATATCACAAATTACCAATTAAGACATTTCTATTGCCAAATTTTTTACTTAAAGATGAAATTGAAGGACAATTTATGTACAAAGAATGCTGATACTTAGAGGACTTCGTAATGTGCATAACTGCAACAAGCTCCTTTAGGCATAATTCAAATATTTACAAGGGGGGAAGGGCTTGTGTATTGGACATGTGTGTGTCAGTTGTAGGTTTTTTGATAGCAAAAATTGAATTGTCCTTCTCTGGATATGTAAGGAATGAAAAATAGAGAGATTTTTCTTGAAATCCCTACTAAAGGTTTTCGTATTAGGTCATTGAGAGGATGGTTGGATAAGCAATGAAAGAAAATGTTATTTTTTAAACATATTTTTAAAACCAGCAGTGATTTTAATTTTAATTTTAATTTTAAGTTTAATTTTTGTTTGAAAAATCCTTTTTTCTGATAACTACATATTTTTCTAGAACCTCATTTTCTTTCATAGTGATTATTGCCCTTTCTAATAGGCATAATTTTCATGAACTTAGCAATAACTACTTTTTATGTGTGAGTTCTTGTTCTTATGATTACTCCTACTGAAAAGAATCTGGTCTATTTTTCAAAAGCTGATTTATATCTTCAATATTTCCTTATATTGTTTTTGGAATTGTATTCAGTTTCATAATGATCTCTGAAGGCAGATCTTAGTCTTTTGGTAAATGAAAAAACAAACTAGTGTTTTCCAAAATTTATGGAAGAAATAATGACCCTTTCAGCACTTAAAATGTTTTTTTTAATATGGGAAAAATGTTTGATGTAGAGATAATCTACACAGAATATTTTTTGCAGATATTTAAGCATGATCTGAATAATATTTACAAAACCAACATTGTGTCAGTATTTAGATAATAAGTTATACGCTAAACTATATATCACTACTAGCATTTTGGAAAAAAAAAAATAGGAGACCAGATTGTCATGTAGTCAGGATAGAAAACATAAAGGCAGTAATTCAGAGTTATTTTCATAGATTTGTGACAGCCAAGAACTCTTGTAATCTCAGCTGTATAGTAAGCAGTAAGGACGTAATTTTCTTGCCTGATCAGGCAAGTTAAAACTTTTTTGAAAAAGGGTATAGCCTTCTGCAGATCCTGTGTGTCATGTGACAGCCACATGCAGATGACTTGGAGACTTTTGGACTTGCTAATGGCACCAGGAGCTTGTGTTTAAGCCACTGAATCCCCATGAAAAGTTTGATTCAGTTCCAGACGATGCCTGCACATAAGTACCTCCATATGGGTTAGATATCAGTACTTTTGTCACAGTTTATGGACATCTACTGAGGATAGCAGGTGTAATAGAGAAACATTAATCTGACAATAAAATCTTCAAGTAAAAATGATAATATTCATCATTGTGAAATCATTTGAGTTTTTTAGCCATGATGACTTCTTCTTTATTTTGATACTGAGGTCTCCTTGGAGAAAAACATTCCTGC
>NW_005054423.1:1572673-1586991 GCF_000277835.1 Geospiza fortis
TACTTTACTGACTTCCTCTCAGCTATTCTATCTTGGCAGAAGCTTGAAACAGTTTCTGTTTGAATGCCACTTCTTGAATCAATGAAAAGGTGTCATAATCATGTTTACAGAATGTACTCTTGTCTGTGGTATCAAGCATATGGCGTGATAAATATTGTATCTACCATATGGAGGTTGAATATTACAGGAAGTGTAACTCATTAGCCATGTCTGTACTGGTGATTAGATTTAGTATGCACATACGTTCTGCATATTACTGTGGTTGTAACTAAAAGTAGGACACTTAGAGTCTGTACTTATTTACTCCACAATGTCCTCCAAGAAAATTCCCTCCTTCCAGCTGGGCCAGTAGAAGTTCCAATAACTTTGTCTCAGCTGGAAATTGCTCTCTGCAATAAATCACTGTCATTTCACGCTTTGATGAACCATACTGAAATGTGTCAAAAAAAAAACCCTAACAACTTCTACAAAGCAAATTCTTTCTATAATCAGCATAGCAAATTTTTGCTCTAATAACTAAGAAAAAAAGTCAACAATTGCAAACACTGATATAAATAAGAGTTTGTAAAAACTCCTTATATGGCATTGAGCTGTGCTTTGTACAGGCTAAAGTGCTAAAGGCTTTTTCTATGTGTTCGAATGTTGCTTTGGCTATGTCAGCAGACAAGGATATGACATAATTGTTCAGTCATATGTACTCAATAGTCTTAAAATGAGGGGTATTTCAAATAATGTGTTCATCCTAGGGGCATCCAGAAATTTTTACTTTTGAACGTTTTCCTTGATAGTAGATTCCCCAAAGGATAGCAAGTCTGATTATTACTGCAATTGTATAAATACTGTGTTGGAAATTAAAATAATTGTCAAATATATTTGCAAAAGTATTAAAATTAAGGAATAGTTCCAAAGAAATGTGAGGACAAAGAACCCTGTGTAGAAGTAATAATCTATATTTTCTCAGTGGTAAATATGAGCTTTGGCTTAAAGATGACAGTCACTGCAAACTGTTTTGAATTATCATCCTCTACATCCCTGTGGTCGTGACAGATTTTCTATCCCCTTTTGACACACTAGTTTCAATTTTCTAGACAAATGGAACTAGGCTGCAACCATTGGTGACAAGGAAAGTCTTACCAACTTCTTGTCCACCAGGAAAGGATAACTGTAAGAGAAAAAGAGAAACATGATATTCAACAGAACATAGATAGATAGATAGATAGATAGATAGATAGATAGATAGATAGATAGATAGAATCAATCAAAATATCTGATTTTCTCAATGTGACAGTAGCACCTTGCTGCTTCCATTGTTTTTTTTTCTGAATTATTTAATATGTTACAGCAGAAGAAAGCAGATTAATTTAATGTTATACATTCCTTTTGGATTGTTTGAAATACTTGGTATGGTATTTTCCACAGCAGCTTAATTACTATACATGCAGTAAACACACTCAGTTCACATTGCAAGTGCAGGCATATTCTGGAATTATGAGAAATTCTTTTGATCTACCTTTCCCTGATGAATTACAGACAGCACGATATATGTCTTTAGTAAGTGTCACTGTTTTATAAGTGTAATCAAATTTTTAGAATGTGAAATAGTTGGGGAAATGTGCTTTTGGTGTAGCGGGAATACCTCAGAAAAAAATGTAAATGCTGAAGTGTTTGAATGGCAAATTACTGAAATGTCTGAAATCACAGAATCATAGAATGGTTGTTGTTGGAAAGGACCTCTAGGAGTGTTCTTGTCCCAAATCCGTGCTCAAACAAGACCACCTAGAACACACTACCAAAGAACACATCCATATGATTTCTGAATATCATCAAGAATAGCTACCACAAGCTCTCTGAATGACCAGTGACACCTGAATGTGCCAGTGTTTGGTCACCATCATGGAAAACCAATGTTTTCTGATTTTCAAATGAAGCTTCCTGTCTCAGTTTTTGACCACTGGCTCTGGTCCTTGTTCTGTCCTCTTTGCCATTGCCCCTCATCACACCTTTGGGTATTTATACACACTTGATGAGATCACTTCTGTGTACCCTCTTTTCCAAACTGAACAGGCTCAGCTGTCTCAGGCTTACCTCTGAGGGATTCTCCAGTGCCTGGATCATTTTTGCAGTCCTTTGTTGGGCTCTCTTTGGTATATCCATATCTCTCTCAATCTGAGAAGCCCCAAACTAGGCTCAGCACTCCATGTGTGGTCTCACCACAGCTGAGTAGTGGGAAAAGATCTTTACTTGCTGGCAACATTGAAGAAAGTAGGAGGAAAATGGGAATAAAAAGACAGAAGTAAGGAAAAATACAGTTATGTGCAATTTTGTTCTTATTTTCTTTGTCTTAAGAATCAGGAGAAGGCATATTTTCAGCCATGCAAGTGTTTGTTAAGAAGGTACAAAATAGTTAGAAATTAGGCAGATCAGTATCTCATAGTAATCAAGATGTTGAGAATTTTTTCATAATTTTATAAGTTATTTATATTACAAATAATGACTATGCACTCAACAATATTCATTTACGCCTTGTGGAAGTATATGCTTCTAAAGTACCCTATGAAAGTTGTCATTATTTTGGTGGAGAAAATTATGCAAAAAAATGTTAAGTGATTTGCCAAGAGTTTCAAAGTAAGCCAGTAGCAGGCTTAAAATAGAACTGACATCTCTAGGGACCCATCTGATATCCTCTCTGTAGGAATACATTTTGCATTGGACATTGGTTAGAACAATTCCATTTTTCATTTCAATTATAAGTTAAAACTAGCATAATTAATATTAATTTGATCTCTTATATTTTCCAGCTTACTCATTAATCTAAAATATGCAGATACATTTTTTGCAGATAAAGATATGACATAATGAAGGTTAAATTGAAATATAGTTTATTTTTATGTCCATTTGTTGGATTTCAGCATCCCTTAAAAAAAGACCCAAACCAAACAAATCACAACACTACATAACACAACAAGTAGGCTTTTTTTGCATTAATTGCACTTTATACTAATGGCAGATTTCTGCTTTCAAAGATAATTCCCAATAAATCCCCTTAGGGAAGGAAGTTCATCTAAACTTATAAATTCTAACTTCAAAGAAAATTAGTTCCAATGTGTTGCAAACAATTTTCAGGTGCCTGCAAATTCAAGTCTTGCAAATTTTACTTAAAGCTTTTAGATTACATTATTTATGACCTTTTGATGGCAAAGAAAGGCTACAAAAACTGTAAACTGAAAGAATACTTTTATTGTTGTTCCTTAGTCCTCTGTATTCCAGAACTGTTATACCACCAATGTGTTATATATGCTGCAAACATCACTGCCAGGCCAACATATAACTCTGTATGGAGGTGAATATTTATTTTCCAATTCACAGTTAGCTTACAGTTGCATAAGTAGACTAATTAGACAGAGGCAGTTCATACTTTCTAGAAAAAAGTTCTTCTGAAAAATGGATGTTGGATAGTCTTAAATCCAGAAATTTAATAAAGAATATATCTGTGTTTAGAAGGATATAATCCCTCTCTGATCAAATAAATATTAGGATAATTCAAGAATCCTAATGAGCAAAGTAGTGATGAAAGAATTCTTTTAGACAACTGGTAGCATAACTATATCATGTAGATAATTTTTGTTATGTTTTGTCAAAGAATCTTAAATTTTTCCCTATCTTAACTTCTACAAATACAAATGACAGATCTCTTTCCATATTCTCTTCAATGACATTTGCAGTAAATTTAATTTATAATATTGTACCAAGTATCCACTGCTACACTGTCATTGAGATTATTGAAATGATAGTTCTGCTAGATAATCTATCAATCCAAACTGCAGGACTTGGGCCAATCTCGTCTATATTAAAATTACCTTCCCTGTAAGAAGGACATAATTCTTCTCCTTTCTTTCACAACTTTGCCTTCTGTTTTGAGTTTTATGAATAATTGCTTTCTACTGATCAAAACCAAATTCTAATATACTGCACAGATGGTCATTGATCACTATAAGCACTAATGTATAAATAAAAATATGTTTATGTTTCAAACTAAAACTGACATCTCTATAATAAGACCTCATACACACAAGCTAGTACATTACTATACCATACCCAGAGAGGCTGATTGCTCAGCTTCTGTGAGAGATTTTCCAGCTGAAATATGGATCCTATATTAATGAAATATAGAAATATTAGTATATATTTTCTGTGCAAAAAACCCTCTATGTATTTGGTTGTTAAATTAACTGAACCCTAGGATTCTCCATTAATTAAGATAGTGCTGCAGGTATATATTTTAACCAAAGTACATTTACAACTTTGTCTTGGTATACCACTATAAACCTGTTTTCTAATTCTGTTTTAGATGAGAAGTTGTCTGATATTCCCTTCCCAATCTCTAGTGGATAATTACCCATGCCACATGATCACCGTGCAATTTATGTACAATTGCTCATCTGTTGTTGATAAAGGTCATAAATAAATATATGGCAAGTCAGAACTGTAATGCACTAGAAATGCTTTGAGGGTTATTGGCCCTTGAAAAACTTAAGTAAATGTGAGTAAACAGAGAGGAGAGGAGAGGAGAGGAGAGGAGAGGAGAGGAGAGGAGAGGAGAGGAGAGGAGAATTTAGCTCAGTTTTTAAAAATTACCTGAGCATGATTTTTTCTTTCTCATGCACCATGTAATCTATATTAGGTTTGACAAGTGTAGACCAACAGTTTAGAAATAAATGAAAACAGGTCTCTACCCTGAAATTCTCCATACCTTCTCTGTAGAGAATTTTTCCTTGCTGATTGTAAGAGTGGCTGCTAAGTGTAAAATCCAAACCAGGACCCCTAACCTATTAAAAAACCCCAACAAAACAGCAAAAACTAAAAAAATAACTAATCAAAGCTTGTTACAGAAATGTCTAAATTGAAAATAACTTACGGATTTGGTAAGATTTGATTATTTTGTATTTCTTTGAATACACGACTTTAGTTCATCCATTAACTAAGGTCTTCTTCCCAAAGTTACTGTGCTGTATAATGTTCTTCTAAGATTAGGCTGCCTTCACTGAATTCTGAAAGTAGCTCAAGTGTTGTAAGCATTGTCTGCTCTCCTTTTCCACATAGAAGCAAGGAAACTCATAGAAAGTAATAAAAATCTCAGTGGTTTGAATCTAACCTTGACAATGGTATAGGAAGAGCATTTTTCTTTCTTGGGTTATTGTCTGCTTTCTTCTTATTGGACTTGAAAGGTTCTATTAAGTAGGTCGGGAGAGTTCTCAATTCTTCTGCTCTTATGTGTTAGATTGTGAGACATAGAAAAAGGATCTTAGAATTTAATTATAACTTCCCACTCAGGAAATTTCCCAAGAAAGTTCTTTGTTTTATCCTCTATCCATAAACAGAATTTTTTGGTCACTTTGGCAAATAATGGACTTCATTACTGCAACAGGAAAAGTGTTACCATTGAGCAGTATTTTAAAGGAAGATTATGAAAAGAAAAAATCAGAAAATACAATTTTTTATCCTCTTTTTATCTTTTTTTCTGTCCACTTTCTATTTTTTCCCTTCAAATACTACTTCCATTTTCTAAACCTCACTAATCAAAGCACCTTCTCTTTTCTTTAGGTGTCTCAAAGAGAAATGAAGCTCATGATTCATGCCACTTAAAAATGATGCCTTCCTAGTGCTACTGCTGAGAAAAAAAGAGAGAGTTTTGTCTGCAGAGTGTTGGCCAAAATAAGGTATGTAAGGATGAACAGAAGAAACACTCTAAAGTGAAGAAAGAAATAGAAATTTTCGGATGAACATGGTGTCTGACTGGCAACTACTTACCTGTCCAAGGTATAAAAGGTATTGTAAGAAGAGGAAACTCAGTCCCCACCTTTTGGTGCAGCAGAAAAAGGTATATAGACACTGGAATATATAAAAGACAAAAAAATAAAAGTCTAACACTTGTCACTGGTTGAAGAGTGTGTAAGCCATTAACTGATAAAAAACCCTTCTTAATTATCCTGCATAGATGTGAATCTATGACTGAATCTTCTCTAATTTCTCCATAAGAGCAGAGTTTGGTAATATTTTCTATTTAGTGTTATTATGCTATTGTTTATTATAGTGCTTTCCAAAGTAGTATCTAAGTTTCTAATGGGCAAGTTGTGGGCCAAGTCAATTCCTATTGCTTTCTATTTTTCAGCAACAGAGGTCTTCCTAACAGATCTCTTGGAGTGCTCCGATCATGTCAGTGAGATGCAAAGTCAAAAGCATTTGAGTCCTGGAACCAAAAATCTCAAAATGGAAAAGCAAACCCACAAGCTTTGCTTGGTGAAACAATGAGAGGTCTCCTCCTGAGTTCTGCCTGGATCAAATTCCTCTATTACGGTAATAGTGATATATTGCCCTCATAACTGATGCTTAATGGCTATAAATATTGATGTCTGCCCCCTTCCAATTATGACTAAACCCAAACTGCATAAGAGAAGTTTACTTTAAAACACAGTTAATATGCAGAACAGATTTCTTTCCCCTGTCAAGAAAGCCATGTGTTGTTATGGCTTGCCTTTCATTCAGGTTTTGAGCTAGTTGCTAAATAACCATCATTGTTAAGAAGTCTTATTGTATGCTCCTAGCTTCCCATTTCCCTTCCACAGAGGCAAGGCAACTGTCACTTTTACAATCCATCTTACTGGATACCTTATATCTCTCAAATGACGCTAGAAGTCTGTGCGGATAACCAACTCTGTGACCAGCAAAGAGCACAATCCTTACTCTAAAATATATATTGCATTAGATGTCAAATCTGTGTTTGAACCTTGCTTTAAAAATACTTAACATAATGAAGAACTCAGGATAGTTAAATTGATAAGAGTGTCAAATATATCAACATAATTTTATAAGTAAGAATCTTTAAAACATTAAATTCCAAAATCCCCATACATCCAAGCTGTACTCCATTTTATTTTCCAAAATATAAGCATATGGTCCATTTAAAATTAATTAGTTGCCTACCATGGCATTTTTATTACTAAGTATGTGCACTGTTTATCTTAAATATATTCCAATCATTATGATATACTAAACTCCAATAAATTTTAAATATAACACAAAATAAATATTTTACTCTGTTCCTAAATGCATCCTGATTACTGAATAATTACCGATTGGTAAAAAATATCTAATTTAGTATTTAGGTGTATTATAGGCCAAAGCAAAGGCATACCTGGGACATGGAGCCACATTTCATGACAGAAAGGTTCCAGAGAAATGTTTGATCGTTCTTTGTGATGCATAAAATATGTCACAGCTGTACTATAAAAGATATCAGCCATCAGGTAAGGCTGTCATTTGCCCTTGCTGGATTGTATTGGAAAAACACAGTGTTTCTGCCTTGTACTTGTGTGGGATTACTGCTGGAGAAAACACAACCTATTTAGTCTACATACATATTACCATAACCCTGCTCTATTTCAAAAGAAAGTAGTCATAAAATAAACATGGTGAGGAGAATAGATCTGGTTGATATTTTGTTTCAACATACACCCATTTCATAAGTTGTGAATATGCTAAGTACTGGTCTACATTAAAGCTAGGTTCTACAAAAGGATTGCATATTTCTCTGGGGACTAGTTCCTTTCATTTGATTTCTGTTATGCACACATCTTATTTTAGTTCAAAATCTAAGCCTGTGTCACAAATAATATGTATAACAAAAGAACAATGGCAGTAAAAAGAGACCAAAATTTATAAACATTTACTACATTTTCCGATAACTCACAGATTTTTAAAAAATGTTTTAATTAAAGCATCCATACTATTAACCTACTCATCAAAATACACAGATATTATAACTGCTAGAATTTTAGTAGAATTTAAAGATTTTGCGTCCACTGTGTTTGCCCATCAGGAAAAACCTTTATCAAAAATTAATACCTCATTATTTATTGGGTAGAGAGGAAATTTGATACTCTACCATAGCAAAAATTGCCTGTTAAAACAACCTTGGAGACTGGCCTTTGTGAACATTTATTAAATGTAGTATGGTCACATAAAAGATAATATTTTAATATGGGAGATGTAGGAAGCACACCAAACTGTGTTGGGTAGACTAATAGTTAAAGTTTATAACAGCTATTGCATCAAACAGTGTCTTTACTGAGATGTAGAAATGGTGTTCTCTTCTTCTAGTTTAATGTGTTTACAGTTTGGAGTAATGAGTTTAGTCTTGACAATTTGAGAATTTTCTCTGGTGTCTTTTGGTGTTCAAAATTACTCTAATTTACAGAATGAAACACTTTCATTAGTTTAAAAAAAAACACAAGAAAAACAGAAATGCAAGATAAGGAATATTATCATAAAGGTAAATTTGTTCAGATTCACATGAAATGATACACAAGCTGATGAATAACAATCACAGCTTTCAAGACCATTAGAATCAATTTTACCTGTTGTGTAAATATCTTGGGGCTTTCAAAAACTTTTCAAACTTAAACAGACGTATCTAAATCACAGTTTTAACATTAGTTGCTCAGTAAGAAAATGAAAGTCATTATTTTTTTAATTGAGTTTGAAGAAACACTTTTCACAGAGAATTAACATACGGCACAACAGACAAAATCGATTAAGGCCCGCCATCTGGCAGAAGTCTAGAAAAGTTGCTGCCATATGTTTTGACCAAGACTGCAAAATAAACTGTTTTATACTGTCAGCACCTCCAGTTCTGTTTTATAAATTACATTTGGTTTTATTGTATATATGAAAAAGATTAGGAAAGGTTTCATCTAAGACTGGCTGCTTAATTGGAAAACAGACGCTATATAAAATTTTAAAACAGGCACAGGGTGATTTGAGCTCAGTTTGAAAGCTGTTTGACAGCTGTAAGTAACAAAAGTGCAAGGATTGCTATAAATTGTTTATTAGGCAGATCTTTAATTCTTAATGGGTTATATTTAAATTATTCTTCAAGATTCAACAATTGTAGCTTTTCTTTGACAATTACAGAAGAAAGTGCAATACAAAATTCCTAGGCAGAGGGGAAGAATGTTCATGAAATTCATAGGTAACATCAAGAAGCGGTGAAATGAAAAACTGAACAAAAAATTTTTTTCTTAAAAGGATATAGTTTCATAAAGAATAGATTTTAAAAATCAGTATATATGTATGTTTCTGTTGGAAAAATAGCATCTCAGGTTCAAATGAAATTTAGGAATGTTAATCTCTTTTGCAGCTGCTATTTTTGTTTTATGGTATTTTTACAGCTGTTTTTAATTTCTTTTAAGAAATACTAAACCTTTCAGAGTATTCCCAAGTGAAACACCATGGTACAGATAATTGGTTTCATTGCAATTCAGATTATGAACATCATTTTTCAGTTGTTACTTTCAAACTATATACACAGCTAAATCTGTAAGCCATTTTCTTTATTTCAGCTACTATCAAAAAGGGAGAAAATAGCATAAAGTATCACAAAGTCTTAATGCCTTGTGAGGATTTGTGATGTTTGAAAGTGTTTACTCTCTAATGAGAAATGTTCATAATAAATGCAAAACTATCTTCTAAGATATTTATGTGTATATCTATATCTATATCTATATCTATATCTATATCTATATCTATATCTATATCTATATCTATATCTATATCTGTGTAAACAGATCAATTAGTCCTGGCATTAGGCATTATAAATTGACCTCTCTATGCACCACAAAATCCCTGAATCCCTGTATTCTGAAGAGGTCCATTCAAAGAGTATATGGGTAAAGAAGAAGTTGAATTCAGTTTTGAATGTTTCATGACAACTGAAGAGCTGTTAATAAAATCCCCAACATTACCTCTGTCCTGTGCTTTGTGCACACCACATACTAGTTTGCTATCAAAACTCTTGCAGGAAAAAACCTGATTTTTTCTCCTACCCTTTCCCTCCCCTGAGCCTCTGGAAGTACAGGAGACAAAGTGCTAAGCAACACCTGGATATTTCTTTTTATCCTTATGTTCAACATGTGGTTCCACATTGTATTTACGAAATATCCTCTAAGCCCTGAAGCAAATAAGCTTTTATTTTTCTTCATGGGCTTCTATCTATGTCATCGCTGTAATATCATTGTTCTTCATAAGGAGTAATGAATTTATTCTCAGAACACTCTTATGAGATCAGGAAATACTTGAATGAATATTTACGATGACAGAACAGAGAGAGCCACTGAGAGGTATAGTAAGATTTCAAGCAAAGCAGAAGCCCAGAGTGCTCAATTTTAACCCATGGCATCTTTCACAAGACAACTCTCACTTTTCCAGAGGATCTTAGCTCACTCAGGTTGATCAAAACTTTCTTTATTGTTGCCCAATGAAGACCTAACTCATACTGATCTGAACTTGTACAGTTTGATTTTGACCTGAAATTAAATGGCAAACAAAAGTCAAATACTTACGTGATCAAAAAATAAAGGACCTTATCAAAACATGTGCACACAAGGAAGTGAAGTTCATGCTGCATGTGTAACCTCGACTTTGTCATTTCAGTATGCCAAGTGTTTCTCTTTTTGTTGCATGTTTCACTTAACACTAGAGGTAGGAGGCAGTGTCGACATTAAAATATTTGTAAAGAACACTTGACAAATGCAGAAAATTCAAAAATATTTTGTTGCTTGGCAAACCAACAGTGAAATTTTTATTCAATATATCTTTTATCCAAACTTTTTTTAATATCCTTATATATATTTACAAGTGGTGAGACAGACAGGCTCATTCCATATATATCTATGTGTATGTATATATATGTCTTTGAAGTCTTGCTTTCATGTGCATCTTCACTTAATTAAAACAAAAGAAAAAGAAGGACATTTTCAAGTTCTGCTTTACTCTCTATGGACTGTCACTCATTTTGGAATTCCTGTGAGGTAGACACGTGCAGAGAACCACAAAGAATATAAAGCAGACATTTATGACAACAGTTACAGATTTCACCATGAATTCATGGAAACCCTTAGCCTGCTTCACACATCAACACCAATTTCACTGCAGCACTAAGAGACACAGTAAGACTGATCCCCAGGCCAAATTTCATTTCTTTAGGCAAATACTCATTGTCATCTTGGTGACTTAGGAACCCCTCTTTTTAAAAATGGAATATACAGGAGTATATTTATCTAATCTTAACTTACAGACAGTTGAGACTTAGGGCTTATTAAAAGAGAAGAAAGTGATTAGAAGAACAAATAAAAAATATATATCACGCAGGAATTTCTATTTTTTAGCTAGCTATTAGGAGCTTACTTGTTTGTTTTCAACTCAGTTCTTCATTCAAAAATAAGTTTTGCAATTTAAATTGGTAAAATAATAATTCTTCATGAGCATCAAATTTCTCAGGAAACCATGTTCTGAAGTAAAGTGTTTTTTTTACTGACAGCTTTTTTGTATTTTTATTGATAATCAGACAAAACATTAAATTTCTGCTGGCAAAGATTTCAAGCCATATAAGGATTGATGAAGAAGAAAGTTATGATGAAGGCATGTTAGTATTAGCAATTGGTACATATTTCTTGTGTAACTGATCTCAGTCCAACAGCTTACATCTTATTGCAGACACATGGACAGTTGTACATCTGGCAACAGAACTGGATGATTATACTTTGGAAATTAGTATGAATTAGTATTAATATCTGCATTAGATATTAATATGTGTATTAGTATTAATATCTGTGCCTACCAGCACCATTTGGTCTCTATGGTGGACCTGGTCCCTGGTTATATAGACAAGGAAATAATGAGGATTATATTCAACCTTGTAGAGTCAGATATTGAAGAAGTCCTCAATTTATTAAGGTGATGAAGGTCCTGTGAGTCACCAGTTCCAAAAATAAAAGAATTGTATAAACAAGAGAGTTTTCTTACACATTCTGGGCGTCTTTGACCATAATAAATCTGTAGGGCCAAAGCATTTATGTAGAAAATAGAATGAGAGAAATATGGAAATTAATTTTATGAAAGAATTCATTACATTATGTGAGACATTAGAATAGAAAATGTGGATTTTTTTGCCAATATTTTAATACCGAAAAAGAAGTAATGTGCGACCCATATATTATATTATATAGTTCAGTATTTATAGCAATTACTTCTAGATCAAAATTCTCTTTGGATACACTAAAAGTGTAAGTTATAAATAGCCAAGTTGTTTTCAGGTAGAGGTTTGGTTTGTTTTTTTCGTTCTTAAAGACAGACTCAATTTATAACTCACATTTTATAAGAAAAAAAACCCATATCCATCATTGATATAAATAACACATACTTAATATATCTAAAGATTAGAGAATGGAGATATTGTGGGCATTTGTATTTTTTCTATCTTTTCACTTTTTGCTGCTAACACGATTTGGCATATGGTTTTTCATAATTTCTTTCACACAAGCAATCAGGTGGTGTTTCTTTTGTTTTATGAATGTTTGCCAGGGGAATAAGAGACTGAACTTTACTTTCACCCCCCCAAAAATATGAACATATAAAAGAAATTATATGAAAACCACAAAAGCTTACAGAATAACTCAAGGGGAAATCTCCTGTCTGACTGTTTTCCAATAACCTGGATTCAAAGGCACAGTGTCCTTAGAACACTAAAGACTGCTCCATTCCTGAAATAACTGAATAGAAATTTATCAGGCAATATAATTATAACATAAACAAAAAACAAACAGAGCAACAGTAAGAGTAATATGAGAGAGAGAAAGAGAGAGACACACACACAGACAGAGAGAGAGAGATTTGGTAAATTAAATGTCAAGGTAAATGGAAGTAAGATTCAACGTAAAGTTAATTGCTGAAAGCAAATAAGATTTAGAGCTTCACAATAAGATACTCAAGGGAAAGATATACATGAAAAGGGACAGGTTTCGAAGCATCACTTTCCAGATTTATTCATTTTAACTGAAGAAGGGAATGACTACTTCTCAGAGCTCATCTATTCTATCAGGTACAATGGAAAATGTAAAGATGAAATGTAGAGAACCACCTAAGATGAGGTTTGTTCACTTCAACCCATTTTTTACTGCTCTCAAGCCACAGCTAATGAGGGACCATGACAGGGCTTCTGAGGATTACATTTTTAACTAAGCACACAAAATAGTTCATATTTGAACATCTTCTTGTTCACTGTTTCCTCAACTTTGTACTTCCTTCACAGCCTTTACAAGAAAATAATATATTCTCCTTTACTGTATGATAATACTGAGAGTCAGTAGTACTAAGCCAGAAGAGGCGTTTTTTTTTTGTTTTTGTTTGTTTGTTTGTTTGTTTGTTTGGGTTTTTTGTTTGTTTGGTTTTTTTCTTGCCAGATTCCAGTAGGAAAACTTTAAGGAAGGAAGAATCCTTCAATTTACCAAACCTAGTAGGTTATCCAGCCTTACTCAGGGTCTTAAAGGGCATGGATGAGTACAGACATACCTAAACTCCTCTTCTGACATTTCTAGTTGTTTCACAGGAAATCTGCTTTAACTTAAAAATCACATAGCTAGTTCAGTGTTCTGTCTAAACTTGAAGGAATTGTTTGACCTAATGGCTTTAAATTTATTGCTTTGCCCCTTCAGAGCTCTAGCAAAAGAGGATTTCCCCACATTAAGTTACTGTTGTTTGGTACAACTTTTTAAAACAGTGAAGTTCTTCTGGAAAGGTAAAATACTCCCTAATCCTGGACATCACTGTGATTGCAACAGAGGTGAAAATCCATTCCAGTCCTTAAACTGTCTGTTCTGCCAGAAACATGGCATCTTAGAAACATGCACATAGATTGAGAATGGAGAGGAAGCAATGCTTCTCTTCATTCTCAACCAGAATGCTGACTGCTGCAGAATGCCAGCAGAGGCTGAAGATAAAGGCCATGTGTCCCACCGTGTTCATGGAAGCCAGCATGCTCTGAGACACAGGGAGCTTTCAAGGAGGGATAAGCTCTGACCTAGGTTTGAAAACATGTATCCCACCCATTATAAGTGCTAGATAGCTTGGTCATTGGATTAGTCCTGTTAAGTTCTGCCCAGAAAGAGCTTTTTGGTTTTACCTTAAAAGACATCTTACTTTGCCAAAATTAGGTATAATGAATTACATAGTTTCTTCATATATATATATATAAATATAAGGCTAGCTATTGGAATCTTACTGCAATTTAGCTATGAGAAAGGCTAAACTATAAAGCCATAAATGTGAAATATGTATATAAAAATGTATGTGTATATAAAAAGCATTGTTGAAATCTAGTCACATGGAATAAAAGAGCAGAACCAGATTAGGATCTGTAAATTTTCCTGAATTCTTAAATTAATTTTTTTTACACTTGTGGTACCTCTTCTGGTATGATGATTTTC
>NW_005054423.1:1587035-1590466 GCF_000277835.1 Geospiza fortis
TGGAAAACAAATGGTATACTACTAAACTAATATAGAATATGACAAAAATACAAAAAAAATATTTTTCACCTCAAAAAAATTATGTGGCACTTACCATTTTTGCAGTAAGACCAATGAGGAGTGGATTTTGCACTCTCATCTTCCTAGGATTTTTTTTGCTAATTCAAACACAAAACAAGAATCTGTTTAGGGAGCATATTATTCTTTCTATACTTGTAAATAGCTTACTACAACAAAGTTAGAGTAAATTATTTAATGTTTGTCCTAATTTTTCAAATCAGTACATCACAAGCTCATAGATAGCCTACATTTCTTATAGTCCTTGCTTTTGAAAAGGTATTAATACATACCAAGCATACATCCATTGTTTGGGCATCAAATACTTTATTATAATTTATCCTAGAGACATTGCAATTTTGAGTCTATGTTCAACTGTTTTGACTCTGAAAGACTGTGTCATTTAGGAACATGAACACTTTCTGTCTCTGCCTTAAATTGTGAGAAAAGTTGTTCCTAACTCAGGACTTAGTGACTCCTTACCTTCCTCTGTAGAGCTCAGAGGGAAATGTATGCACAAACAGAATACCGCCTTAAGGTCACCACTTTCCTCATGACACACTAAGCATAAAACACATTATTCTGGCAGGGGCATTTTGTGTTTTTGTGAAGTTCACTTTTTAAAACCAGACATAGATATGCCTATGGCCATAATAGCATCTCAAGGGGGAAAAAACCAGCACTTTCTTTCTTGTCTGTAAAACCACATACCCCCAGTAAAGCTAAATTGAACAATACTACCCTCATGTTTTCAGGATTTTCAAAGAAATAATGTAACAGTAGCCTACAGGTGGTAACATTTTAAGAAAAGTGCATCTGAGTGGAGACCAAAGATTCCAATGCCCGTTACAGGACAAAAAGCAGGACCTGAAGGAAGAGGAGGTGCATGCCTCTATTTAACATAAGTCCCAGTGTCGAGCTCTTCATCTACAGCAGGAGGTGGCCCCTCCTAAGGCTAAGTGCCTTAAATTGTACATGCACAGTTCAGAAGTGGGGGTCTCTGGGGAAAACTTCATGAGGAAGGAATAATGCTTTTTAAAAAAATTTATTTCCAAGTAAAGTAAAAAGTTTAATTCAATATACAGATGTGCTTTTTTCCCCCTCTTTGATCTCTGAAAAGCTCTGGGTAAACATATCTAACAGCTCTCAGCTGCATTTGTTTAGCTTAGGTAGCTGGAATTTTACAACAGGCAGTTGGAAGAACAATTGGATTTCTACTGCAATTGTTCTGAAAGAGACTGAACAGTGTTTTCAAGCTATATAGCACCCCAGAACAGAAATTTACCTGTTGTAAATTTAGATTAATTGCAATCGAGATAAACAGAACTACTGATGACTTATTCTCTGTAGCTGATTCCAAGCTTGACCTGTAAATCTCAAGCAAAGATAGAAACTGTTAGTTTGCTCAAATTTTGAACCTTGCATTTTTATCTTTAAAAGATCCAACACACTCCAAAATGTATCCCTGGTCACATCTATAATTTTTTTCCTTGCTGGTCAATATCTTATTCTTAAAGAAAGCTGCAAAAGTAGCATTTAGGTTGTAGGCTTTTGCAGTTATTCCCCAGTTTTCTGGAGCGCATCTGATACCAATACATGAAAAAAATTGAGTCTTTCAGTCAGAAATATGTTCTGAAAAAGGAATCATAATTTTTAAAAGCAGTGGTGTTGTGGTAGTGATATGGTGTATTTGAGATGTGTATGCAGACACATGCATACAGCAGATTGAAATATGTGTTGTAGAAAGGCTCTTCTGGCAGCAGCCTGGAGTGCAAATGTAAATCATTTCCTCTTTTTAGCACTTAGGCAAGTGTACAAAATGTTGTCTTACCATCATCTGTAGACCAAATACAGAGCATATTATGTATAGGTATATGTACAGACACACAGTTACACAGACACACACACACACACGCAAATAATGAAATATAAAATGCTTATAAATAAATCCACATTATAAAATTGTGTTTATGTGAATTTACTTTGCCACATAACCATAAGTACACCCATACAAACATATGAATACAAATGTATATTTTCCACCAAAATAGAAGTAATTTATTTTGCGTGTATGCGTACTTACTTCTTGTAAAGTATATTAAAATACCTTTGATCTCTTTATGTAGTTTGGCTAAAAATCTATAACACATTTTAACAAATGCTCACAGTGAGTTTTCAGCTGTTGAATATCTCCTCAGCCTCACCTGATGTCATTAAAACTAAAGGACAGGGTGAACACCTCTATGTGGAAAAAAAGAATGTGTCAGTGTGAATTATTCTGAGGTGGTAGAAATGAGCCTTATCCCTCTCTTCTTTAAAATAAATAAAGTGATTTTAGCTTTTCTTAAACTCAAATGTACAGTAATGGATTTTTCCCTGAGTATCTGAGTTCCCTGTAAGTAGATCCTATTTTAAGGATAAAATGTTTGTACTACCAGAAACATAGACCAGATCTAAATTAGCACTAAAACCTCCAGACTGTCTTAATACCAGGTCCCTAGTCAAAGCACATGAAAACAATTAAAAAATAATTAGAAAAAAAATAGAAACCTTATAAAAACACAGACCTACATCTAAGTTACATCAATAACTCTTAAACAAATAAAATTAACTATATTGTTGCTGCTGAATAGAGTGGACAGAAATAAGAAAGGGACAGCTAAGCATAAACTGGTCACACCCTCACATGTGTTGATTTGATGTGTAAGACTTGGTGTCACATTTTCTAAACTCAGTTTTGCTGGTCTTAGTTTTTTAACAATAAAACTAAGCCAAAAAAATCTTAACTGAAAGATTTTTTTGGAAAATATGTGACAATGAACAGTACTGCTGAGAGAATGTGTTAACCTAAGCCAGAGTTTTTTGTAAAAATGTAAACATTTTTTACACTGATTATCTTTAGCTGGCATAATGAAGCCATATTCTAAAACATATTTTTCTCTTATGTTAGCCTTCCTACTAATAGCAATTTCAAAAAAATATCTATATATATTGAACTCCTAACTCCTTCAGGTACCTTACTTTCAGAGACAGACATGGCTCCCAGGGCAATTATCCCAGTCATCATTTCTGGTTTCACTAGCAATCACACACTGAAAAATGGAGATTCACCTGCCTCAGTCTCTGGAACGCAAACACATGGATTCCCCTGACCCATGTCTCCAGCTGCTGGCACACCCCTTACATTCACACATACACATTCAACTCTTCACCCTCAAAAACAAAAATGAAGTAAAATTGAGGAGACACGACAGACTGCAGTGATGAGGCCACAGAGAGGCAAGTATTGACCAGGTAATTGTTCAAACAGGACTGGCCTTAATTATTCAATTAGCCACCTATTTTTCTGCTTTCCTGCTTTTCCCTCCCTAAAC
>NW_005054423.1:1590488-1611653 GCF_000277835.1 Geospiza fortis
CAATAATAAGGCCTCCCAAAATCCCAAATACCCTTCCCATCATGCATCCCTTAATATGTTTAATGCTGTAGGTAGAAGCCCCCTTGATCTGTGCGGTGGCCCACAGAGCCTTATGTCTGACTGCTGGTGCTTTGCGCTCCATGAATGTACAGTCCTGAGAATGCCCAGCAACAGCTCTTGGAGAGGTCAGGCAAGGATTTGACCTGGATATTGAGATTACCCTGCCCAACCATGTACTCCTGTACTCCTCTGGGCTTGGGGAAGCAGGCCTGTGATGGCCTGATACCCCAGGAGATTATTATTTGGGTTACCCAACCATCCATAGTCTCTCTGTGCTCCTTTGTACGTGTGCAGGGGAGTTTCTGTTGCATAACCTGATAAAAGCCAATGCTAAGAACCAAAAGTGTGTTATTTTTCCCATGACGCTTTACCTCAGGATTGTGTCCAGACAATTTTTGAATATTTCCAGCAAGGAGACTCTACAACTTCTGTGGGAAACTTGGTCACCTACACTGCAAAGGAGTTCTTCCTCATGTTCAGATGGAACTTCATGTGTTTCAGTTTCTGCCCATTGCCTCTCGTCCCATTTCTTGGACCACTGAGAAGAGCCTGGCTCCATCCTCTCGGCACCTTCCCTTTAGCTGCTTGTAAACCTTGATATGATCCCCTCTCAGTCTTCTTTCTTCATAAATGAGGTACTCCTCATCACCTTTGTAGTCCTCTACCGGACTCCCTTCAGGATCTCCATGTATCTCTTGAACTGGAGGGCCCACAACTGGCCATAGCACTCCCAATCTGGCCTCACGAGGACTGAGTAAAGGGGCAAAATCACTGTACTTGACCTGCTGGCAATGTCTTTCCTAATCCTCTACAGGATACCATTGACCTTCTTGGCCACAAGGTCACAGCGCTGGCTCATGGACAGCTCGTTGTCCACCAGGACCCCCAGGTCCTTCTCTGCAGGGCTACTTAAAAACATTAACAGTTCTGATTCCTTCAACTCTTGAAAAACTTACGAAATTATTTATTTCATGGCTGGCACAAACTAGCAAGTCATTTAACAAAATGTATCTTAAAAATCTCAACTACTTCCAGAGAGAAGTTCTGCTTCTCAAGTCTTTGCTCAGCTGGGATTGCAGTGTAAGATGTAGATCAAATTGTACTACTGGAAATTTCTGTCCAAGGTTGTGTTATGTCATACAAGTTCTGAATTTATTTAATAGTGAACAGACTTGTATCAGAGATGCAAAAAGAGGTTTTTTGGAGCATTTGTTCAAGTACTTTGACTGCACTAAAATATTTATTGAAACCAAAAGAAGACTAGTGCAACTCATAAGAAGGCAAACAGGTGTTATAAAAAAATCATTGCCCACTTAGCAGATCACCATCATCATCAGTATCATAGTATCCCAATTTAAATATCTGTGATGAGTATAATCATGTTGAAGCAACCCGTTCTGTAGGTAAGACATATATACTATGATGTGGAAGTTCATATCTGAAACAGAGAAATACAGTGTTAGAAAAAAAGCCTGATCTATAATTGTGACCATTCAATTTAGGCCAGAGATTTGAGATGTTGCAGTTTTACAGTAGTAGCAAAAAAAATTATCAGATTTCCCTTAGTCAAATGCACAAAATTCTTGTCTCTAAACTGGAGAGAAATTAATTTGACAGATGGACCACTCGGTGGATAAACTGTCCAGATGGCCATGCTCAAAGATTTGCAGTCAATTCAATGTCCAAGTGGAGAGCAGTGGCACTTGGTGTTCGTCGGAAGTTGATATTGGAACTGGCACTTTTTAACATATTTATTGGGACTGTATGCACCCTCAGAAAGCCTGCTGATGACACCAAATTGTGTGGCCAACATGCTGGAGGAAAGACATGCCATCCAGAGAGACCTTGACAGGTTTGAGGGGTGGTCCTGTGTGAACCTCATGAAGTTCAACAAGGCCAAGTGCAAGGTGCTGTGCCTGGGTCTGGGCAATCCCAAGGACAAATACAGGCTGGGCAGAAAATAGATTGAGACTAGCCCTGGGGAGAAGGACTTGGGGGTGTTCATAGACAAGAAGCCCAATGTGACTTGGCAGTGCTGGCAGCCCAGAAAGCCAATCACATCCTGGGCTGCATCAAAACTCATGTGACAGCAGGTCAAAGGAGGTGATTCTTCCTCTCTACTCTGCCACCATTGTGAGGGCCCACCTGGAGTGCCACATTTTGGGCCCCCAACGCAAGAAGAACGTGGACCTGTGAGAGTGAGTCCAGAGCAGGACCATGAAGATGATTAGAGTTCTGGAGCACTTCTTCTCTGAAGGCAGGTTGAGAGAGTAGGAGTTGCTCAGCATGGAGAAGAAAAGGCTCCAGGGAGACTTTATATGAGTCTTCCTCATATAAAATCCTAAAGGGATTTCACAAGAAATCTGGAAAGGAATCTTTTTCAAGGGCATCTAGTAATAGGATAAAGGGGGATGGCCCCTAGCTGAAGGAGGGCAGGTTTAGACTAGATGTTAGAAACAAATTCTTTACTGTGAGGGTGGTGAGGCACAGGAACTGGTTGACCAGAGAAGTTATAGATGGCCCATTCCTGGGAGTATTCAAGGCCAGGCTGGACAGAGCTTGGAGTAGCCTGGTCTGCTGGAGAGTTTGCTGCCCAAGGCAGGAGGTTTTGCATAGGAGGCATTGCTGGGATTTGAACCCAGGTCTTTAAGGTCCCTTCCAACTCTAATCATTCTATGACACAAAAATATATCAACACTGCTGTTCCTTCCTGTTGCATCCTCCAATATAGCAACATCACCTTCAGATTTATCAGCATATACTTTAACTAACTGGATTTAATTCTTTGCAAGACCTCCCACAGATAGTACTTTTGCAACCCTTACTACTAAATATATCAAGGAAGATACAGTTATAAAAAAAATCATCAATTTTCAGAAGTAAGATGGTGCTCCTCAACTGTACTTTGTATTATAATGCATATATTTTTACTGTATCAAATGTCATTAACATGTGTCCTGTCTCCAGCTACTACATCTGTTAAAAGCATGATTTTTGTCTGTGCTTTTTTTGTTGTTGTTTTTGGAATTCCCTCTACAGTACCGAAATAATACATTAAATAAATAGGAGGAAAACATGAAAAGGATCTGTCAACTTTTGTACGAAGTCTTTGGTATTTTGTGATCTATCCAAAAGGATTGCTAAAGAGCAATTTGCATCCATTTACTAGCCCATGAGACTGAAATATACTGAAATATTTTTTTTCTTTCAGGAGAAAAACTGAAGTTTCTTAGGGTTCATAAAAATTTCTTTCATGGGGTACAGATAGTTTAGGAAAAGACTGAGTAGATACATTATTCAAGGTTTTTGAAAACATAGTGGTAACATAAAGGTTCTTATCCTGATATCTTTGAGTGTGTCATAGGCATGTATTCATGGCGTTAAAAAAAATACGCCAGCTGGGAGCCAGTGTATTTCTTGCTTCTGGGTTATCCCTTGGTGCTAATCCAAATGATTAATATCAAGAAGTTAATGCAGCACAGCCACATGCTATATAATGGTGCCAGATTAAAGGCATCAGGGTGATATAATTATCACAGTCATAAGAGAAAGATTTCAATTAAAGGTACCATAGCAGCATGCCATTAAAAACAGCACAGCAGCATGCTAATTAAACTGCAAAAATCCATGGCAAGCATTGTGGCTTATGCTACTTGAGGCAATGAAACAGCCAACAAAGCAGCACAATAGTATTCTAAAATCCAATAAAATAATGCTAATAAAATAATTATACAGTACCATAACAGTAAAGGATAAGGTCAAAGTTATAAAGTTGCTGTTTGAATGCTATGGACATTCTTTGAACAATTTAATGAAAATGTAGTTTTGAGATATTTTTTACCTTATATAGTAAAACCAACCTGAAAGCATCCAAAATAACTTTGTTTTCCTGTTCATGACGTATTTTAACTCTTAGAGTAATATACTTCTTTTTCTCTACTATCAGAAGAAAGTAAGCATCAATCGTATATCATAGTTCCAGAAAACCACAGCAGCTTTGACTGTTGGACTGAGTGAAACACAACTGAGAAACTATGTGGGGCAATGTCATCTTATGGAAGACAATGGAAGATAGTGAGCTAAATAAAATGTATTGTCTTCAGAGAAGCAGTTTGGAAATTAATTTCAGTTGTCGAAACTGTGAATCACTTCGGCAAGAGGACTTCATCAAGAAGAACTTGAAAACATGGATTATAGCTAAACAGGAATCGTTCAATCTGGTGATATTGTCTGAGAGCTGAGCAACTACTTTTCATTAAATAATTTACAAAATAACATGAGCTCTTCATACATAATATCAACATTTTTGAGGTTCCCTTTCCTCACTATGCAGAAGCATAGAGTATCTCCAGCTCCTACCAGCAACTCTGAGAAATTAAAATGGCCAGAAAAACCAAGGAATGTCCTATTCATCCCTGGTGATACACAGACCTGCAAATAACTTTCATAATTTTGGTGGGTTAAAGAAAGATCCAAATTTCAAAGAGGTACTTGCTCAATTCTATCCCTCAGCAGGACAGGGGGGAAAATAGAACAAGAAAGCTCATAGGTCAAGGTAAAATACAGGACAACCACTTATCAATTACTGTCATGGACAAAACAGACTTAATTGGGGAAAAATTAAGTTATTTCCAATGAAAATATATATGAATAGTGAGAAACAAATATTAAAGCAACATCTTTGATCCCCCATTCTTCCAGGCTCAATTTGGTTCCTTCATTCTTGTTTCATCTACTCTCAATCCCTGGGCAGCTCAGTAAGATGAGAAATGGAGTTTAGGGTCAATCCATAACAGTTCCTCTATCCCTCCTTCCTCAGTATGCTTTGTCCCTGCTCCATTGCAGGGTTTCCCCATGGGCTTCAGTTCTTCAGGATAAACCTGCTTCAGCATGGGCTCTCCACAGGATCAGCTCCTTCAAGAAATATCTAACTGCTTCATGGGCAGCAGTAGGGTTATGTGCTCTGGTGTGGTCTTCTCCATGGGCTGCAGGGGAATCTCATCTCTGGCACCTGGAGCAGATACTCCCCCTTCTTCTCTAACTTGACAGTGCCTCTACTACTTCTCTATCTCCTTTTATCCTCCATCTCAACCTCCTCTCCTTGTTTGTTGTTTTTCCCTTCATAAACATGATTACATTTAATGATCTTCTTCAGCTGGGCATGATAGACAAATATAAGAAAAGTAGGAGAGGACATACCAAAATATTGCAATGAATATATGTGTATATGTATATGTATATGTATATGTATATGTATATGTATATGTATATGTATATGTATATGTATACTGGGCATTGTGAAACCAAAAGACATTAACATGACAAAAGTAATACGCACAGAAAGGTTATTAACAAAAAAATCTACTTAATCACAGAAATAAGACATTTCCTTAGATGATATGACTTTGTGCCTTGGACAACAGGCTATCTGTATGATGAGAAATCACTTCTAAAGTTGAACACTCTCAGTAGTTTTAGTTTGATTCCAGAAGTGTGTACATATATGAGAATTCAAAAACAAGCAGAATGGAATTAGCAACTTTAATAGATACTTGAAGGAAACTGAGACTGACATTTCAGAAGCCTTTGCATCAGATGACTTTCTAAATATCTTGTGAATTTTCTATGTTCAATCACTCAAAGTTCTTGAAAATTTCAATAAATAGTAGGCATGTCATATGAAATATTGATATTTTCAGAGAAAGAAAATTTAAAGGAGTTATTTCTCTCCAACAAATGACACAGAAAGAATATAGATAAAATGAAAGAGTAGAGTTATTCCTGTTCTTTCTTTATATTTTGCTGTTTATCTGCCTAATTACAGTAACGGAGAACCTGTAAAATATATCTTCTGTCCTTTAACTACGTATCAGTTTCTACACTAGTTCTATATTTTGACTACATAGAGGACCAGTGATGACATCTGTGCTGGGAATGTCAAAAAGATCTGTACAAACACTATTCAGGAGCTCCTGGTATCCCAGTGTGTGTTAGGATAAATGAGTAAATAATGAGTAAAGGGAGACATTCAAAACACTTAGACCAGAAAATTTCTTAATACACTCCAGATGAGGAAAATGATACATTCATACTCGCTTGGAAAAAGAGATTCAATTTACTCAGGAGAAGAGAAAGAGCTTACCTCATATCAGGTGAGACCAGGAATGTCTGTAGGGACAACACATCATTCTACTCTGCTCCCATACCATTCCTGCCCTGCTCCTCCATGAAAATGTTCATGAAAATGGAGCTATAGCTAGAAAGAACTATCACCCACAAAGTTCTCAACTCTTCACCTTTTCCTTCTTTCTCTTACTCTCATCTTACTACTTTTTCTATTTTTTTTAACCTGTATGCTCAAATCTTCCCTTAAACTCGGTCCCCTTTTCTCAGATCCCTGTTATTGCCTGTACCCTCAGTATTGCCAGTCTTCATCCACTAACCTCTTAATACTCCCTGAAAATGTTCCTATGTGTAAGTCGTTCTGTATTAAAAATACTGAATTTTCTCCTCAATTCAAGTGATATACTCTCAAAAAAAAAAAAAAACCAAAACAAACCCCAACTCTAAACCCCACTCTTTGACAAATCAATCCTGGCAAAAGAAGCACCTTTGCATCACATGCAAAGGATTTATCCAAGCTTTTCATACATTTTTCTACAATCTACAGTGACCCTTCAGAAAAATCATGACTATTTTTCTGAGCTCCAGCGGGAGTCCAGCTGAGTACTCCTTGACCTGGATGCTACTAACTGCAACATGGGACTCAGAGGTGGTCTGGTATAAATTAAGGCAATGCAGATCCTCAAAGAATTAAAAAAAAAAAAAATGGAAGGCTTGCCTGTATTCCTTGAGGAAAAAAAAAAAGGCAAAGGAATATGAGAAGATGGGACCATCAGATAAGGGCTGTCTGTACACAAAAAGACAAATTCACCTGCAAAGAGCTAAACCCTGTAGAAACTGGGCTGTCTATAAAAGACATTTTGCATTCTATTTAAATTTTCTATCTGTGGTACTATAACATCGAATAAATAAATAATATTCATGGAGTGGGGGAAAAAATACCATATCAGAAATTCCCATTCCTGAGGGTCTGAAACCACTTTCATTCTTCAAATATGTTATGAATTGTAGTCCTTCAATCTTTTCCCTCCAACCATATTCCCTAACAAACCTCAGTGTTTAAAAAATATGGCAAATCAAACCTCCTTGGACTAAAATTCCTATAATATTTATTGCATTGATTGACTTAGAAGAAATTCTTCTCTTCGGTGGATATATTTTCTTTTTCTGTTTTCTGTCTTGTGGGCCCTGCTAGTTTTACTGCAACTAAAAAATGCTTGAGCACATTTATAAACCTAAGGGCTAATCTAAATAGCTTAAGAAAAAAAGAAAGGTAGTATAATGTTGGAGGAACAGCCAAGATTAACAGCTTTAATTGAAATGAAAGTTTTCTACACATCAACAAAGTAGCTACAGTACAGATGATGGCTGTACAAGTTTCCCTATGATAAAAATCGCAGCTCTGCTCACAAGGGCCCACTTTCACGGATGAGAGGGAAGTTTAAGGTAAATTCTTAACATCTCTGCTAGAATTCCAAACAAAAGTACAGTTTTTTCAGTAGGACTGATGTTCAGTCAGATATTTTGTGAAGAATTTTGGATTGCATTCCTGTGGTTTAGAAGGAATAAAGCTGTTTCACATAATTCAACTCTCTGCAGACAGTTTATCAATATATGCTCTTACATTACTTCATTACCGAGTAAAATAAAAATGCTATTTTTATGCTTTTTGTACATCAAATGATCTTCTGGATGAAGGTCTTGCTGAATATAGAGGCAAGAAGGTCCTGGGAAACCACTGTATTCATATTCAAAAACATTAAAAAATTTTGGGGAAAGACAAGAAATTTTCATTTGGATCATAGATACCTGGTCATTCTAAATATTTATTAAAATCATGGCTTTTTAGTCACTAAATAATGTCTTTGGCTCACTGTCACAAGAATTCACCTCAAATAATATACCTGAAATCTTAAAGGATGAAACAAAATATTTTTGTTCAGAAGTAGTAAGGATTAGGATTATTATGTTTCACTTTTCAGGATGTAAACTTCTTACTTGGAGGGAAACAAGCTTCCTATGTCTTTGCTGCTTTATTTTAATGGTGGCTAAAATATTTCTAACTGATGGACACTGGCAGGTTATATAAATTTGTTGAAAATATAACTTTTATAGCAAATGCTAGGTTTTGTTCAGGTGAAGTATAAAATAAATATATCGCTTCCTCAAGTTTTTAAAACCAGAAACTTATTTGAAAAATTATCTGAATACCAAAAATACTTTTATAAAGTATCTCTCATAAAATTCTTTTTACTGTTAAAGCTAATGAACAATTCAGATACTTGTAGAAAAAATACAGAGGATGTCTACTTAAAAAGGATTTCCTTGAGAAATAAAAAGAATAATGTAATAGCCACATCTGAAAATAAATTAGTATTTAGTGAGGGAAGAAATGCACTATTTCAAAGATTTAGAGAGAAAAGCTACAATTATGTAGCCTTCATAAATGATATCATAATGATAGTGCTTTATCTGATTCATAGAAAATTATTCAGCTTGAGACAAAGGAATAAACAATAATGAAACTCAACAATCTAAAGTTAAATGACTAAGATATTCAGTAGCAGTTATGTCTGTACAATAGATGTTTCTTTTCAAAAGACTGAAGAAAACACTCTGGGACTGGAAGGTTTAGGGAAGAGGTAATGAGATACAGAGCCTTGCACCTCTTGGTCATTAAGTTCAATTGCATTTTGGGTTGCTACTGACTGAAATTTGCTTTAGCCGATGGGTATTCAAGAGTCTATTATGAAATGAGTTGGAGGCCTCAATGCCATCCCTACTATAAAAGTAACCACATAACATTTAGCAGGCACAGCAGTAACACCTGCAGCATGTACAGTGCACCGTCACCCTGTGTCTTCCAAAACAAGTCACAAAGGCACCAAACTTTGCTGCAGTACAGGAGTCACTCATAGTTCTGAGAAAAACAACAGTTCTGACAAAATTTCACACAAAAAATTCATTGTAATTAACTATGAAAATTAACAATCAAGTATTTTCATCTCAATTATATTTCCTATGGGAATTTGATTATCTTATGTTCCCCCACATAACTGTTTTTTAGCTTGTTTTACGATTTTGCACCACTTATACCGCCCTGTGCAGAGGTACCCCTGATGAGAGCAGCGATGGGGCAGAGGGGATCATGCATCACTGTGCATTTGGCTGATGTCCATGCAGACCAGCATCCATGAGATGTTCGCTCTGTCCTTACACTGTTGTTCTGAAAATCTCACATCATACATTCTCTCCTGTAGGTGTTTTCTGAAGTATGCTGAAAAATTAGGGAGTTATGCATGGAAAGGTTGAGGTTAAGTAACCTAAGAAACACTGGAAGGATAAGAAACTTAAGAATTACAGTGTAGGAACTGTCACTACTACTAAGCTGGAGAGAAAATAATTCACCTAGGTGGTCATGGCAACATGATAATTGTGGCTTCCTTGAATCTATTAAAATAGGATTTCATTGTTTTGGAATTGTATAGTCTTGGTTATTTTATTCTTCAATAGATCTCTTTGTTTATGTATGACATTTGCCAGGATTATTTCAGACATGCTATTATAAATCCTGAAAGGATCCTGAACAATCAATATTTTTTATATCATTTTGAAAGTTACATCACAGTGTAAGGAAAGAAAGAGAAACAGCCACTTCTAGTTTAAATGAAGTAGTCTGATCACAATATAAATATAAATATTAATCAAACAATGAAGAATAAGACAAAAATGAAATTACATTCAATATTCTTATGCTTAATCACATGAAGAGAGAAGTAAAACTTGTACTTGTTTGGAACAATAATACACTGTTTAAACACATGCCATGATGTTTCTAAACTACTGATTTTAATTTGAATCACTGACTGCTTTTGGAGGAAACTAAAATCAGTTCAAAATCTGCTTCAAAGAGGCTTCACTGACACAAAGTTTGGATGCAAGTCAGTAGTGCTTACCCCAGGAGCTGACACCGTCGCTACAGTTTAAACTCTTCATTACTGACTTGGATGATGGGTAAGGGTGCAGGTCAGGAAATTTGCGATGATGCAAAACTGGAAGGAGTGGCCTGTAGAGCAGGTGCCACTACAGGGGACCTAGATAGAGTGAGTAATTGGGCTTAAAGGAGTCTTATGAAATTCAGCAAAGGGAAATGTAAGCACTTGCTTCTTTGGAGGAATGACCCCAGGCACCAGTGCACTGCTATAACTGGCTGGAAGCCATCTCTGCAGAGAGGAGCATGGGTTATTGATGGTCAGCAAGTTGAAGCAACATGTGTCATGAACCAAAAATATGTCTGTTGCAAAGAAAGGTAGTGATATTTTGGGCTGAATTAGGAAGTCTTGCCTGCAGAGACTTAGTAGGTCAAGAGGTGATCCTTCATCTCTACTCACCACTGGTAAGACATCTGAGTACTGTGTCCAGTTCTGGGCTCTGCAATACAAGCAAAATATGGACTTACGGGAGTGAGCCCAGCACAGGGCCACTAATATCACCAAAGGATGATCGTCCTTTGTATGAGCAGAGACTGAAGGAGTTTGAACTGTTCAGCATGAAGAGATTTGTTATCAATATGTACAAATATCTTATTGAATGGAATGAAGAAGAGACAGCCAGACTCTTCCCAGTCATGCCTGGTAATACAACGGGAAACAACTGGCATAAAATGAATCCCATGAAATTCAATACAGAAAAACTCTTTTATTGTGACTGTGATCAAATGCTGGAACAGGTTGATTGGGAAGTTGTGGAGTCTCCACCTGTGTAGATATTCAAAAATTGACTGATGATCCTGGGCAATGTGTTTCTACCTGACATTACTTGAGCAAGAGGGTTGGATTAGACAATCTCAAGAGGTGCCTTCCAACCTAAATTCTGTTTGATTCTGAGAGGTTTTTCAACACATGAGGCAGTAAGAGGGATTTTAATTGTGATATCTCCGGTTGTTTCTTGCTCTTCATTATATCAATCCATGGCTCTGATTTTAATATCAACTACAAGATATCAAATCTCTGAGATGTAGCTGTCCCTCTTCTATCCAACCTCTCTTCTACCTTTTACATAAATAGGCCTATTCTTCTTTGCCTATCTTACTTTCTTTTGACATTCCTCATTACCAGATCCTCTTCTAAAATCCTCTTCTGTTATTCTGTTTCATTCTGCTCTGTCCTGAGGATTACATCAACCTTCTGAGTCTTCCAGAAAATCTTAGATGGTGTCAGCTGTGCCTTTAAAAAGTTGTGCCTCTGTATCCTCTGAAGCAGGGTAATCCAGCAGCAGAAAAAGTCAGTTATACTCATGACTTCCTCTTGATGAGAGAATGTTGCACATAGTTCAAGGAGATTAACTTGGTCACCTTACCATCTCAACAGCAATTGCACCTGACCTATGGCATGGCAGATATGCTCCTATTATGGAAATATTGAAGAGGTCTTCTCTCAGGCATGTCTTAAGACAAATAGATTGATTCAGATCCTGAAACTTTAGAAGAGCCCAGAGGGCATTTGTTGCTGCTTCAGGTGTCATTTTCTGGACCTGGAATAAAAGCACTGTAAGGCTCATCAGTTTTCAGGGGAAACATTTTTTTATTCACTCTTCACTAAAGTCAACACCAACCCTTATGGTTAAAACAGGTAAGTCAAAATTACTTCTTTATTTGCATGATTTTATTATGGGATGAGGAAAGAAGTTGGAGGGAGGGACTTCTGGTGTGAGCAGAAGTTAGGTGTCAGGTCTGCAGAATACACCATTGCTGCCAGTCTGATCATAAGGGCTGTTTTGCTATTGAAAGCAATTCCACTGAGACCTTGAGCTGTGAAATATTCCACATAGTTGTATTGGAGAGTACCTGCTCAATCCTGTGTAGCTGCCTAATTCCACCCCTGCATGTGAGTACACTCTAATGCAGGCCCCCTGGGCTTTTGTGCTACCTCTTACCAAACACAAGAGTTGAAGTTGTGGTAATGGCGCTATGCAGAGCAACTTTTAAGATCTTGTGCTCTGGATGAGGTTAGACATATAGAAAAAAAGGGGACTGTGTATCCTTTCTGTGGCATCTTCTGATTTTTGTGCCTTGCAGCTAATACCCTAGGACAGGCACTAAATTGAAATGTGCATCTTATTGACACTGCCTAGACAGTTAAGGAATCAAGGAAGAATAAAGTCCTGGACGATCTTATCAGCATCTCTGTCTTGAACTGCTGAAGCCACATTGAATAGTGAACTGCTGGAGCCTTAGAGAGCCTGTGTCTGACTGCCCTCAGTGAACTCGTCCACCCCAAGCCAGTTAGCACTGGAAAATGGAGACAAAAGTAAAGAGAATCTGTGGTGGCAACCACCTCTTTGGGTACAGGCATCTGCTGCCAGAATTTGAAATGGGCAGCAGAGCTCTGTCCTCACTGCAAGCTGTCCTACAGAATAGGCTATTCTTTCAGAATCAAATTAATTGTTTTCATTGAATCAAAACCTATCAAGAACTATTAAATGCTAAGACACTGTAAATTTCTGTTTCAGAGGAATTGGTAGAAGTTGCTAAGGAATTATACTGGGTGAAACACAACTGCATCCTGTAGCTGGTACAGTTCACTGAGCAGGGACAGGACACGGTAATCTAACCTTGTAGTAATGTCAGTCAAAAATTGGGTCCATCAACACAGTCATCTGTGATTTTGAGTTTTTCCATATTGCTACAATAATAATTTATGTGTATTTGGTTCAATGATGAGATAAAATAACTGTTTTACCAACATTAATTAGATAACCATAGAAGTAACAATGAATTTAAAATAAATATGAAAGTATTCAGTCCAGGAATAGAGTAAGGTAATTTTTGTAAGGGAAGATATCCTCAATAATATGGTTGCAATAGGAGAGGAGTTCATATTTAAAAACATTACAGGAAAAAAGGGGAAATAAATCAAACTCAGGTATTGTATATATGTCACTGAAGTGAATGCAAGACTTGACTTACTCTTATTTTGTTTCCAGAGTGTGGACAGATTGTTAATGATTTTAAGGCAAACCTCCAGCTGGTCAAGAATCAAGTAAAGAATATGTGATCACAACAAAAGTGAAATTTTATCTCTATTCTGTTTCAACCTGCAAAATTCTAGCAAAATTAGAAAGCAGTAGTATTAATTTTAGATTGCTATTTCCATGCTAAATATGAAATTATGTTAAGAAAGACAAAAATTATATCATTGCAATGTATTAACAGCTGCAGTAGAACAACAAAAAAGGACCTTGCTGAGCTGCCAAAATGCACTTCCACAAAAGTGCAGGCAGACAACTCTCTTTCTTATAGAAGAGACAATCTGAAAGAGAGAAAAAAAAATCTAAATCCTTGATATTTTTTTAATTGGATAAGAATTTGGCTTTCAAAATATACATTTGCATGCCTCAGTCAAAGAACAATAAACATCAAGATAGATGACTTCATTCAAGCAGTTTCTTTCGAAGAAAAGACCCTCTATTCCATATTATTGCCATTCCAGTTGATTAACTCCTACATATCTATTCCGTTCACTTTAATTTAAATTTCATTAAATCTGGTTCTCACCGAGTTCAAAGAAACTTTTTTTTTAAAACTTCCACCATGAAACTAATTTGTTCTCATCAATATCATTATTTGCTGTATCTGAGGATGTCTTTCATAAAAGCTACTTTCTTGAATATTATTGTCAGAGAATCATAAACATTAAAAAGATAAAAGACTTCCTATACTGCACCCAATCTCTCCTTTTTCAGGAGGCTTCCTCAGGCATATTGTAAGTCTGAAAAGGCACTTCTTCTAATTCCACTCACTCTGTGGTCTGCCATCCTCACAATTCCACCCTTTCAATGTTACAGTCAATGCTGCATAACCCAATTATCAAATCAACAAGAAAAGGTAAATTATGAAGAAGGCAGACATTTTTTGAACACTGAGAGTCTCATTCAGGCAGCCTACCACAGTGGCCAGGATCGAGTTAGACATCTCCTGTGGCAGCAATGAACAGTACAGGTCAGGTAGTATCTAGAACCATCAGATCCCAGTTTATATTTCTGCATCTGTGTTGGCAAACTAAACAGTGCTGGATGGTATTCCCAGACTCCCAGACCAAAAAGTACAGAATTGTTTGTGCTTGTGCTAGAATCTACTCTTTTAACCTCTAGAAAGAATCTGCCATACGGAAAGTACCTGCAGGAAATTAGTCATACCCACTTCCATAGTGCATCCATGGAATGGCTTCTGTGAGTGGTAGCTGATAAATGAGAGCCTCTCCAGTAGTGAATTGAAAATTTTTACCAGACCAAACTTTGTTTTTAAGGATACATTTTATGCTAAGTTAAAAAGGATTCCTTTTGCTACAATGCTTATTTCTCCAGTCCATTTTCTATTAGGGAAAAATGAAAAAAAAGCCCCCATATTTGACTTTTCTGCAAAGTAATAAGAGAAGAGGAAGGCATCAGCATGACTGTACAAAGATGAATCTTTATCTCCTTGTTAATAACTTGAATTGCCAAATCAATTTCAGTGTACGTAAAGGATTAATCATTTCTGTATACTAATTATTATTGAATACTCTCTTCATGCTTCTGTTGACAAGTAGATAGTCTTTTTTTCTATTGAGAAATGTTGACTCTGACAAGATTATTTTACATCTCCAGTGAAAAAACATAAGTTAAACTATGAATTCTTTCTCCAGAATATTTTTTTAAAAGTTCAGACATAAGATCAGAATATTAGAATATTTGAGAAGTGATTTAAACTTTTTGAATTGAAGAGGTCTTTTTTAATATTAATATCTGTAATACTGAATCTAAATGTTAACCTAGTCAATACATATTCAGTGCTCTAGATAATTATGGTATTTTTCCTCAAAGCAATAATAGAAACTAAAATTGACAGTTAAGGACTAATGAGAGTTAATACTAAGAAAAAGGAAACTGAGATGAAGACAAAACTGCAGCTAAAAGTTATATCTTTTGTGTGACAACCAAGGCTGAGAGATAAATGACATCAGGAAATATAAGGCATACATGATCCAAAACTACAAGAAGATATAACTGAAAAGTTTCACAGACTGAAAATAAATAATTGTTGAGAACAAAGAGCACCATTGCTGTCATTATTCATTGAACAAAATTCCTATTAATAATTAATACTGGCAGTTTTGATAGAACAAGGACTGAAGAATTTTCCCTTCAAAGATAAAGAAAATTGCAAATGTGAGAAGTGCTGTAGAAAAATCCCAGCTTTCTTGTATTTAAGGTTGAGAACTCTGCTGTTCAAAGGTCAGTATTTCTACATGTGTTCTGAAGTTCTAAAGCCCAAGTTCACTTCCTTGGCTTTGTTATAACTTACAGTCATAGATTCAAATCTAACTTATCTGCATAAAAGATTCCCAGCATATAATCTTCTCACTCCTCTTTCACCTTTCCCAGTGGGGTCTACAGGTCAGATATATCAACATTTTTGCATATATTTGAACAAAAATTTAATGATATTTGTTATTGACATAAACAGTTTTTCCTTGTGGGATTTTTTTTTTTAATTTTTAAATACAGCCACAATTACTTCATTAGTGTCAAAAGCAATAATTCACAAGATTTATTTCACAGAATCACAGAATCACTAGGTCAGAAGAGACCTTAAAGATCATTGAGTCCAACCCACATCCCAACATCTCAACTAAACCATGGCACTGAGTGCCACATCCAATCTTTTTTTAAACACATCCAGCTATGGTGACTTCACCACCTCTCCAGACAAAGCACTCCAATACTTTATCACCGTTTCTGTAAAAAATTTTTTCCTAATATCCATCCTATATTTCCCTTGGCTGGTTCCTCTTGTTCACCTACACAATCCAAATAGCTGGGGAGCATAGCCAAGCAGTGCTTACATGACGTGGAAGATAGCAGAATTGCCTTCTCCAAGTTCATGGCAGTGTAAGGGTGAGCGTCAGCAGCAGCACAAAATCATGTGAGAGCCTATTCAGCAGATCTGCACACTTGCAGCTCAAACCTGTCCCGTTAAAAGAGGAAAAGGGAAGGCATCTCATTTCTAGTCATAAGAAATCTAATCTGCAAAAATTTAGACAGAATTTTTTAAGAATGAATGAAGATGGGCAGGGGTGTGAATTATTCATGGAAAAGCTTCTCAGGAGAACACAAATGATTAAGTAAGAGGAGGACAGGGAGAATATGAGGGGAGGTATTTGAGTTTCTGGGGAGAGAAAAACCAAGTGGAGACACTGATCCCCTTTTTTGTGTGTTTGAAATTACTGTAACTGCAGTAAAAAATAAAGCCCAGGTTTGGGGATGAGGATGATGTTAGCAACTTAAAACTTTTAACACTAACCTTGTAGAAAAGAATACAAAAGAGAGAAGGAACAACTCCTTGATTACTACAAGGAGGCCTTGAGATTGAATTAATTCATTCTGATATAGGGCTATACACTTCCTGTTTCTTCTGCCCATGAAAAAGTAAATGCACCTGTTATGACCAGATTGGACTGCTGCTAATGAATGCAGAGTTAAGACTGCATGAGTGTTTTCTGTATTTCAGTACTTCTTGGATTCAGAAATCTGAATTTGAAATTCTGCATTTCTCAATTTACAGCTGTTTCCATTCAGTTCAGTTCTGTGCTCTGCAAGAACATGAAGTGCCATTCCACATCTTTCCTTAATAACTATTTTTTAGCAAATTATTGTAATTTTTTAAATATATGTGAAATAAGATAAAACTAATGACTACACCTTTTGACACATCTTTTCAGTTAAATCACACACATTATATAATATTATTTCTTCACAAAGTAGAGAAATAGTCAGGTTTTAGTTTTAAGATAATTTTTGCTTAATCCTAACAATTATCATTTGCTGTAGTTTGTTTTGTTTTGTTTTTTTTTTCAAATCTCAGACCAGCTGGCTGCCAAATATCTCCCTCCTATGCAGTAATCAAGATATAGGTAGTAGGATGTGCTACTGATTAGAGATTTTTTCAGTACATCTGCAAACACTGACTGTTTTCCACCCTTATCTGAAGAGACTGTTTCACATGAACTACCACCAGGAGCCCTTAAGCCTGAAAATATCCCAGCTTTCTTCAAACATATGAATCTAGATGCTTTCCTTGCATAAGAATACAGAGGAATTTTCTTTTATTGAAAACATCATAAACAAAAGCTCCAAGAAGCATGGCTTTTAAAAGTGAAAATCAAACTTCAAGACAGGGTTTTATGTATCTGTCAAGAAAAGTTTCTTTTTCAGTCTTTCCAACAATTAGGAGGAGAAAATCAGCTAAGGCAGTATATTTATACTGCAGAAATTTCCTGGTTTTTTTTTTTTTTCATAAGATCATATTCAAATGGAAGAAAAATGACAAATGCTGGAGGTAAAGCATTTTAGGTTTAGCATTATTTTTAAGAGAATTGAAATATCGAGAACAGCAAAAATACATCAAAGGTTGTTTTGTTTAATTTTTATGAAGAGCAAGAATATCCACCGCTTTAAGGCCAGAACATTCTTACTAATGACTTCTGGCAAAAAGGATCTGTTGAGGTGTTTCTCTGATATGCCACATTACCAACACCTGCAGGCCAGAGAGGAAGAGGAAGAGCAAGCCAGGCATGGATCGACCCAACCTCAGTGACTCACTGTTGACACAGAGGGCAAATCACACTCAACTGATTTGATGCATAGACCAAAGGAGCTTTGTTCCTCACATGAGTCCTTGTGCAGACACCCGTAAATTTTGGTAATTTAGTAACAACAATAATTATTTAATATCATCTTTAATATAAAAATGCACCATCCCGAATAGATCACCTTAGTATCATTTTTGCAGCAATATTTTTATTTTGAAGAATGCAGGTTCTGAAACTAAGGCAATGAAAGTTTTTGCAAGCACACTGCTGAATACAGTGATATTTTAGTCTAATTTAATCTGTAAAACCAATTAATATTAACTTGCACACAGAAATTCCTTAAGCAGTAAGGAAGCCTGCAAAGAATTCTGTAACTCTTTTTTGAAAATTTTCTAATTTATATCTTTTTATGAGGAAAATTGTAATACTTCTAAAAAAATGATTACTTCTAATTTTTTATTTCATTGCTATTAAATTAACATCTTATGTGAAAGGTAGCTCTTTTTCAGCCTAGGTTACTGATCATTTCAACCACAAAAAGAGTCAGCTAAAGATTCTCTCATTTATTCTGTCTGCATCTGTCATCTTATCATAGTCTAAAGAAAAAAAAAAGAAGAAAATAAGAGAGTATATTACTGTCACTTGTCGAAGCTACTGAACATGCAGTCAAACCATGAGCTGGGTGTAACAGTTGCCTTCAAGATCAAAGCTGGCAGTCTGCAACCAGATCATGGTTCATAATTTGAGTGCCACTAATTTCTATTATAAAGGCAACAGATAAACTACATTTTAAAAAGCTTTTTGCTTTACCGGCTGGACAGATTAGGCTTTCCATTTATTCTGGGACTGTAAATGTAGCTGTTGCTATAGTAACTGTATATCTCTTGATGAGTAAATAATTGTGTTAAATGGCTAAATAGCAAATAGGTTTATGGCTACTCTGGTACTGAGGAACTTGAATATGCTAGATTTTAACTGTATTTTTAAGGATCATCTGCACAGTGACCATACTGTGTCCTGTATGGAAATAATTTTTTTTTCCTAATGAGTCTTTTCAACATTATGCTGTTGTGCACTGAATAAATGCCTGGCAAATTTTCTGAGTCTCAGAAAACTGAGGATGAATCTTATTCTAATATGAATCTCTGTTGCAATATTCTATAGTTCTCTCCAAGAAAACACCATAGGAAAGTAATGAAAACATATCAAAAGACTCTGTACGAATTAGACCCTTAGGTTTAAAGATTAGAGCAACTAAATTGACTGCTGGTGATTTCAAAAAACTCCAAAAGCCATGTAAAAATCCAAGGACTTTTTCACAATGCATGTTTTCATTAGAAAAATATTTATTGCTACAGGCAATCCAAAGTAACCAATTTATGCTCTATATTTATATAAGAGATTTGGAAGAAAATGTCTTTGACGTAACCACCTAAAAGCTCCAACATTCAATTTCTAGAAACAGATAACTATTCTATGATTTGGTGATTCTATGGTTTAATTCAGTACTATTACATTCATACTACGCCTCCCACCCCTTCCCCTCACCTAAAATAAAAAGGCAAAAGGGAAAGAATAAATTTGCAGTGCTGCCTTTTACAGAGAAAAATGAGAGATTAAACATTTGAATCTTCTCAAGGTAGTGTGTTAATGTCTGCAAATTAAAATGTAAGCAAAAAGACATTGGGTCATCAACGAAGAAAAGGGAAATAACCCTCTCTGTTACCAGATGACTGGTCCCATAATGTTATAAAGCCTGTTGCAACAGACAACATTGTGTTACTTTGTCTTTGACACAAAAAAAGTCTGCATTATAATTTTCAGCAATTTAAAGGACACACTGAGTTATGTTTTTTTTAATTCATGAAATATATTCAGTCAAGCTTAAGACATAACATATCAGAGAAAGCAGAAAATATTTCAGATATATGACTTGAGAGATGATAATCTTATTAGATAAGTAAATTTAGTCCCTCACTAGAATACTTTAAAAAAAAAACAATTGCTAACAACACTATAATAAAACAAAATAAAGCATATCTCCTGTTACAACCAGTCACAGCTGTTATGAGAGGCAAATAGTAGATAAAAGTTTCACAAAAATTTAAGCACAAACCCAAAATTCTGAGCAGGTATATGACCATTAGCAAATCATGTAATCATAGAATCATTAAGGCTGGAAAAGATTTCCAAAATCAAGTCCAACCTTTGACTGAACACAACCGTATCGACTAAACCATAGCACTAAGTGCCACATTCAGTCATTTCTTGAACACTTCCAGGAATGTGACTCCACCACTTCCCTATGCAGTGCATTCCAGTATTTGACAGCTCTTTCAATAAAAATATTTTTCCTAATGTCTAACCTGAACCACCCCAGCCTGTGACCATTTTCTCAAGTCCTGTCCCAGTTTCCTGGGAGATGTAGGCTTACTACAACCTCCTTTCAGGTAATTGTAGAGGGTGAAAAGATCTTCACTAAGCCTCCTTTTTCTCCACAGAAAATCATCCCAGCTCCCTCAACCACTCCTCATAGGACTTACTCTCTAGACTGCTCACAAACTTTGTTGCCATTCTCTGATCATGTTGCAGCGCCTTCTTTGAAGTGAGGGGCCCAGAGCTGGGACAGTACTTGAGGTACAGCTTCACCAGTGCCTGCACTATACCTGTGTGTATATTATGTATGCATGTATTATACCTGTATGGATCCCCAAATCTCTGTTTTCCTCTTTAAATATGCTGCAATACTGGAGTTACAAGCATTTAGGTTAATTTCATTTTGTTTTAAGGTTTCAAGATCAAGTCTGGCTCACTAACGAGGACAACTGTTAGAATCTGCTTTTTCAAGAAATTATCATATATCTGACACAATATTCTAAAAACAATCATTGAATATGCAACATCAGTGAATATAGCAAATACATTTTCATGCTTCTAGGGAAGTTTCAATTTTATTAAAAAAGCTGTTATGGCAAGTGGACAGTTCTGAAAAGACAGGCCTGTGGATGTGCTATGAAGACCAGAGTGCAACAGCACTGCAGGAGACTGAGTGAGCTTTATGATATAGCCAGTGCTTGAATTTTAGCAGCTTTCAAGATTGTTGACAGATTTATCTATATAAATTAACTGGTTTTGTAATCATGGAATAGTATCCACCAGCACAGAAGTATAAAACATAGTAGAGTTGTCTGTAATGTAGTGAAATCACTCTGGATTGAACAATGTAGCCTACTTTGTTGTCCTGGTTCCACCAAGGCAGGGTTCCAGTAACTGGAAGGGAGATTACTCTGTACCACCTCATGTCATTGCCAGGGCAGGGAGAAGGGACTCTCTTCCTTGAAGAAAGGTTTCC
>NW_005054423.1:1611663-1639163 GCF_000277835.1 Geospiza fortis
AAACATGGCAGACAGAATGGTCTGATATTGCTTATTGTTGGGGACTTTCCATATAAATCTTTACTTATACCTTTAGTTATTCATATTGTTGTTGTTACTGTTTGTTTTCTTATCTCATTTCTGTTTCCAGGAAATTGTTCTTATCTCAACCTATGATCTTTGCCTTTTGTACCTCCAGCTGGAGAGGGAGGGGAAGCAGCATGTGATTTTAGCAGGAGTAAACTAACTTGGAGAATGTTCTGCCTAAAACATGACAATTGTGCATAAGAGTTGCCACAGATAAAAAATATATTTTTCAGCAAATAATGAATGACTAATGAAAAGGCAACACAAACAATAGCTAAAAGCAGTACTTTTCTCTTGAAAAATATCTAACAGCAATGGGACAAGGATTTATATTGAAAAGAAGTTCACTGCTCTAGGCTTCTTGGGAATATCTTTCGCAACCTATTTGGCAAGAAGGATATAAACTGACAAACATACAGGCTTATGCTATACATAAATTACATTATTTTATGCATCAACATTGGTAGTTAAGTAATTATTTATTTAATAAATTTTAATCTTAGGTGAATGTCATCTGGTTGCTCTGATTTGTTTAAATTTAATTTCTTGACTGTTCCATCATCTGATACCTTCACTACATATAGGAAAGTACATCTACATTATTCCCTGTGAAGACCCATGTGAAAGAAATCCTCCAGGTTTTCTGAAATCTCTTTCCTTTAAGACAGATATCCTTCCATATGAATTCCCAATTGAATTCTATATTTGTTAGCAATGAAGTCAACATACTTCATTCTCCTGTCAGACTACTATTCCTGATATTTTTAAATAGCCTTTTTTTGGATTATCTTTTGTTCTTTATCTGTACAAAACCCAGCACAATAACAATTAGATCATGAATCAGGTTCTTAATAATCTGTGATAAAGACAACTGCTCTTATTCTTAGTTTTATATACTGTCTTAAGCCATCTCCTATCTTAAATATATATTTACATAAAAATCACTTTTTTTTAGTGTGATCTGTAGTTTTCCATTGGATTTCCCCAGTATTTCTTTGTCTGCAGCTAAAGAACTTGGATCAGGTTCTGAACAAAATACTTTTCTTTTTGCTGTTTGCAAAGTAAAATTTCATTATTTCATGTCAGCACTAATTGCCATGAATTCTGTTCTTATTATTTCATGTTATTCTGTAAATCCTAATAAGTTTGTGAGAAAATGTGTTTACACTGTATTCAATTTTTCTATGTGTTTTGAGGTAACACTTGCTATGTAACTGGAAAACGGTTAAACAATCTTCTACAAGTAGCCCCAAAATGACTTTTTGTTTTAAATAAAACTTTTCTAGGATGTTTTATTTTCTCTTTCCTATCATTATGGTTTCATAGCATACATGTTTTTAAAGGAAGATATTTCCTTCAACTAGTGTATGAAATGTATTCACGGATTTGCTTAAAATTATACACAGCAGAATATGAATCAAATTCTTTGACAATATTTAGCAATTAATGTTTTTTGGAGAGACTCAACACTCCCACATAAGAACTACTTTGTTGCTTAAAATTATTTTAGGAAGATCATATTTCAAAGAGAAATGTTTTCTTCATTTTATGTCAGCCAGCATTGGTTGTTGGAGGTAACACCATCCAAAAACTGCAGAGACTCTCGGGGCAGATACTGCTGGGAAGAGCTCAGAGGACAGATTCTGCCAAGTTTACAGAACAGGGAAGTCTGATAGCTTTTTATTTCCACTGCTCAGCTGGGTCTCCAATGTAAAATTAGCTGAGTGAAGCATGGTACAAGTTCAGCCCAGGCAGTACTTTCAGTCAGAACCTGAGAACTGATCATGGTTTTCCCTTGTAGCTGTATACATTTACATCTTCAAAGAAGGCTTTATTTTATCAAAGCCTAAGCAACTGGCATCTCCTGTTTCAGTTTTAAGTTGTGTTTTCTCATGCTTGTTTTTATTCTTTTTATTCTCTTTCAACTAATTTTATCCTGGTGAGAGGTGGAAATTGGATTTGAGAAAGAGCGTGCATGATTACTGATTATTTCCTGGTTTCTGAAGAAAATGAGACCTACACAATCAGGGCTCTCTTTCTGTCTTTCTATCTGTGCATCCACAAAGGCATTTAAAAATACTGGTCAATTCAAATAAATCTGACAGGAAGTAATGGTCTCATTGTCCTCCTCAATGCTCTCGGGATGGTAATGCTCTTGTCTTCGGCAACAGGAAGAATGCATCTCAAGGATGTTAAAAACCTGTAATTCTAATGAAAATTAGTCAGAAAAGAGCTATTATTAGTGTATAAGACAGAAGCTGTTAATGTCCAAACATGGACAAGCTATACTCAGGTCTCACATCTCATTAACCACTACAGGATTAATTATGAAGTACATATCCATAATAAACTAAGTTGGGTTTTATCCTACTTATGAGAGTATTTAAATCCTAGACTTTTATGTTAATACATCAATCAGCTGTGAAATTTATAATTCTGTTTTTCATGGACTTCTCAAGGGTTTTTCCTAAAGTCCTAGCAAATGGTACCATTGAGATATTTGAAAGAATCTCTCTAGAGCTCATTTCCTAGGCAAAATCCTACAAATGTATTAGTTTCTGTCAGAAATCAAGAAGCAACACATTTGTTCTCTAGCACATTTTTTTTCAATGTGCACTGTGTGGACTTTTATACTCTTCCATTTCCTTGGCAGTGGACAGAACGAAACCCTTTTTCTCTCCATATGCAAAACTACTTAATTATAGCAATGAGAAAAAAAAATATTAAAATGGTAAACTTATTTTCATATGACCAAAGCCACCAATACCCAAAAATCTGATTTCAAAGAAATATCATTAATATCAAATTCAGGATACGGGCAAAGCTACCACTGTAGTCTCCTTTGAAGTCAACCAAAGCCTTTTGCCATGTTTGTGGTGTTTTTTTTAGAAAATAGTCCTAAGACTGCTTCTATTAATTTGTCACTAAGAATTTCAAAAAAGTTCCTGAAGATTTTTCAGTGCCTGCCCAATGCCATTCAGAAAAACAAAATGAAGCAGTGAGTCTCTTAAGTAAAATCTAAAATTATTTAAATTTGTCCTTCTCTGTCAAAACATTGCTGGTACCTTTGGAAACCCTTGGAAAATAGGTTTACTTGGTCCATGCAAACAAATCCATTTGTCACAAGAAAGATGTCAACAACCCTGAGTGCATCTGGGTAGTAACACTTATTTAATAATCAACAGGATGTGAGCTGTGACACTACTTGATTATCTTATATACTCACTTGTTCACTCTGCCTCCACCTTCATGATTCCTTAGTCTTAACTCCCTTCCACTCCACAATTTTGCTACTGGCCTGAAGGGGCTGGGCAAAAGATTCAGATTTGATTCTGGGAATCCACTCATAGTCATGAGTGTCTATATCGCCATAGTTCCCCACCATTGCCAGGACCTTCCTACCAGTCTCAGGCTTTCATAGAATCATAGAATAGAATCACAGAATATCTTGATCTGGAAGGGGTCCACTAGGACATCAAAGTCCAACTCTTGGCCCTACACAGTACAGCTCCAAGAATCACATGTGCCTGAGTTTTCTTCATCTAAATACTCTATGTGCAGAAACACAGTATGTCATGGATTGAGTGCATCCCTGAGAATAAGGACTTGGGTGTCTTGATGGATGAAAATCTTTAGATGCCCTGGAAATGCATACTTGCAGCCTAGAAAGCCAACTGTGTCCTGAGCTTTATCTAAACAAGTGTGACCAGAATGCTGAGGGAGATGATTCACCCCTTCTACTCTGTCCCCATGAAACCCCACCTGCAATACTTTGTCCAGCTTTAGGGCTCCCAAAACAAGAACTTGAACCTATTGGGGAGACTACAGAAAAGATGCTCAGAGGACTGGAGCACTTCTCCTATGAAGGTAGGCTGAGAGATCTGGAGTTTAGCCTGGAGAAGAGAAGGTCCCAGGGAAACATTTTAGCAGCCTGCCATACCTTTAAAGGGGGCTACAAGAAAGTTGGAGTGGAACTTTTCACAGAACATGTAGTGACAAGGGGGAATGGATGAAAAAGAGTAGGTTTGGAATGGGAAGAAATTTTTTACAGTGAGAGTGGTGAGGCACTGGAACAGATTGCACAGAGAAGATCTGGATGCCCCATCTCTGGAGGGCAGATGGCCCCCAGCTGGATGGGGCTTTGAGAACCTGGTCTAGGGGATGGTGTCCCTGCCTATGGCAGAGGGGTTGGAACCAGATGATCTTTAAGTTTCCTTCCAACCAAATACATTGCATTATTCTATGATAGCAAACCTTCCTACTGCTAAACAAACGTTCAAAATTGGGACATATTGCTTTATAACACTACAAGCAAACAAAAAAACAAACAGATCTACTGTAAATATGGGCACAGGCAGAATCTTAAACTCAGAAATATGAATAGTAGATAATAAAATAAAATGCTTCGACAAATTAACAAGACAGCCTGTAATATTCCAAAATCCAGAGACATGATGTGTTAGGAAAGATGATTTTTTGCTCACATAAAATCTTTATTTGCCTTTGTGATGATTTCAATGTGGTTTTCTAGTTATGGAATAATCCTTAGAAGTCTCAAATGATGCAGTAAGTAAGTAAGTAAGCAGACAATGCCTAAGTATTTATGAATAAGAACACTTCTGGACTTGGATATAGGCTATGCTTTTCTTGACTCTCTATCCAATCAGAGTAATACATCTTGCAAAATCAGTATTAGAAACATTTCATATCACAGTTTAAAGGTTGGAAGGATCTTGTTAACTGTCATATTATGATATATGCATGATATACAATAATTTCTACCAGTTAGAAAATGTTTTATGTTCTTTTGCAGAGAGCCTATTTGACAACTTATGTGACTATTCCTTCTCAATGCTGGAATTACAGATACAGTAATCGTTTAAAAGTCAGCCTATGTGCAATGACAGAGAAATAATATTTCTTATTTCGTCTTTGCCACAGATTTTTAGAAATACAGAGGATTCATGTGGTTAGGACCTGCAGTCCAGCAAACACTGTAATGATCATAAAGTAGCACTATAAATCATGCAAAGTCAGAAGAGCGATCCTATAACTAGTGATTAGAACTACATAGCCAAGGAAAAATGTAACAAAGAACATTCCAGGACTGAGATTCTCTGATTATCTAAAACACATGGAAAGCTACTTAAACCTCCTCAAAAAACCTTTAGCCTGTATTTTAATGTATTCAATATTTAGCTTTTTATGTATAGCTTTTGGTTGTCTCAATTTTAGAAAAAACAACTGGAACATTTCATTTTACCTTCTTCATTAACCTAAATGACATATACATGTTATAACCATACTGAAGACACTTATGATTAACACCATCCTAATCCTGTCTTCTTGTAAACTCTTGTGCATCTTAAAACATGAGAAAGAGACAAGATAAACTACAGGCAACAACAATATAAGAGCTTCAGGACAGAATTCAACTGACCAATGTTATATTCTCCATTGCATCATAAAGAAACTAATGGAGCTATTCACTCACTTATTTCTAAGAATGTCAGCAGCTGTTAATAAAGGATGTTGAAACAAATAGTCATACTTCACAATGGATTCTGATTATTCCCAAGAACCAATAAAAAATGGTGACCTCAGTTAGAATCCTATGGTTAATGTTGTTATCTGAACTAAATCTATAAAAAGTGAAAAAAATGTGGTGTATCTGTACATGGTCTTGAAATAAAGCAGAAGTTTAGCACATGCAGTTCCCAAGAGTTTGCTCATTGAATGAAGTTTGCATTAAAACTTCCTGAAGAAAAACAAATTTTGAATCCTTCTGAAATGACTGCTGTGAGCCTCCTGATATCTATGCACAAATCCTCATGTATTTTCAAAAACTCAAAACCCATGCAAAATTAGGCCACAGGTTGAAAGCTAACTTTCATGATGAAAAAACTTCAAGATATCCAATGCCAAAAACAAAGTCAACAGTAAGGAGAAGATGTTTAAAAATCTTGGTACAAAGGGAAAATAAATACACACTGTATAGTAAATGTCGTGCTTTGATACTGGCCAAGCTCCAGGCACCCACGAAAGCCGCTCATTCACCCTCCCCTGCCACAGCTGGGCAGAGAAGAGAAAAATGAAGGGCTCATGTGGTGAGATAAGGACTGGGAGAAAACTCTCCGGGGTAAAAGCGGCTCAGTTTAGAGGTACAATGTGAACTTATTACTAACAGAGTCAGAGGAGGATAATGAGAAGTAAAATAAGCCCTTAAAAAACACCTTTCCTTCCCCAAACCCCTCCCTCCTTCCAACCAACAGCACAGGGAGACAGAGGATGGGGATTAGGTCAGTTCATGATCCAAGGTTTTCTGCTGCTGCTGAAGGAGAGGAGTCCTTCCCCTGTGAGACTGTGGAGTCCCTCCCATGGGAGACAGTTCTCCATGAATTTCTCCAGCATGGCTCCAAACCTCATGAGCAGCAGTCCTCACAAAACTGCTGCAGTGCGAGTCCCTCCCATGTGCACACAGTTCTCCCCAAACTACTGTGGCTTGGGTCTTCCATGGGGTGCATTCCTCCAAGGACAGGCTGCTCCAGCCTGGAAGCAAGGGCCCCTCCTCTCCACTGGGTCTCCCACTGGATCACAGCCCCCTCCAGGCGTCCACCCACTCCAGCATGGGCACCTCCCCCATGGGCTGTGGGTGAGTCTCTGCATCCCTGGTGGATCCCCATGGGCTGCAGGGGCACAGCTGCTTCACCAGTCTCACCATGGGCTACAGGGGAATCTAAGCTCTGGCACCTGGAGCAGCTCCTCCTCTCCTTCTCCACTGACCTTGGTGTCCCCATGTTGTTTCTCTCACATGTTCTCACCTCCTCCACTTCTCTGACTAGAAGGAAAAAATAAAACTGCATGCCCTACTTTTTGTTTTGATCTTCTTCTTAAATGTCATCACAGAGCATTACCAGCCTCTCTAATTGGCCCAGTTTTGGCCAGCAGCGTGTCCATCTTCAGGGCCATCAGAGATTGGTTCAGCTGGACATGGTGGAAGCTTCCAGCAACTTCTCATGGAAACCACTTTTCTGTGGCCCCCCTGCTACCAAAAACTGGACCATGCAAAACAAACACAGTATACTTCAAATTATTTATCGTTAAAGAATGATGTGGAAGAGACATATATACTGTTTGTGCACACTGATCTATTTTGAAATAGCTATGCCTCAGGAAAAGATACAAGGGAATTAAGTAACAGCATAGTCACTGTTCAAAAAGAACAGGGGAAAAAGTTGAAAAATTAGTCTCTACTGAAAAAAGGAAAAAAAAAAATCCTCAATTTAAAACTATTTTGCTTGACCTCTATTTGTGTTTGCAAAAAACACACCTAGGCTGAAACACCTAAGACTGAAGCACCTTGAAGTGATCTGCCTCAACAATAACTAACATGTTTACTTATATGTTACAGTTACTCATTATTTCAATTTAAATAGGTCCTACAATGATCAGCAGAAAGAAGAAATAAAAGTATAAAGACATTCTAGTTCAACAAAGATTTTTGAAAATTTTCTGTTCAAGGATTTCAAATACCTGTACCAGAAAACAAGTTTGACTGCAGTATAATCTAGCTTTATTCCACCAATACTGCTCTTTTCCTCACAACACCAATGTTATCTCTAATTCAATGAGAAACATATTTACAGGAGAAATTTTTATCGATCATAAAATATTCCTTAACAGCTCAGAGATAGTGGGCTTATAGATAATTCCATGGAGACTTTTGCAGGTTAGTTGAGAAAGTGTACACAGAAGATTTCCATAAACAATAACTCTGATATGGAAGATTTTCAAGTAGAAAAGCCTCAGGGATCTATTCTTAGGCATCTTTTTTTTTTAATTCCTTTTCTTTCATGTTCTGTTTATTAAATTTTTAAGATAAAGGAACAAAAAAAGGACAGACACTAGAAGTTCCAAAATATATATATAATTATTAGATCAATAAACAATTCAGCAATTCTTAGAGGACGTTCAAATAACCTTCTACAATAAAAAGTCTACACTGTATGTGAAATACAAATCTTAAGAGATAGTTAAAATTCCAGGCAAATACAAGCATGTTGGGTAATGTTGATTTAGCACTCTTAATTTTGTTCAAAATTACCTCCACAGATCATAGACTCAAAGAATAATAAAGAGACCAAAAGCAGCCCACCACAAAGAAATGTGCTTAAAAGGAACAGCAATAAATAAAATAAAAACTGGGAAACTGAATAGATAATAAATGAATAAGTAAGTAGAATAACAATATTCCATCAGCCTCTCACTAAGCAAACACTGACTCTGAAATCTGATCTATAATATCATTTAATGCAAACAATATATAAAAAATTACTGCCAATCATCCTGTATTATAATGTCTATGGCATAGCATTGTGTTGAAATAAATCACATGCTATCTATATTTCAGAACCTTGTCACTTACTTGTTATTGCATCTCCATATTTTTGGGAAAGAAGGAACATGTTGCAAAATAACTGAATTCATAAAAAATTTGGCCTGGTGCACCCTTGCAGAACCTCAACTATTCAATTTTATTGGGGTAACCTCCTCAAAATTTTTGTCTGAATTAAAAGAGCCCCGTTACTGATAAGTATCAGTTAGATAAGTTCATGCGTTCCTTTCGCTGCAAAATGAATTTTTACCAAGTCTGTCCCATATGGCCTTCAATTATGTATTATGACATCTTTGATCTAGGTTATTGGAAGTGTCAAATCAAACTTTAACAAGGTGTAAGGAGGGATAACCAGCAATGAGGTGATTCTAAAATGAAATTAATATTAAAAGGGATCTTTATTTCACCTCCTTGACTTCAGAAAAAGGAAACTATAAATGTTCTCTTTTTGTCATGGATCCAGTACTTGGGCACCATATAGTGCAGATCAAAAAAAAAAAACTTTTGAGAGGGCAGATTGCTTTGCAAAACATTCTGCTCACTTTCACCTGTGACAAAATTGTGTATTTAAATATCCCTATGGTGTCATCTGGGAAGTTGGAATCCTAAGACACAAATTGGTTTTATAAATTTGTACCTACAAAACATATTTGGTACCACTGTAATCAGTTAATTACCCAATCTGGCAAGGCTATCAATTTATTTTTTTAAAGTTATATTAGTTTGCCTGTATTGATTTCTAATGATATGATATATATCGTAACCTTAGTTTAATTGACTCGATCGTTCCCAAAAGCCTAAATTTGAAAATTATTTTTGTTAGTTTCTACTATCCAAAAAAGCACCCCTAAGAATTCCAAGATTTCTATTTAATCAAAATGTGAAAAATTCAGAATGACTGCATATACTTTGTTACTTTTCTGAACATGAGACATCCCAATAGAACCTCCAAAGCAATCAAAGGAGTTCTGTGAATTTCTTTTTCTGCTCTATAAAAAATGTCTTTTATTTAAAATTGCTTATTCTATGTGAACTATAAATACATGTAAATTATTATAAAAGAAAGTTCCTCTTCCAAAACCCTGGGTGTCCTAGGCAAAACACAGACTATTTTTAAAATATAATTTAGAAACTGATGGGGGAAAAGTACAACTGTAAAACATGCAACATGGTGCCTGTATTAATGGAAAGCTACATTTGTTTATTTAATATTAGTTCCTATGCAACTTGAGAATTTTTTTCAAGTGTGTTAAAAACATAAGACAGAGTCAGAAAACATTGTCATGGCATTTTTATAATATGGCAACGATCTAAACATTTTAGTCAAAGTGAGGAAAAAAATAATTAAGGAATTTTGCCTTGCCAAGGAGTCCAATATAATTCTTTTGTAGACTCATAGTGTTTAAACCAGAAAACCACCAATACATTAAGGAATCTACAGGGCTACAGTTGTGATTTCCAGCACATGAGATGCCCTGACCTTGCCAGTGAGCTTTTTAAATGAGGTTGATCATTAGGTAGGTATCTACATCTCCAAAAGCAGTCTTGGGTTTTCTCTTTAGTCAATGGGAAATTAATCGATACAGACAATAGAATTTTTTAAATTAGTCATTTTATCTTTAAAAGGCTTTAAATTGATCAGATTTGTTAGACGCCTAAGTTATAGGCTTTTCAGACTACATAAAGGGACCTATAAAGGGAGCCCACTGCTTGTAGAAGCACTTGCTATTAAAAGAAAACAGTCCCACATATCAAGAATTATTTTGTACTACAATTTAACTCATTAAACTGTTCATTTTTTCTAGTAACACCTTTCTATATGTTTGGGCAAGGTGCTTGCAAAGAGACATAACAAATTTGCAATAATTTCCCATAACCCTGTGCAATTTTTATCGAGAATTTGTTTCTTCTTGTAAACACACACTGGTGTTCTCAGCACTTATCATTATGGTATAGACTCAGGATTATTCAATTATCTAGTTCATTTCAACTCTTTTCTTGATGTTGGACAGTTTATATAGAAGTGCCCAAAAATGATAGGCTCTAATTAGGCCATTTTTACCTGTCAAAAAACATTATTACAGATGCTGCCTGAAGTCTCATAATAAAGATGGCAAAAATTATTTAAATTACTCAAATAATCAAAGGAAGGTGAGGCTTAGTTTTCTGGCTATATATATGTACAGAATTACAAGCATATGTTTTTCTTATGAGAAATAAAGGTTGGATGCTTCTCACCAACTTGACTTGTTCATTTAAATATTGGCTTTTTAAGAATGTAAATCGGTTTTCATCATTGAGTCTGCATAAATACTGTAGACAAAAATACATTTAAAATTTTAAAATTTTATTATGGGAGCTCTGCAAAATCTAATGAAACAGTCACAAAGCATAAGAACATATACAAAAAATTTTACTTTGAGTTCAGTTACTTTATTAACAGGTCTGAAAATTTATTTACAGATAAACTATTTATTATTTTATTATTTGTTCTATTTCATAAGGACATAAATGTGATGGTAAAAACCCCTCAACAGTATGTTTATAAAAACCTGTTGTTGAGCTTCAGATAAAAGATATGGCAGTAAGTTGAGAAGAGAGTTCTTATGAATGCTTTAATTGTTTGGGGCCATAGGAAATGAAATCAGATTAAAAAAAAAAAAAAGAGACCCAATTTTACTCACTTTTGTTCTTTGATCCACTGATTAACATTTGCAACCACTAACTCACTTTCCTGATGGAGGTGACTGTTGTCAGTTCGTGCTGCTTCCAGAGACTGGCACAAAGTTTCCAGCTGTGGATGCAGAGAGATCAAAGCATATGATGGACTCCCTAGAACACACTCTATCTGGAATACTAATAATAGTCTGCACTACTTGTAAAGAATCAAGTCATTTTTCTCCACTCCTTCAAATAATCAGGGCTTCCTTGTACATGCTATTAATTGATTCAATATGCTAGAAGGAATGTCTGAACTTTTCCCACGCCTTACATTTACCCGTTTATTATAATATACACTAGTCTACCTCCAGAGGTTGTTTTAATTGAAATCAGATTTATTTTATAAAAATGGAACCATTATAACTTACTATGTTTCAGTTTCAATGTTTTATTCTTTCCACTTTTTGTTTTATTTTTGCTATGTATTTCTTTAAGATTAGCTCTTTGGTCATGGCTCATTGAATTTAGAATAGAAAGAATGTTAGAGGGATGGAGTTATTTTGGTATAGCCAATATATATAAAAAATAGGGAATGCTGAAAGACTGAAAACATAAAACTTGGGATTTGAATGTCAGACTTTCAACTTTATATCTCCAAATGGAATCAAATACAAGTCAATGGTGTTGAAAATCTGTTAACACCTGATAGATAGTCAAGGCCTGGATTTGATGGTTTCTGAACAACCTCATTTGGGTGCAGTTCCTCAGTTTACATCACTAAAGGCATCACAAGAAGAATTGTGCCAGCATACTCTAAATGGGCCAAAAACTAATTTTTTTTCCATTGTCCCTTTCTCACCAAGCTGACAGAATCACTATTGCAAGTGCTATCTTGCAATAATTAATAATTATGAAGAAATTAATTTCTAGAAAAGTAAATATACTTTCAAAGTCTGTAATCGTAACAATGTTCTGAGTGGAGAAAACTTTTGTTCAACAAACAATAACTAAAGTTTACATGAAGAAGAAACAAGTGAGAGTAGAATATATTGGTCTTGAATGCATTGGCCATAATAGATTTAGAAACCATTACTTGGTCTCTACATACAAACAAGAAATCTACATACAAAGCCATATTTATATATTTAAGAAAGATATATATATGTATGTATTTTCATGTTTTTCAAATGAGAACATAGATTTAAAATTAACACTTCCTTTAATAACATTTTACCATTGTTAAACCAAACAAAAATTAATATCAAGATTAGTGTGCTTTTGACTGCTGTTCAACATAGCAGTTTCATACCAATAACACTTAAAATTTCTGAGTGTAATAAACCTTCAAATATTATGCATAAAAGCCTCCTATGGTATTAATATGCATAATATGTAATGGAAGAGACAATATATATCTAATTAAAATCAAATCAAAATAATACCCGCTTATTCTTTTGAGAGCAATCTGTTATGCATGTTAATATTATACAATAGATTCCACTAATACTGTAAAATCAATTTACTTTTTTAAAAGACCTTTAAAACATTATCATGTATTATTAAGCTACACACCATTTATATCTGGTTGCTTTTGTAATTATGTAAAATTAGAAAAGAAGGCTTAGTGATTGACAAGTTATGAATTCCTGGTGTACTGTCAAAGCATACAAAATATGTCAAACAGATGTTGACAAAAACAGGTTGATTTGTAAGGTTTTTGAAAGGTAACAAGTATGAGTGGTTTACATATTTATAGAAAGATACATGTCTATATGTTTAAATGAGAGTAACTTAAAACAGAAAACCACATACCTCTATACATGCAGTATCAAAAATGTTGGAAATAAATTTCATATTTCAAGTGTTCTGTCTTCAAAAAAAAGAGACAATAACAACTGATGTGGGTACACAGTGAAACTCAGTAGGAATAAAACTAAAGTTTTCATAATTTTATCATTTTTATATAGACTTTTGAAAGATAATCATCAGTCTGCTCCTTTTTCTCTGCTTTTGAACAGTTGTGAGCAAATAGTCCTCATAAAAATGAAATTTCAGTAAAGGCAATTTAGGTAGATAAGCCATGACCTTACAAGAAGGAGACCGAACATCCTTCTAGCATTTTTCATTAGGTTCAATCATTACAATGTGCCTTCCCATCTAGCTTGACATCTCTACAGAAAAGACAAAGGAATATGTAAACTTGTAGTAATTTTGGACCAAGCCATATTATGCAGGAAGAAATTATAGTTGCCATTAATTTCCCCCTCTCTACAATAATCTTTGCTGAATCATTGCTTGGAGGGTGTGGATACCACCAGGCTGCTTAGAGATTGATCTCAGAAATGAGTAAATGGTTAAGGAGAAGTCTGAGCACTATATTCTTTAGGTATAAATTTATCACCTCCATCATGTGAGCAGAGCAATACTGGCCACTGGTAATGTGGCATAGCTGAGCAGACAGCAAATGAGGATCTACAAGACTATTTCTTTTAATGGGAAATGTAGGTTAGATAGTGACTTGTGCAGAAACTTTCTGTTACTTTACAGCCTGCCCCCTCTTGAAGTTGTGTGCACTCTGCACCCAGCTGTGTGCTGGTAAGTACCATGGCACTCTCCTCAGTTTGATCCTGCCATTGCCCAGGCATGTTTCCATGAAAAGTGAGGTCCAGTGGTTGAAAACAAAAGAAACTGTTATATACAGAGCATTGTTTCAATACAGAAGTAGTTAAGGATCACATCTTAGCCCAGGAGTACACCAAGATGCTCTAACATAACATGTAAAAAATGTGCAAAAAATTTGAACACATTTATAAGAGATTAGATATGCAAACATGCTTAAGTAGAAAGCTGAGATTAAACCATTCAAGTCATCCCCACTTGTGTCCTAAGAAATAATTTGAACTCAGTTTCACATAAGTAGTCCTTTTGCTAACCCAGCATGCTGCAAATAAATTAAATTAATAAGATAAGCAAATGGGAGGCCCAGTCTTAGTAGGGAGCTGCTGTTACTGGATCAAAGGCTTTTCTTCTGCACCATGTAATTCTAATTCATTACATTTTCCAAATATTGTCAACAGTTCAAAGTGTTGTTTTTCTGGAGGTGTGCTTCTGCTACCAGAAAGTATGCAATGTTGTCCGTAGTGAATTTTACCACAAACTGAGGTACTTTTTTTGTCCTAAGAAAAAGCTACCAAAGTTGTAGAGTGGATAATCACTGATTGATGTGAGTGAACCTGTGTAATACAAAACAGTAAGCCTTGGCTCCTAAGAGATTTTAGGAAATTCCATTACTAAAAATTTTCTTGGGAACAAAATTAAAAATACAGCCAAGTTTCATGATGCTAAGTTACTGATGATGTTAAATGACACAGTCAATCTAAGCGTGCTGAAAACGCGTACAATTGGTAATGAAGTGTGACTTCAGTGCAAAAGTGAAGTCCTTATCTTGTGCCAAATGAATAGATTTTGCATTTAGAGGTGAATGAAGGAATGAATAATAAAACGGCAAGTTGACAGTGATATTCTGTTTATGTGAGTGGTAGAAGATACAGTATATTTTATCAGTTGCATACAATGTATACTATCTAATGTCTCAAAAATTTTGTCTTTGTCCAGTTTTTAAAACAGGACATCTGGTTCTCTACTGTTCTAAGATCTGAAAATTCAGAACCCTTCACTATTGTTCAAGGTTTGACTTCTAGAAATTATTTTCTATAACTGGATTTATACCCAGTATTAACATAATTTAATTGTACTTGTCTAAAGATTCCTGCAATATGAACAATCTGGGTTCACTTGGTGGCTCTGTATTCATGAGCAAGACTTAAGGAGGGTGATCTTAGTTTGGCTGAATCTCTCTCTAGAGCTGATAAGAGAATCAGTTACTTTGAGTATGACAGTTGAGTACAGAGACATGATGGGGGCGTAGTCCACTTATTCAACATACCTCCTAAAATTGGTTTTGTGTCCTAACCTCCCTCTTATGTTTTCTCTGGAAAAATTACTGTAAAAAAGTCATAGTTTGACTGTAGAAAAAAATTACAATGTGTTATTGGCAGAAGTTTCAGCCTTCTCTCACCTCTCCCTCAAATATTTTATTTTTTTCAGAACTGTTTTTAAAGTATTATCTCATCTTTAACTATAATGGTGAGGCAGCACTTGTGTCCGCCATATATTATGGCTGGGGACTGATAATGGAAGATTATGAATTTATGAATGGGAAGAAATACATTGACATTGCAATGCTTCTGTGGACAAAATCTATATATTTAGGAGAAAGAATGGCCGAGGTTTAAGACTTTGAATATAACAGGAAAGAATGACCCAGGCTTAAAACTTTGAATAGAACTGAAAAACAACTCACGCATGGTTTTCAATAGATAAGTTTCTCATTCTAGACTCTGCCATAACATCAGTCAATTGCCAATCTTCCCAGTAAGGAAATGTAAGTCTCAGGCTGTCTGTCTAGTTAGGTAAATATTATAACTTTGTTTACATATAAGATTTTAATTCCTGGACAAGGAAAAACACAAGTAAAACTAACACTTTTTCTGGTGCAAGAATATTTATATTATGCAGATGATACATTGAGTGATTTTTCAGTAATCCTTATATGATATTTTCTCTTCTTTCAAGAAATAATAGCTTCTTTGCAGTTATGATTTAAATCTGAGAAAGATGCCACATTAATGGAAAAAAATCTTATGCAACAAAGAGTATATGAATCCAAGGAACTAGAGAAATATGTTTATATTTAGATTTACAATTATTTTTAACCTATACTTATGCATGTTTTCTATACTGAAAAGCTCTGTTTCATGTTTTCAAATATAGCTTTCTTTTGCTTTGTCTAGGCCCTTATTACTTTTGAAGTAAATTGAACCAAGTTACATAATCACTAGATATAGTAAGAAAGGTCTTGAGCCTGGGCCTATAATACCTTAAATGCACACTTCAACTAGAATTTAACTTATGGGATGCTGGTCTAAGTTTATTGCTGTTCCAGCTTTGTGTTTTAGATTTTGGAGAGATAGCTTTGGAGCATTCTAGTAATTTCTGTGTTTTCTCCTGTTGTTGAGAGGATTATATGAGTCTTTTTTTATTCAGGTATGCAAAGAGCAGGAGATGACATCAGCAATTATTTTACTACTTCAAAGCAACTAAAATTTGTAAAGAAATATCCCCATGTCACTTCACCATAGTTGTGGAGCATTTTGCCATCTAAGGTAGGAAGCTTGTGGAATTTTTATGACAATATGTTAGGCAAATAGAAAGATAGGAAGAGCAGTCTTGTAAACATCCTTAGATATGCAGCCGTGAGTATCTCTCTCTTAAATTCCTGGTTAGCAGTGTACTAAATGGACTGATAACTGCACATTTAACCAGAATTTTTCCTTGGATAATCAGTGAAATCAGATTTTTGGAGGCTTTAAAATTGTGGAATTACATAAGGAGATGGGTGTTAATGAAGAATGGATACCAATTCCCTCTTTTGCTTTCTTGTCTATATTGGCCTTATTAGAAGTATGTACATGTTAAACTAGGTTTGCAGATTATTTTTTCCCTTCACAGCTTGTTTTCAAAAAGACAAGTTTTCTGAAAGACAATCTATAATTTTGTGGGTATCCATTTTTATTTGCTATGAAATGTTTTCATATTCCTACTGTTTATAATTCAAGCAGTTTTTTTGGTTTGTCAAGTTAAGAATCCAAAATTACAAGGAAATTAAAAAAAATCTGAAAGGACTTTTTAGAAACACTCATAACTACAGGTGTTGCTTACAGGATGAACAAATTTATAATCAGTTCAAGAAATACTTTATAAGAAAAGAAAAAGAAAAGTAACAAAAAAAAACTTACTTAAAGTTCGGAAAATGGCATAATTTAATAAGGAAATTTGACTCATTTAATTACTTTAAATCAGAAGTAGAGCATTACTCATGTTGCATAATGTAATTGTGGAATTAGTAATTCATTACTTACTGAAGTGATATTTTAAAAAAATCCAGCTTAATTTAGATTTATCATTATAAAGAGAGTGTAATAGAGTGGACAGGAACCCTGTCTTTTCTTCAGTTCCTTTCTTCTGGATGTTACATTTTCAACAGAGGCAGATGGGACAGCTGTGTGGTGGGACACCTGTCTGACCTGATCCCACAGCTTCCTGTTTCTGACAGCTTCTTCAGTCCCGTGTCAGTGATGCAAAGACACAGAGAAAGAAATTTCTTGTCAGCCTGAATTCTTGCAATGTATGTCACAATTAAGTACGGGCTAGCACTGGAGTCTTTAACATGATAGCCAGATTACAGCCTCTGCTGGATCACCATTTTGCAGGAGCCTGTCTAAATGCCCCAAGATACCTGGATTCATCGTATTTGGTTCTAACTGCTTATCTGATTAAATACATCCTTTAATGATTTTTTTTTCTCTTTTTACTGCACTTAGACCAACAGGGCCATGTAACTTCATAATTTAACTTTTGTGAAGTTTATGTCTGGGGATTCTGTAATCTGCCCCCTTGCTCATTGTAGACCAACAAAAACACAATTTTGTGATCCTTGATCTGCCCTCCTACTGAGACTTGTTTCTCTTTATTGATAAGCACAGATACCTATGTTCCTATAGGAGAACCATTTAATGGTGGCTGAAACAGTTTATTAAAAGAATATTTATTAAACTCAGGTGTTTATGACAGCAAATACGGAAATAAATTAGCATGACTCCTGACTTGCTATCTGCCTTCAGATGTACCATCAATGCCAGGTCACACTGTGGTCAACTGCATCTGCAATAGAATAAATCAAATTGAGCAACTCATGATTTCTCTTAATTATTGCAAGGGAAAATAGCATTTAATTGCATACCTTAAAATCACAATAAACTTTTCTTCCATCTCTTCAGTAGAATAGGAAAAAGCAAGCAGTTTGTGGCACAGCTGATACAACTGGCAATTGCAGCACTCTTCTCAATATTCTCTTATGTTTTGAGGGCATTAAACACAATCCATCTACTGTCCACCCTTATTTGCTCTGGGGATGAAGGTAGTAAATGGTATGCAATGCCCCATCAGTATATCAGCAACCATTCTCATTCTTTTTACTTTTTTGACCTATGGTAGAGAAAAGTGACAGACAGTATATTGAAGTATATTTTTGAAACCAGAAAAAAATCAAGAGGATTAAGTGGCTTGCATTTTAAGCACTTTATGACAATGTAATGTAATAAATTTTAGAGCTTTCAGATCTCGAAACCAAATATTAGATATGCATCCATTTTAAAATAGGCTGATTTTTCATTAATAGCTTAAAATAAAAGTTCTCTACCATGAAAACACAGAAACATCCAAATGTTTTCAACTTAAATCCTGGAAATGACTGTCCAAATTTAGCAAGTTTTCTTGAAGGAGGAAGCTTGTGGGCAAAAAAGGAGGGGGAAATAAAGATGAGGGGCTTTACTTTGAACTCCCAGTTCAGCTAATTTCAGGGTTTTTAGAAAGAAGAAAGAAATGATGTTTCCTGCAGAAATATAAAGAAGATGCAAATAATGTGGAGAAAGACCAAATACTATTTTTTTTAATGGGTAAAGGCTGCCACAATGGGCTCTGAGAAGTTTGGGAAAGGGACTATTATGTTGCTTGTGCAAACCTATATTGTATGATTTCCCCTTAAACAGTGGAGTTTTTCTTTGCTGCTATGCTTTGGGGAATAAAGATGAAAAGCTAGTTACAATTTGGCTGCATGTCTTTAATAAAATCCAGGTTTTCCTTTGAGGTCACTAAAAGAAGCACAATTTCTAATTCATGTTTTAACAAATCCATAATGCATCAGTAGACTCACCTTCTTGCCTAAGAGAATACCACAGAAAAATCATGCTGTGGGTGCAAAAAAGAAGTGCACATCACTTTGAATAAGTAGTTGAATAGGAAAACTAATTCTTAAAAACTTATGGTTCCTGTTTCCTGAACTATCTCCATATTTATATTACTCATTCATTGGGAAGGAGAAAAAAATCAGCAAAAATTGTTTTGGGACTAGGGATTAGACTTGAAGTCTCCCTGCTTCCTTTCGGCTTGATTCCTTTTTAGTCTTAGAAGTCTTGTATTTTTGGCAGCACAGTGAGCTGACTTCAGGAGAAGAGATGACAGGTTTGCCCATGCCAGCTCCATAAGGCTTTGTGCTGGGCACAGCATGGCAGGTCAGACATGGGAATGATCTGGCACTCATCCACCTCTCCCACTACCCTTAGGTACCATAGAACAAGAGTCCATGCACTTTAATGCTGTAAACTTGAGGCTTCTGTGTTATGTTAGGCTTGCTGAATTCAGTTTAGCACCAGTTTGCCATGATTAGGTCTGATGAAAATGCAAACTAACGTTCTTGCAGGACACTCTCCCATTTGCAGGGAACTTTGTATTCCAATTGCAGGCAATTAGTGTTATTTGCTTAGGTGGCATCTCAAAATACAGGCTGTGTTCAACTCTTAGTTTTAAGCACCATATTCCTCAATGAAAATTTTTTGTGTCCTTTTGATTTCATTTTATTTAAAACAAATGTAACATATTTAGGGACTAAGCATAATTGAAGCAAAACCCACGCAGTGTAGAAAAAGTTGAAAGGCTTTAAATTCACATAGGAAATAAAGTTACCAAAATGCTGTTTTCTTTAGTGCATTTTTAGTGACAGCTTTCAGACAAGAGTGGAATGGAGATTGTATATATTATTTTAAAAAAACTAACAACACAACAAGCAAATATAATTGGTTTCATAAAAGCATGGTAAATTAATATGGTGGCAGACAATTAAAATGTTTCTGAAGTAGAAAATTGGTGTTTCTGCTGAGATAATTTCCTCTTTATTTATTTTATAGGATGAGTGAACTTCAAACATTTCCTAAATTGTGTGACTGGTAAAGGTTTTACATTTATTTCCCAACATTTAAATAGGAGCAATAAGTTTAGGAGAAACTAATCTATATTTTAATTTTTCAAATCTGTGTCGCCTTCATTGAAGATCTGGATTACTGTATGTTAATCCATGAAAGAAAAAGTTGCTGTTCTCGAATATATACATGTGGCAGTGTGCAAACTGTTAAACACAAAAGTTAAGAAACAAATATATTTAAACTGTCAAAATAGTTTATATGGACAAATGTTATCTGAGTAAAAAAACCCAATAAATAATTGGATATTTTCCTAAATACGTATGCAAAATGATGATTCCTGTATGAATCTATTGCAGTGGATTTATTGTAGTAGATGTCTCAAAATGCATAGACAATGTACATTCTGTGTTTGCATGGCTACCAAATTTCCAGAGTGGCTCAGATTAAACTAAACAGTATCTACCACAGCTGCCTTAGCATGTCCTCTCAGCCAGTATTGATACTGATGTGGGCTGTTGTCACAGACATCTTTTCATTAAAAATCCTTAGGATTTTTCTTCCTGAGAAGCTGAGAGACTTCAGGAACAAAATGTAAACAATGGTTATCTGCTGCTGTGGAATGCAAGAGGTGCATCTGTGATTGGCCCATCTTGGATGTTTACAATTAATGGCCAATCACAGCCCAGTCAGCTTGGACTCTCTGTCCGAGACACAAACCTTTATTATTCATTCCTTTCTCTTCTTAGCTTAACTAGCTTTCTAGCTATTTTCCTTCTATTCTTTTTAGTATAGTTATAATGTAATATATATATAATGAAATAATAAATCAAGCCTTCTGGAGTCAACATTCTTGTCTCTTCCCTCGCCTGAAAATCCCTGCGAACACCGTCACAGGCTGTCACTGCAGCCTTGGAGGTTTAGGTCAATATAATGGCCACTCATGTTGAAACATGTTTAGCCATCCTAGTTAGCTCAAGGTATCGTGGGATCCATTTCAACTGCATGTACCACTGCAGGAGGCTCTCCAAAGAAAGCTGAAAGACTTTTCAGCTAAAAGAGATTAAAATTAGAACTTCAAATGGAGGAATCACAATGTCTTTGCTTAAAGAGAAGGGAATCGAGATAAGCCAGAAATGCATAGCAAAATTGGCAAATCTTTATAATAATCTTTTCTTGGAATCAGAATCACAAAATGTTTTGGGTTAGAAGGAACTTTGGAGATCATCTGCTTTCAACCCCCTGTTGTGGGCAAGAACACCTTCCACTAGAGCAAGGTGCTCAGAGTTCCATCCAACCTGGCCATAAACACCTCCAGGGATGGGGCATCCACAACTTTTCTGGGCAGCCTGTTCCAGTGCCCCACCACCCTCACAGTGAAGAGTTTTTTCCTAATATCTAATCTAAACCTACTCTCTCTTAGTTTGCATCCATTCATTCCCCCTTGTTCTGTCACTACACGCTCTTCTAAAAAGTCCCTCTCATCTTTCTTGTAGGCTCCCTTCAGGTACTGCAAGGCCACAATTAGGTCACTAAAGCCTTCTATACTCTGTTTGGAATAGTTTATGCTACACTTACAGCTGAAAATAAAATTTTCCTTAGTCACGTTATTTGTGGATAAGGATACTTATATACTTATTTGTGACTCTTTGAATACTCAATATGGGTGTTTGCTTCATGCATGCACCATTTAGTGCTCTCACAAACACATTTACTAGTCTATCTTTCTACTATTTTTGCCCTGTATCACCTGTGGTTTAAAGGTGCAATTTACTTCTATGTTAAAACAAATAAAGGCTGCTGAAAAAACTCTACAATTGAACAACTCACACAGATAAAATTCTAAACCATAAATGCCATAAAATATTTAAAGGCGTAAAAGTTTTCCATTCTAACAATTTAAACAAAACCCATAAACATACAATACTGAATCTCTGTCGATTTAAACTGCTACTTGCTTAGTATCAATAACTGTAAAAGTGACACATGACATCTGCTGCTTCTTGATTTTCTTTCCCATGATATCTACTCCAGTTTCTAATGCAGGGGGAAAAAGGGGGGAAATCTTTTAAAGCACAAGTTCTTCTGTCTTTTTTATTTCTAAGTGAGGCTATGAATTTAAAATTCAGAGAGAAACAATAGGCAGTAGATAGTTACTCTTCAGCTTTACTAAATTACTTTGCTAACCTCAGTATATTTATGGTTAAGTAGTATTTCATTAACAAATTAAGTTACTTAACCCCTTTTAAGGTCTCTTCTTTTCTGGAAGGTTACTAATGCAATATTTGTTATTACAAACCTATTTAGAGATTTTAATATATTTGAAGCTATATTTCCATACATTTTTCTTGGAAAAAAATATCTAAAAAGAGGACTCTGCATAAAATTTATATTAAAAAAAACCTTGCTGCAATTTTTAATTATTTAATTATGAAAGTAAAATTTCCATTAACTATTACACAATAGTCACAAAAGGCCTTTATGGTTACCCAATTAATGGTCATACCAAGCCTGGATAGCAAGTAGTGATGACTAAATGTACTGGAAAAAAATTTATAATGGAAAATTACTGAATTCCCTCATCTCCATCCCAAAAAAGAAACCTGCAATCACCCACTTTTATGCATCTATATATATATATATAGAGAGAGAGAGATCATTCATTTGATGTGCTTCCAGATTTTTGCCACGTGCAGAAATATCTTCAGCATCTTCTGAACTTTATTTTGTTTGCAAAACCAATCTGGCTCCAGTGTCTTTAGTCAGCAGCTTCCTGTAAATCATATAATCAGAGAAAGGATTAGGCTGGAAAGGACCACAGGGTGTCATGTGCTCCAACTTCCCCACTCAGCCAGGGTCTTCTTAGAACATATAACAGAGGACTCTGTCCAGATCCAGACAGTTCTTGAATATCTCCAGTGAGGCAGGCTCCACAAGCTCTCTGGGCAAGCTGTTCCAGTGAAAGGTCACTTGTACAGTAAAGAACTTCTTCCTGATATTCTGTTGGAACTTAGCTGATTGAATTCCAACCATAACCTGAGCAATGACTAATTGAAAGTAAAAAAAATGGGCAAGAAACTATTATGAATATCAAGAAAAATTGTTCTCCAATGTTAAGAAACTGTAATCTCTATGATAATAGGAGGAAAATCTGTCTTGAAGCCAACCTGTACCTCAAACTGTGTTCATGCCAAAGAAGCCCAATATGGCAGAATGGTAGAATATTTTTACCATATTTTAAGTGGAAAAAGGACTTTCTTCAGCAGAGAAGATTAAGGAAGAAAACTGAGCTATGTCTGGACAGGTGAGCATGGGGCAGTTATTCTTTCAGCAGGGAAACCTCTCTCTATAATTGACTTTAAGAACCTCATTGACCAGTTGGCTAGCAGCAACTCCACCTGAAGATGAATGAAAGGAAGGAAATTTGACTCCATTCTGTCTTTCCAGTAGTGCAGCAGAACAAAATGACTACAATGATGTTGTTATATACAAGATATTTGGAAACCTATTGTAGTATAGCTTTATAGCAGGACCCTATAAAACTTGATTTTCTTACTGTCAACATCTGTGTTGGGAATTCTGCAGCATATAAATGATTTACAATGTTTTATTTTATTTTGTACACCAGATATATTCATCAAAGTGACTTTGACCTGGAAAAATGCAACCAGGAGCAACATATTAGAAAAAGTCATCGTATGCATAAGGGACACAGAAAATATCAGATTACTTTGTATTAAAGGGAAAAGTACTTTCAAATCAGAGATAGTTTTCAATAACTCTCTAGTTTTTCTTTTTAGGAGATACAACTAAGTATCATTTATATGGTAGTCCCATTATTGTAGGTGCAGTATGAAAGAAATAACATGGAAGTACTGTACATATAGTAGTAATGAGGTAATGTAACATGATTTACCTGCAGGAGATGCTGAAAAATTGTCAATGGTAACCAATGCAATGAAGGAAAAACGAATTTTTCTCACTAGATGATATGGATACCTAAATAAATCAAACCCACTATCAAAACACTATTAATTTTTTTAGAATATGCATTCTGCAGAGAAAGAATTTTGATTTAATGTGATTGGAAAACACACATCACCTTGTGGGTGCTTTCATAATAAATATGAAGAAATAGAATCTAGCTGAGTTCTCACATGAACATTTCACTTATAAAGTTCTCCTGATTCAGAAAGGGAAAGAAAAAGAAAAGAAAACAGTGGTAGTACAAGAAAATGTGAATCATGTGCCAGTGTTCTTAAATGCATTTTACAACTGCCACTTGAGAAATACTTTGAAGCAGCAGTCCTTTTTTGTAAACTATTTTGTTGTCTATAATGAACACCAAAATATTCTACCAGACAATGGGTAGAATTATTAACGATAAATGCGTCAGTTTTAAAACATATATCACATAATTATTAGGAGCTTGACACATAGAAATTGCTCACAACAATATGCTACATACTTTTTTAAAAATAATTTGCCATAGTGACTCTATATGTCCCATATTTAAAGTAAAAAAAAAAAAAAAAAAGAAAAATAGTAGGAAATGCCAAATGAATGTGTGATAGTTCTTGAGAATGGTAACTGACATGGAAAAAAACTGAATTCTTGCAAGAGAAGTGTCAGAAATCTTGGAAGAAAAAAGATAAGGCTGATGATTCCTCCTTATAAAGAAGCATTATGACTAGTGTCCCACTCACCTTTTGTAGCAAGTCATGCTTACTTCTTAAAAATTGCCTCTGTCTTTTTAAGTGTATTATATTCAATGTCAAGGGGTTCTGTGTCTTTTTCAATTAGATTAAAAAAATCCTTTTACTAGTGTGTATTTCCTTCTAGAGGGTATATTTATCCATGTCACCTCATTATCTACTTTTTGAAAAACAGATTGAAATATAGTAGTCTACCACTAGGTTTTCTACTGTCTTTGAATTATTTTCCACCTCATTCCCAAAGCCTTCTCAGTTTTAACATCAATTTTTCCAATATTTTTATGACAACAAAATCAGTGCTTCCTTTTCCAGACGTCCTGTTCTCATGCGTCCAGAATGTAATGTACTCCATCAGTAATCTGTCACTTCACTCTGCCACTGTGAGGTTGCATTAGGTGTTGATGTTGAGTTACTTGCTCACATGGATTATTCTCCAAATTACTGCTTTTCAGGACACAGTCTCCTGCTCTTGGATACAGCAGATAGCACTTCTGTATTTTATTTAGAATTACTTTATATCTACTTTCAAATCATTAATAAGGCAACTGGCCAAATTTGTATCCTTACAAATGCTAGCTGGATTTCATGATCTCATCAGAGATCAGATGCTTTCAGACCTAACATTTAAACCCATTTACCTATGTTCATTTCTTTTAGTCAGAATATCATTGTTGTGTTGCCAGTGTGCAACAGTGTTGTCAGGTAAAATGTTTTTCAAAGATTTGAAATATTAAATCTTCATAAATTGAAAATCAAATTAGTTTATTTAATCTAAAAATATTTTTCTTAAAAACACACTCTTTACTTATAAAAGTGAAGCGTATAAGTGTATAGTACAAGTATCCATGTATAAATGTTACTGAAATTTTTCTAATGTTACAAACATGCTACCCAAGTCAATCTGCCAGTTTTGAATATTGGAGCAAAATAAATATTGTTCCATGTTCACAGATAATCCATCAGTAATGCTGGGTTTCAAAAAAACCCCAGACATCAAGAACACGGAGATGTCTCCCAGCTCTTTTAGTACTCTAATGCAAATTACTCTAGGTAGCTGATTTAAAGGTTTATCTCTAGTAGATGTTATTGACAGGGCAGAGAACAACTCATCCTCATGTGCTATAAGCCATCATACTCATTATTACACAAAGAAATATTTAACACTTTTGCTTTCCTCCCCTTTATTAGTGGTGTTACCATCTTATTCTGTTACAAGTAGTGGAATGATTCAAAAATACTTTAGGAATAATCCTGAGAGTTGCTGGCCATTGATTCTTTACAACTACTTTCAATGTAGTTTAAAATTAATTAGAGCTAGAAACACGCAGTTGAGTATGATATGTTAAGAACACAAAAGAATATTGTTGTTAATCAACTGATTAGTAGTATTTCTAAAAACCAGACACCTATTAAATAACAGAGAAACTTGACATGAATTTCTCAGTCTTCTAAAATAGCCCTGATAAGCTCACAACCAAAAATTATCAAGAAAACTAGTGGCTACAGATGAGGGGATGGTTTACAGGTCTGATTCTATACAAAAATTGGGAAATAAAAGATGGAAAATATATTGAAATTTTAACAAGGAATAAATAGTTAGTAGGATGTCCAACAATTTACAACAGAAATGTTATCTAACATATGTATTAATATATAGGAAAATAGACTATGTGAGATGATGCAGAAGTGTGCGGTAAGATCTGCAACATCCCAAAACATCTACTCAGGGGAATGGTGAAAAAGGGTTGCTAAAAGTCATTGTAGGCAAAGGTTTTTGACTTGGTTTTAATTTTAAAGTTCTAAATAAATTACAAAAACTTTCAAATAAAGTAATTTTTTTTTATTCTGCACAATGAATAAATTTATTTTTAGGAGGAACTTACATTCAAGGCATCACATGAATGATCAGCTCTTCCATGGGTGTTAATTAGTAAATTTCAGCTAAGTTCAGCAGACCTACCCTGATTTATACCACTTTAGAACTTATTTCAAAGTGGTATTTAGAAAAAAATGTAAATGAAAGAGCATTGATAAAATCAATGGTATATATCTTAGAATTAACCTTGCTCATGTCATCTTTAAAGTACACACTTCACAAGTTAAAAAAAGGACTAAATAAGATAAGCAGGATGATCAGAAACATGAAAAAGTTATGAAATTAAGTGCAAATCAAAGGATTCTTAAATTTAAAAAAGACAAAAATTAAAGGCAATATGAAATAAATATTTAAAGAATATTTGCCCTAGTAAATTTCCTTAGAATTATACTGTAGATTAAAATTTTAAAGGAAAGGATCCACTTACTTAGTGATATGTGGACTTTTTCCTGTGGACTATAAACAGTAGAATTTAATGCCTCCAGTGTAAAATTGACAAATATATAATATAAAAATCAAATAAATTCTCTCTCTCAAATATAATATCATAGCAATTAAATATAGGCAGATTAAGTTATTTTATTATTAAAAATTTTATCTCACCATGTTATTTGGGAGAGAAGAAATAAATTGTAACAATGTTGACAGTTTTTTTACTTTAATCCAAGGTGGGGATAGGTCTGTAATATGAAGATACCTGTCCTTTGTATGCTGCTGTGTGCTCATGAAATTGTTCTATAGATTCATCATCCAATATTTTTTACAAAAATTTTACTGCCTAATTAGTTGTATGTTATCATTGTCTTGTAAACCATTCCATTGTTTTTTTCTTAATAATATGTACTATAGTACATTTTTTAGCATCACCTGTAAATTATGATGTTATTAAACCAGTGCTGTTAGCATGGTTT
>NW_005054423.1:1644163-1661372 GCF_000277835.1 Geospiza fortis
AAGAGAGATGAATGGGATAGGAACAAAATGTTTTAACCTGGCACAAATGTGAGCAGCACATCCAAATCCAGCTTCAGTCTCTGAATAATCACAATAGTAATATTTTTACAGAGAGTAATTCAGAATCACAGAAAAACCAAGACTTGAAGAGACCTTCAAAATCACCCAGTCAGTTGTCAACCAATTATCACCATAATCACCCCTAAACCAGATCTCCAAGTGCCACATACACATACCAGCTGAACACTTCCAGAGATGGTGGCTCTTTCACTTCCCTGTGCAGCCCATTCCAATGCTTTGACAACCCTTTCAGTGAAAAAACCCCAACTTTTCAATATCTAATCTGACCCTCTCCTGGCACAAATTAGGGTAATTTTTTCTCATCATTTCCCTTGAAATGTGGCAGAAGAGATGCACCACCACCTCACTACAGTTTCCTTTCAGGTAATTGTAGAGGGCAATGAGGTCTCCTCTAAGCCTCCTTTTCTGCACACCAAACATCCCAGCTGCCTCATCTGTTCCTCAGAAGACTTGTGCTCCAGATTCTTCCCCAGCTTTGTTGTGCTGCTCTGCACAGCAACACCTCAATGCTCTCTTTGAAATTAGGGGCTTGAAACTGAGCACAGTTCTAAAGTTGTGGCCTCACCAGTGCTGAGCACTGGTTTACAATGGTTTCCCTGCTGGTCGTACCAGTCTTCTCAGTAGCCCAATGAGGAGACAGTAAAGGAATGGACAGCTCTAATATACACATCTGGCAGAAAAGGTTGCAATTTTCTAAGTAGGTACAGGAAACGGAAAGCACTGCTGGTCATTGTTATGTGTTCAACCGGTAACAGTTAAATTTCCAAAACTATGCCAGTAATTCTAAGTAAGGAACATCTAATAAATCTCAGGGGTTTCACTTTTATTTTGAGCCTTAATTACTTCCTCGAAGCTGCTATGCTTTCTTTACTTTTTTTTACAATGAGCATAAACTAGACAGCTCCTGTCTCTTTCCCAGTCCGTACCTCATGTTAGCTGAAGCCATTAATATCATTGTCTAGACGAGTCTCATACGAGCACAGGTTCTGTGCAGGTATCAGTGAGGCGTGTAAAAGCCGTTTCTTATTAAAACAGTCACACAAATTCTGTCAAATGCTGGCACAGCATGTTCATGTTCTTTTGTCAAAATTATTACAACATCACACTATTAATATTCTCATTAAACATGTCCTTTTTTTTTGTATTATGCCACAGATAGTAACGAAACAATCAAATGTCATGATATGACATTATTTATATAATATTTTCTATTATATATTATTTGCTTTGGTAGTTTGTTTCAGAATTCCATTGAATTTTTTACTATATATCCTAAAACCTGATATGGAGATCTAAAGGCATGCATGGAAAAAAAAATAGATTTCAGTGCATAAACCTGACATCATAACATATTTTCTCATCTAAGGGCACCAAGGGCAATATTATATTGCACAGCTTAGATGTGAGTCAGCCTACAGCTAAAAAAAATATGATTATTTTTTTTAACTGCACCTGTGTCATCCAAATGTAGGAAGACTACACTGTAAGACCTTGTCTGAACACATAAATCATCATCTGAACAAGTATATGTTATTTTCGTTTTGTACACTTGCATCCATGCTAGCCAGCTTGTAGAGCTTTACCTTTGCTCAGCTGGAAAAGGCAGTGTAACTTGCATACAAATAAACCCTCCCAGTAAAGGTGAGGATGCATAATGGAAGAATAATATCATATGCTTTCTCATTAGATTTCTGAATGACTTTCCTTATATGTCAAAGAGTTCAAGTAACAGAAAAATAACTGACATAACTTCCCTTGAGAAACCAAATGGAAGAGCAAGAATTTCTCACATCTTTACTATATATTTGAAAGAAATTAACTGCTCTTGAGTTCAAGCAAGGCCCAGAGATAAGAGAACACCCTCTCTCAAGGCAGAGAACAAACTTGATGAAATTTCCCTTGTATCAAAGTAAAGGAAGAAATTTGAAGTAAAATGTGAAAATATTAAGCAAGCAGTAAACACATGAAATTATTAAAAGCATAGAATTTATACAAGAAACCTAAGACAGCATGCTTAAACCTTGGGTTCCAGGACTAAGAAAAATAAGGGCTAGCTTTCAGGAGAAAAAGCTCTACCCAAAAAAATAAAACCTTAATAGTTGCGTAGGTGTATTAGTAAACAAACATGAGGGAATACATTTAACAGGTAATTCTAACTGAAATTCTAAAATAATTAGGGGCATTCTTTATACCATAAAAATAAAATAATTGTAGAATAAGTTGCTTTTGCCTTGTTGATCCTGCCCCTGCACTACCCTTTCTGTACTTTTTCAGTCTGTGTCCTTCTGTAAGCAAGTGATGGGAAAAGTTCATTTGTTAAAAATATTACTTTTTTCTAGCCCTTTTAGTAAGTGGTTTAATACAATATTTCAAGTCCACAGCTACACCAGATCTACAAAAGCATCGGTGAAATGGCATGAAGCTGAAATCTGGGGGATAAGGAATTGGAGAAGCAAAGACAAAGGAGGATACACAATCCAACCTATTATTATATGGAAAACCAAATTTTTGAGTCTTCCAGACTGTAAACACATGATGCAGAGCTACCTCATCAAAGGAGCTGACTTGAGCTTCCTCCTGTGCCTGAAGAGTTCCTGAAATTGAAGCATGGAAATTATTCAGCTCACCATTTGGATTTACACTGTTTCTGTAAGTCACAGACAAGCACAGTTGTAAGTGCAGACTAGGCAAATAGTGTGTGACATAGCATCCATCACTGGTGAACTTTCTTCTTCAATCAGCCAAACACAGGTGATATGCATAGGGTGCAGTAATGCCAATGGAAGAGTTAATAATTCAGCAGGGAGGGCAAATAAGCCCCTTGGAAAAAAAAAAAAAAGCACTGAATCCTCTCTGTTTCTCTGTCAAAAACATGCATTTCAGAATCTTGAGATTTTTATTCCCTACCAGAAGCAGAACACAACTCCATCCAGTCATTAACTATGAGGTAGTCACATAACTATGCCTACAGTAATTGTGATCAGAGAGAACAAAGGTATCTAGATCTTCCAAAGTCTGGTTTGATTAACTCTATCCATACCCATACTAAAAATTATAAGTTGGTATCTTAGAGAACTTGTATCAATATTATTAATTTGTACAACAGTTAATCAAAGCTTGTAATACTCCTTCAGTAAAAATCTTTTATGTCGTCTGTTCTGGTGCAGGTATTTTTTATCAAGAAAAAAATACCACTAAATTTTATTTCCTATTGATCTGAATGCATAGTGCATCTTATTTATTTCAGGGTACAAAACTGATGAAACTGACCAAGGAATAAAAAATGAAATACCTATAATAAAAATAGAAAAGGGTCAAAAAAGGTAAAAAGAGTAATGATGGTAATAATCTACAAGTTGTAGGAAAAATGTATTCTAGATTGGAAGATTTGAATGGAAGAATCTCCTGACTTAATACTGTTTTATATAAAATTATATAAGATCCCTACTGTATCAAAAATTAAAAATAAGCAGCTGAAAGCTACAGCATACTGCAAAAATATTTTGAAGATACTGGTATAGATGGATAATATAAACCTTTTACTAAATGTGTCTCTCATAGCATAAGCAATATCTTTTTGAATTTCATAACACGGCAAATTAAAGCCCAATGACAGTCAGTGAGGTTTTTCAACAACTGCACTATGCCCAGATGCATATAATGATCTTAATATCATAAAATATAACTAAGTTAGCACACATTTATTCAATCAAAAGCATTAAAATTCTGTTAAATCACTTTCAAAAGACAAACCGAAGATTTGCCTGTTTTAAAGTCTGTGATTTTGGTCTGTGGATGTTAATAAAACATCTGAAATTCCCAAAAAATATCTGCTTATTTTACACTTGAAATAAGAAATCCCAGTTTAGAAATGAAAAACTATGTATGTGTGTTTTTAAATTGTCACTGGAATGAAGAATCAGGAAGGAAATGCCAAACTGTGTTTTTTTAATGAATACACTTTAACTGGTTCTCTGCACAAAATCTGCTATTTAGATTTTAAAATATCCCTGATATTTAGATGATCAAAGATATAGAACAGTATGGCTGTCAGAACAGCATAGCATTACTAGAATCCTTAGAAAAACAGTTTTCTCCAACAGTAGTTTAAAAAAAAAAGTATGTTTTAATGATTTTGTATTCTTTTTCAAAACCACTGTACTTCAAAATGAATTTTATCTTTCTTATTTTTTCCTCAAATTGTCTTAATGAAAATTAATTTTAGGGAGACTTTCCTACTATTAGCAACGTCTCTTATAGGTACAATTCTTCCCTTCCAGCACCATTTCCATTCAAACTCTTCTATGGAGCAGCAGGCTACAATTTCTGCATCTGTGCTGTAATTCTACTGTAATTCTTGCACAGAAGCCTAGTCAATCAACCCTGTCCTCCCCGTGCTAGCCAACTGTCCCTTTAATACATCCATAGAATTCAATATGAATTGAATGAATAGAATTGCAGTGCTAGGGAGACAGTCAGCTACTACAGAGAGATGGGATTGATTGACATTAAAGCATCTGTGGAAGAGTTATAGAAGAATTACAGCAGAGTCACTGAAATTGCACCCTCCACACCTCATGAGAGGGAAGGGAAGCTACAAGAGTCACTACTAATAAATAAATCTGCCTTCCAACTATAGCTGCATCAAAACCTTTTTTTTTTTTCCTTTTTGTATCCCCAACTTCAATTTGTGAGCAGCTTTTATTAACCATGTGAAAATCGGGACTTCAATTCTCAGTGGTTACAATTCTAGGACAGTTTTAATTTAAAGTCAGATGGCATTTTTTTTAGGCCAGAATGGAGCTTTTCCACGTCATTCTTCCCTTTCCTCACTATTGATACCGTTGGAAGTATATGTGACTTACTTATATTGAATTGTTGGCATTTTTTAGTATCAGAACAGGAATACACATAGTATTGTGGCTAGGTAAACAGTTTCTGTTCTTCAGTTTGTCCTGGTTTAGGGCAAATTTGTGAGAAAATTTCTGAAGGGGTTTTTCTAGAGAGCAGATTCAAGTGGCCCCTCCTTCGACTGGGTTGGGAATATATTTCTTTGGAGAAAAGTGGAAAAAACTCTTTATTTAATAGGTAAAGCATTCACTAGCACAAAAAAAAAATTAACAACATTAAACAATAAAACCTTTTGCTGCTCTAAAAAAGATGAAAAACTCAGAAAGTTCCTTTCATGGGTTGTAGCTCGGCTCATTCAATCTCTTATCAATCCCTCCAGCGCTGGGCCACAGGTGTGAGCTGCAGGTGCTGTTCTGGATGTTCAGTCCAGAGTAGGTCTAAAGAGTTCTAAGGAAAAAAAAAAAAGAAAACTACAGTCCAGGAAATTTCTCTGCCTCAGCTAGCTAGAAACCTACTAAAAGCAAAGGAGAGCTCTGTCCTGCTGTCTGTCTGCAGACAGCACAGTGCAGGAGAAGGATGCGGGCGAGCAAGTGCAGTTTCTGGAAACAAACTCTGTGCTTCTTCTCTCCTCTCCCTTCCCTCTCAGAACCAGTCTTAAAGGTGCAAAACTTATTTCTAGGCCAAACAAAGAGGGATACAAGCATCACAAAGTCACCCCAGGACACAATTCTAATAATCTATAAAATTCTGTGATACTGTATTAATTATTTAAATTGCCTGGTTCTCTTTTCATTTAATCACAAGAGAAGGTGAATTAACTAAACACTATTTCTTTCTTTATAATGAGTCTTGCTCCAGATTATGCAAACTTCATAAAGAAGTTAAATTTAAGAAAAAATTATAGTCTTTCATTCTAGTTGCATGTAGGTTATTTAGAGGCACTTATATGAGAGTTATATTCAAATAGCATATATGTGTCTTGTTAGCTTTATTTTGAAGATTTTCATAATTGTGTCTAAGGATGAAATTCTTCCTGGTGTAATGCCGCTGTCAATAGATGGTGGTGTTCAGACTGTAAATACATATAGTTTTTTAAAATTCCCTACTTTCATATGTTTTCAGACATATTTGCCTTTGTCTTGTTTTTCTGCTGCCCACCAATAAACAGCAGTTGTTTCATCATCAGTGAAACCTTAAATCATAAAAAACTATTGCTTTAAGTATTGGTTTCCTCACAAATACTTCTTGAAGGCCCTTATAGACTGAGATGGATATTATGACACACGTTTCTCCAGATTTACCTCTGAAGCTGTAAATTCTAGAAGTATTTTCAATTAAATAATCACATTTTGTAAAAGAAATTGAAACATTTTATTCCACTGTGAAGGCTCATGCTGTTAACTTATCCATGTTAAACCATCTGGACAGAATGTTTAGGCTTATTTTTATTATTATTTTTATAATATCTTCAATAATAAATCATTACAAAAAAACAGTTCTTTTGAGGTAACAGAATGTTTTGAATGATCTTGAATAAATCCACTTACAGTTTTGCAGTGTTTCAAAACAAAAATAGGTACAGAAACTGCTTTTCTAAAGTCAGTTACCATAGAAAGGAAGTATAATAATAAAATCCTTCATGAGATCATACTTTATTGATCTAATCAGCTTAAAAATGTATGGATTTTTATGTGGCTACATTTCTATTTTATTTAACTGAAACAAATGTCTAAAAATGTATGAATTATTAATGCTTAATTGTAACATTGTTTGGGGTTTTTTCTTATAGTGATGTCAATGAAACAAATCATCCATTTCAGGCACACAAATTACATAAATCAAAGGTACAATAATTTATATGAATGATGTAGCTCAAAAAATATTTTGAGCATGCTAAGGAAACCCTTACAGTGCTTAAAACCAGTTCTGTGATCTTCCAGATGCTAAGTGCAAATGGAAGTGGACCAGAAGAAGAACGGTTAAAGGTAATCAGTTGGCTTGTCAGGAAAACAGTTTGTTAGAGATGAAAAGACTAATCTCTCCTTGCTCTTGTGTCCAAATAGAAGAAGAATAAGGAAGATCACAAAATTGCTTCTATTTGCTACAGAAAACCAAGGATGGTTAAGAATGGATCAACATCTTAAAGATCAAAGAGAGTGAAAGGCATCTTTTTCCATTGTTTGTTCATTTGTTTTTTTTTTTTTCAGTTAAAATGAAAACAATTAGTGCTACAAGATGTGTACTAATAACTTTTATCTTCCTTCTCAGTTGCCACAAAGGTAAGAGCTGCAGTCTGTCCTCGCTATACAGCAGACAAGGCACCACCTGGTATTCCCAAGTCTCATACTATCTTGTTAGTGAAAAGAAAGGCAAAACTGAGAAGCATATGAAAACTTCTTGCTTAGGGAAACTCAGTATAGGAATGGGCAGTCATGCAGCATAAATTCCCATTTGCTATATTTGTTAAAGCACATCAGAATATTCAGACTGAACATTCATGCTGCCTACAACAATCTTCTTGTAATGTTGGATCTGTAATTGTCTCTCTCAGCATCTCTTTTCCTTGGATATCCTTCATCAGGCAGTGAGATAAAGTAAGATAAGCAAAACTTAAAGAACAGTGCAATAGTTTATTGGCCGATGCTCAAAGAACGAGTGACTGGAACAAATACCTTCTAGACCACACATTTATTGGCTCAAAAAGCCCAAAGAGACAACCAAGAAATCTTTGTGACCAGGCAGTCATCTGCCAGGTGGGTAAAGGTCAATATTCACTGCTGCCAATAAGACATTAATCATCATCATCATCATGTTTATTGAGGATCTTTTTAATCCTTTATATTTTTTCAGATAAGTCATAAAACCATAGAAGATCATGAGTTGGAAGGGACCCACAAGTATTTGTCTTATTTAATCCCTGAACAATTAATGACTTCTGTCTCAACAATATTGTCTTCTTTTACCTTTCTCAGTATATTTCTTTCCTGGTTGGAGAGTATGGAGATGCCTAGTGATATATGAACTTGCATCATGGGAAGGTTGGAATACATTTAAGGAATTTTTTCCTATATCATGACATTTGTTCAGTTACAGCCCTATTCCTTGGAGATACCCTTGGGGAGGTTTACTTAAAATTTCTGTGGATACAGTCTTTACATATCTACTCTCATTGAAACTCTTTGAGCAGTAATTTGGACTATATGACTTCCAGAGGTCTCGTTAAACTTAAATTGATTTATGTTTCTATGACATTTTCCAGAAAGGAATGCCCTGGAATAAATTTCTGTTGAAGGAGACAAAATAAAGTGCACAGGTATATGGAAGGACAATGAGAGGAGTCCTATAAAATTTTACAGAGAGAGAAAGCAATTTGCAAAGGAAACTCACAGAAACATAGAAAGGTTTGGGTTGGAAAAGACCTTAGAGACTATCTAGCTCCAATACTCCCACCATGGTCTCAGTCACCTTTTACTACCCCAGGTTTCTAAAAGCCCCATCCAACCTGACCTTGAACACTTCCAGGGACAGGGCATCCAAAACTTCTCAGAGCAACTTGTTTCAGGATCTCCCCACCCTCACAGAAAACAATTTCTTCCTGATGTCTAATCTAAGCCTAACCTCTTTAAGTTTAAAGCCTTTACTCCTTGTCCTATCAGCACATGCCCTTATAGAAAGCCTCTTTCCAGCTTCTACAGGAAGTAGTCCTAAAGATAAAACTGTGAGAGATTTGGAGGAGAAAAAAGGACATTAAAAGCTATTCTTTCAGATGAATTGCAGACATAATTTCTCCATGCAACCCCATGATTTTTGGAACTTCCTAGATGTATTAATCGTTTTTTATTTAATTCTATGCTTTGCTTGTTCAGATGAATGCTTCCTTCTTCAAACCTAGATGAACCTTGCATAGAGGGAAAGACCTCAGCTGAGAGAAATGATATACACCTAAACAGGTCCACAAGATCTTGAAATCTGGATGTTTGTGCTGTTAGAAACTATAAACAAGTTCAATGTTGTCATCCATGTTCTCCCTCTAAAGAAAGCTGTTAATGAATAATTTGTTTTAAATCATGCCAAAAACATTTTCAAGAAATTGCTCAGTCCTGATCTTGATGATAAAAATAATGTCATTTGGAGTAGATCTCATTGTCACTTAGGCTAGAAAGGAACATTAGCCTTGTTCTGTATGTCATTATTTTATTGCTACTGCAGCCTTGGAAAACATTCAAAGGCAGAGCCAACATTTCTTTCAAAGGGAGTACCAGCAATCTTTTTCCCTGTATCAGTGTCATGATTTTCTTTCTTTTTGCCTTTTTTTATATATTGTTTTAACTCATTCTCAGCTTAGAATACAGCTGTTTGGTTTTTCTTTGTATGTTAACACTGTATCATGCAAATGAAAGCTTTCCTGGCACAAATCATGAGATAAATAAATATTCTATATAAAGAAAATATTCCTAAATTGCCCTTGTCAGTGTAATATATTATGCCCTAAAATTTGACTGGTGTTCTCAGTCACCCACTTAAGCAACATTTATTCCCAGTCCAGTAATACAAGGGTGAGTATACATGACTGAAGTAGAGGTTCTACATTTTTTGGTCTAGTCATCCTTCTGACATCATATTGCTTTTTCTTTACTTCTGAGGCTGACCAGTCTATTGCATGATAGAAAACAACAGCTCAACGTTAACAGCAGCTGTTGAGATTTTCTGTGTATATATGAAATAGGAGCCTATCAGATGTGAAGTAGATAATGAGCAGTATGTGTCTCATGACTGCTACCCGTACAACAAAGGCTGGCTGGTGCAACACAGTCCAGCATTTATTGTCCATAATCTCTAGCATAAACTTTAATATAAGTCCATAAACAATGTAAAACATTATCAGATATAATCAAACAAGTGCTAAGTGCGTCAATCTTGGATTTAGAAGCTGTACAACTATATTTGTACAATGCCTCATCCAACTGAAGTGGCTGAGAAAGAAATTTCATTAGCCCAGGCAGTCATTAACACTGCATCAACAAATCTGCATTGTTTGTGGGAATCTGAGTTGGCATTGCTATTCACTGTTTTGCCACAGTACATCAACATATGAGTTCTGGTTGCTTGCTTTAATCTGTACTGAAAATACAGACCTCATGGATTACTGAGTCATCATGCGTTAGTAAATCAACAGATCATAAAAGGAAAACATTAGTTCAAAGAATGCTGCAAAAATAAGCCTTAACTGTTCCTCTGACAGATCCCTCTGGACCTGCAGATGCATCTGACTGGATCTCATGGACTTGTGCACATACAAATTCCTTAAATGGTATCAAACATGATCTCCTATTGCTGGCAGTTTTTAATTCTACCAGTCCCTGCTTTTGTCTTTTACGGGTCAAGCGATGTTGCTGGAACACTTACTGGTGAAGACCAAGACAAGAAAGTCATTAAATACCTCAACCTTCTCCATATCCTGGCTAACCAGGTCTCCTGTTTCCCTCTGGAGAGGGTTCATGTTTTCCCTAACCTTCTCTTGCCATTAGTGTCCTTGGCCAGGTTTAGTTTTATCAGGGCTTCAGCTTTCTTAACCTGATCTCTGGCTGCTTGGATAATTTCTCTGTGTTTATCCCAGGTTACTTGGGCCTCTTTCCACTCTCTGTGGGCTTCTTTTTTGTGTGTGAGGTTGCTCAGGAGTTCCTTGGTAATCCACACAGGCCTCCTGTTATTTTTGCCTAAGGTGATCCTTCAATATTAACAAGCCTTCTTGAGCCCCTCTTCTCTCCAAGGCTTTATCACACAGCACTCTACCAAGCAGAACCCTGAAGAAGCCAAAGTTTGTTTTCCTGAAGTCTAGGGTAGTGAGCTTGCTGTGTGCTCTTCCCACTTCACTAAGGATCTCAAAGTCCACCATTTCGTTGTCACAACAGCCAAGGCTGCCCTTCAGCATTATGTTCTCCATCTCAACAGCTCCTTCTTTCTGGTAAGAAAAAGGTTCAGTGCAACATCTCCTTGCTGTACTTGGAGAGGGCCACCAATGCATTCCAAGAACTTGCTTATGCCTGTCTTTGTTTTCCCTCCAACACAGAATAATTGGTGTGATATTGGGGCAATTGAAGTCCCCCACAGGGGCTTGTGAACATGAGGCTGCTCCTATTTGTCTGTAAGGGGCCTCATAAGCTCAGTCTTCTGTTGGGTGGGCTGCCCCAGGCCCACACTATAATGAAAAGAGCCTATATCCTTGCATTCCACAGCAGCCATTCCACCACATCTCCATGACAATAAGATCATAGCCCTGCAGGTAGACGTGTTTTTGTGACTCCTCTTGTTTATTCCCAACGTATGTGTTAGAGGCATTTAAGTTGGGCCCAGGACGGAGCTGACTTCCTGGCTTCATTTGCAATTATTATTTTCAGGAAGTACTTCTAAGCAGGTATTTACTTCATGAAGTTATACAAAGAAAAACACCTTACCTGTCACAGAACAGACTCTAATCAAATAAAAAAGTTAAAAAGTGAAGTCTCTACAGATCTTAGATGACATGACAAAAGAAGCGTTATTAAAGTAGCAAGAGAGATAAAGGGTAATAACACAAATATTCAACATTTGAAATAAGGCATAGGAGGAATTTGAAAGAAATGCATGTACAATTCTCTGTCTAAAAATAATGTAGAGATGAAGGTAAAGTTCAAGCACCTAAACCCATTTGAAAATACCAAAGAGGTCAGTTGTTCTCAGGCTTACATTAATGGCACATTTGTGTTTGTATATCTTACCAGCATTTTGTCCTCCTGCTCTTACTTTTAGTGTTCTAATCATATATTCAACTTCAAAATAGTTTGATATATTTTTAAAATTAGCAGTGAAGGATATGTTTTCTTCTTTTCCTCCACAAGTATAACTCTCCAAAGGGATACTGGCCTGAAGCCCAGGAGTAGTGCTGCAGGCTTGGACTAATAAATCATTTTTAATCAGATAGTTTGTATCACTGTAGTAGTGTTAATTTCCTTTTAATATCTTTGTGTCCAGAGAATTTACAGTGGTTTCTTTCAGCTTTCACAGTTTCATCTTCTGAATTCAAAAGATAAATAATAAAGTAGAATCCTCCACATATGCAAAATTTGAGGTACTAATAGATTATTATTGAATTAAACTTTCATTTCTAAATTCAAAGTGAGAGAACCATGTTATGCAAAACATAATTTCAAAGGAAAATTTAAAACTATACCAAAAAGTTTGCTTCTTTTCTATAGATGCAACTAAAAAAGAAGTTGCCTGTCATCTTAATTCCGCTCTGTTCATCATTACATTAATAATATTGAGTTTATCAATACTGAAAATATTACTAGGAATTTGTATCTTCTCATGTCCTTGTCCTTGTTTCGTTTATGTGCATGAATAATCTAAAAATATTTGTTGAAATTTTTTGTCCTCAAAATATGTATAATATGTTTGAATCTACAATAAAATAAATGAACTAGACAACAAAAGGGTATATGAAATCCCTGAAGAAGGTATAGCCTAAAATAAATCAGAATATTTTAAGAATAAAGTAATGAATCCATTTCATTATTTCTTGCAGTGAGAACAGCAATCTGAACATTAGGAAGTTCAGAATGCAATGCATCATGGACTTCCATATAGAGAGCAGAAAAGCAATTCTAATAAATAGGCAGATCATATAAAAATGATTTGTATCAATATCTATCAGTCTGAACTCTGACAGTAGTGCACCCACTGTTTCCCCCAAAGTAGGCAATAATGAAAAAGTGTCTCTTCCATTTATGCATTAATTTCAGGACTGATTGCACCTAACCACATTGAATCTGTCCACATCCTTTTCAAGCATGGCAACTAATGATCACAATTCCTGTCATGTAGATCAGTGCTTCAACATCCGGTTGGAAATTGTCAACTCTGCATACTACAAATCTATGCTCTGTCAATATTACAAATGGATAAGCAGACAGGTGCCATTTCAGAATTCGTCTCATACTCTTTTAAGCTACGCTGAGCAAATAAAGCTCAAAAACATATTTCCCTGAGCTCAAAAAATGTTTCCCTGCATTTACTTTTTAACACACAATATTGGATGTGTCCATTTCCAGTTTCTAACCCTGATTCAATTTTTACTTTTCAGGATGGTACAACTTTAAGGTATAATGTCCCAAAATAAAACACTGAGAAAATATCATAACAATTTTCTATGCTAGCTTTTCAGCTAGGCAATAACTCATACATAGAGGATGTCTAATGGATCTTATGAAGATCAAATTTAATAATTTTACAGGCTGGAGAATTGAGAACAGTTCTGCTGAGAAGGACTGGTGGGTCCCGGGGCACAAAACGGCGGACCTGAGTCAGCAATGTGCATTTGCAGTCCAGAAAGTCAACCATATCCCGGGCTGCATCAGGAGAAGAGGTGGCCAACAAGTCTGTGGAGGTGATTCTTCCCCTTTATTCCTGGGAGACCTCACCTGGAATACTGAATCCAACCCTGATGTCCTCAGCACGGGAATGATATGTACCTGTTGGAGTGAATCTGGAAGAGCGCCATGAAGATGATTGGAGGGAGGATGAAAGATCTCTTCTATGAGAAAAGTCTGAGAGAGTTGGAGTTGTTCAGCCTGCAGAAGAGAAGGCTCTGGGGAAACCGCATTGCAGCCTTTGAGTACTTAAAAGAACTTTGTGAGACAGATGTGGACAAACATTTTCTCAGGGTCTGTTGCAATAGGACAAGAGGTTTTAAGCACATAGAAGGTCAACTTATATTTGATATAAGGAAGGAGTATTTTAGACTGAGGGTGGTGTGACCCAGGAGCAGGTTGCCCAGAGAGGTGGTGTATATCCCATCACTGGAAACATTACTGGTCAGATTGGATGGGAGTCTTAGCAACCTCTTGTAGTTCAAGATGTCCCTGCTTATTGTAACGGAAGTTTGAACTAGATGACCAGTAAAGATGTCTTCAAATTCAAACTGTTCCATGATTCTATGATTCTATGATTTTCATAATTATGTCTCTCGCCATCTTCTTTAATGACTTCCTAATTCCAAAAAATAATAAAGAAATTAGAGTGAAGGGAACAAAAAAGAAAAAAGTATACATCAGGACTAAATTATTGTGAGAGAAAAATTATATTTACAGCGTAAGCTTCACCTTAATTACTATGCAGAACATAATAAAAGCTACAATGAAATAAAATACAATATGATCAATAAATTGCATAGTGTTAATCATGTCAAATAAGGGACATTGCAGACAAACTAGAAAAGGTCAGTGATGATTTACCTACTACTGTAAAAATCTACTTGACAACAGAATGCTAGCTTTTCTGAAGGAATAGACATTTAAAAAGTTACAGAAGAAGAATGAATGCTGTCAAATTAGGCAAAAAGAGTACTTATAAACTAGGAATGACAAAGAGATAATCATGCTGACATCAAAACTTCTGCATAAAATAACATCTACTGTTAAAAAATGTGAAGAGTTTTGTTTGTAATGAATATTTTGACAGATATGTCATACAGGTTTCACCTCTCCTCCAAATTTCCTTTCTATTAACACAAAAGAACAAATGGAAGAAAAACATTTTTGGTAGTATAGTAAATGCACATATAAATGCATACATATTTTAATATATTTATTGTTCTCTGATGGTTAAGGATTATGTGGTCCAACCTTTTGAGTATTTTCTGATTTGTTTGCTTTGTTAATCTCCTACCTCTGTTTTTAAGATAAACACCACAGGAAACTTTCATTGGATTTTTATTTCCAAAAGGTTTGAGGTATTTGCTAGCTACTTAAAAAATGTTGATCTAAGCCTCATACCAACCGTGTGAACAAATGCCCTTTTCAGGTCACAGATTTTTTATGCAAAGAGATATCTATAAATGTTTTTAATGGTTTTTTATTTTTCGGATGGAAAAAAATGTGTTCTCATTTCTATAGGTATTAATTTATTATGTGATTTTTTTCACACTATACCATTACCAAGCTATTTCAAAAACCATAGAATAAACTCAACACCAATCCATTTATCCATATCTACGTGTGTTTGTGTTTGTGTCCTTACCTTTATGCAGTCTCCCTGTCTGCCCATGTAAAGTCTGTGGTGGGTTAATCCCTGCCAGACACTATGCCTGGCACTTGCTCCCTCCCATCTTCCACAGGATGAGATCAAAACAGAAAGAAGGCAAGAAGGCGTGTGGATCAAGATAATGACAGCTCAATAAATTAGGCAAAAAAACTTAAGTGACCAAGACAGAAAAACAATTTCTTTTAGTTCTTCCCATTAGTAAGCAGATGTCCAGCTGCTTCCGGGGAAGTAGGGCCCTTAGCATGCATAACAGTTGCTTGGAAAGACAAAGACCACAATCACAAACTTCCCTCTTCTTACTATTTTCCCTGAGCTTCTTACTGCTGAGCATGACAGCTTACAGTATGGAATATTCATTTGGTCAGTTTGGTTGTCTCAACTCTGTTCACTTTCAAATTCTTTTCCACCCCATGCCTACTTATTCTGAAAGAGCATGAGGTGAAGAAAGAAAGCCTTGGTGCTGCGCATTGCTGAGCAATAGATAAATGATTACTGTGTTATCAACACTTTTAGCCACAAATGCAAATCACAGCACCATATGGGTTGCCATGAAGAAAGTTAACTTCATTTCACCCAGACTCAATTCAAAATCTCATTTCCTATTTGCAGATGTGAGAAAAGAGGTACATTTTAAAATTCCTTCATCTTTCTAATTTTTACCATGTTGCACAAAGAGAAAATTATGAGACTATATCAAGAGTGAACCTAAAGATGTACCTAAAGTGTATCAAGAAAAAGTTGACAGCTCTACTCAGGTTTTTTTGGGTTTTTTATTTTTCTTTAAACAAATGGGTTATGAAAGCCAGAAAAGAACCAGCGATCACCGAGGGAGGAAAGCATACAAAATTATATTGGGTCAGGGCATTGGGACAACCTAATTAGGTTTTACTGTCTTAATGACCCTAATTTTTACATACCTAGAAGATAGAAACAATAAACCAGATATATATATATATACACACACATATACATATATGCACACTCCTAAGTATTATATTAAGTATATACATTTAACATAAATGGTTTAGATATGGAGAACACATCAGCCTTTAACAATACCACAGTCTTGCTGGGAATGTTGAAAAACAGGTGGACATTGCTCATTCACATAAAAGGATGCACAGATGAGTTTTCAGTAAAGCTTCACTATGAATTTTGGGGCTTTTTTTGTTTTACATTATCTGAAAGAGTGAGTTATGTAGCTGGTGAAAAATATTTCCGTATCAATTAAATTTAATGCACTTGTCTGTGCCTCTGGAAAGACTTCAGAACAGCTGGAGCAATTGACATTGTGACAACTACCTAAGAATTATCACTATATAGTAGAGCATAAAACTTTAAAACCACTTCTAGAATCAGATGGATTTACACCTGCAAAACCTCAGACTTACAACAACAGAATAGATAGGCTTACAGACTTTAATGCCAAAGCAGGTGAGACAGGAAAAGAACTAAATTTCCGAACAAATCAGGTATTCATTATGTCCTATCAAGTACATGCTTCTACTGTACAAGAAAAGGATGGCAATTCTGTCCCTTACTGCCAAGCCCCACAGCTTAATGGACAGCTTGTACCTAAAAATCAACAACAAAAACAACATCAAAAGAACTTTGAGCATACAGAGAAATTATCAAAAGAGTCTTCATTAAGATTACATTAAAGCATAGGTTTATACTTTCCTGTCTGGCAAAATGGAATCTGTCCCAAATCCTAGCTACAGATCTATAGTGCAGCTGAGTTTCTGTGACTATTTTAAGGGAAAGAATATTAAATTAGTCAAGTCAGTCAGCAAGTCTTTTTTAAAACAAACCAGTTATTATTCAAAATCTAAATCAAGGGGATTTTATCTCAGCTTAGACTACTTGTAACAATAAATATATTTCAAGACAATAAATAAAACATCCAGACTGAACACAAATCCTTCAAAAACAAAAGAATAACCAATATCAGAGTGTCAAGAATATCAGAATGTCATTGGAAAGTTATTTGATGCTTAAGCATATTTGCAGAATGTTTCTGTAATTAGGTTTAGCAATTTAAAACATATTTTATTTAATAATGAACACTTAATCACAGAAAAACTAATAAATTTTGAAAAAAAGAAGACAGGATTTTGTAAATAGGAGCAAAGTAAATTATTCTACTCGCGGTTCTTCGTTTCCTTTAACACTCAAATATCAAAAACTGAAAGAGAGC
>NW_005054423.1:1661418-1663252 GCF_000277835.1 Geospiza fortis
CTGTCACACAAATGAAAGAATGGAAACACAATTTCCAATAACAGAAAGAAGAAATAAGTTTTTCTATTATTAGAATTATGTCAAACATACATAGTACTTTCTTCTAATATGGAAAAGTCAACATCAGTAGCAAAATTATTTTCACTCCCTTTTAATACAGTGTCTAAAAGCTACATAGAAACTTAGCTATAGTGAGACTTGGAAAGCCTCTGCAAATTTTTTTGTGTGTGTGTCCTACAGTCCCCAGTGCCCTTATTTCTGTCATGGGAATCGAGTATAAAGTCAGTTTATTCATTTTCACACAGAATTCAGTGTCTGAGCCTTCTAGTGCTGAGAAGAGGAGATAAAATTTAAATGTGCACAGCAAGAAGCAGGGCTTGAGAAGAAAAGAACAAAGGTTTTGTTATTGTGCAGAAATTCTGGCATCTTTGGTTACAACAGACAACAAGAGATCTCTTCCTTTGCTTACAAAGATGTTGCAGGTGTTGAAACTATTTTCTTCGCACAGATGTGAGCCATCAGCCTAAAAACCAGCCTTATTGAATAAAAATCCAAAGAATTCATAACATTAATTGTTAGGTTCATCAACATTAGAGACAAAAGAATGTCTCTAATGTAGCACTCGGGGATACATTGCTAAGATTTATATCCAATTGTTTGGGCTCCAGTCACAGGATAGCAGTTGCAATATAGAATAAAATTCAAGAACTTTCCCCACACATTTTTTTTTTTTTCAGAGGGTGTGAGTTATGATTTACAGTTATTACTGAACTGAAAATATTCTGTATAGGTTTCAATTAGAAATGGAGTAATTAATTTAGTAAAAATGTAACTCAAATATTTCTGCACTACACTTTAACACTGTCATATCTTCAAATAAGTCATTAAATACACTGTGCAGTGCAAATCCATGGTAGACCTCCTGAAGTAAGGAGGACTAGGAAAAATCTAAGGAAAGATTTGGAGAGAACGACTAAATGAAGGGAAGTGCAACACAGAAAACAAAACAGAGAAATTAAATTGATTAGAAGTGTTGAACAAGGAACAAATATTTGCTGCAAATCTATAACCAAACTATTAGTACAATAATGTAGAACATGGCATTACAGTATAGATATCTTTAAGAACCTCTTAAGAAACATGTAATGTCTTTTGTCCCTACTGATTCAGGAGCACTGACAAAGACTTTCCTTTGACTGATTGTTCCAGACAATTTGACTAACAGAAGATCTCTTGTGACCTTCAGACCTACTATAAAATTTTGAATTTATTTCAAAACATGATTTGTGCCTGCTAAATTTGGTAGGCAAAATTTTGGATGGCTCAGTAAAAAATAAAAAACTCCCTTTTTCTCCCTGCTTTCTTACTGTCATTTAGTATGGATGGCTACAAGGATAGTTAAGATATACATAGCATATTCAGAATGGGGACAATGACCCAAACTTCTTACACCACTCTGCCCTTGTAGCACAGAAGCCTCAGAGAATTTTCAGCCTGACACTCTAGCCAGAAAGATGTGAGGCAGTTAGAATTGGGAAAGTTGGAAACTCTGCAAGTCTGAAGTTAAGTAATCAAATAATAGAAAACCTCACAAATTGTTTTAAAAGAGGGAAATGAGAAAGAATCATGGATAACAGAGAAGAAAGCATAGAAATTAATTAGAGAAGAAAGCATGGAAATTAATTAGAGGGAAAGACTGCAGAATTGCTGGACATTCAATGAGAATGGATTTTGTATTAAAAACATTGAACCTTTTATTTTACTAAACAGCTAATCATCTACTCCTCAGTCTTTCTCTCTCTCTCTAAACAAACAAACAATTATATATATATAT
>NW_005054423.1:1663379-1682647 GCF_000277835.1 Geospiza fortis
ATATATATATAAAGGGTCAATAGCAATGACACTTAATATATTCTCTGCTTTTTCCTAATTGCAAATACTGAGTCAGCAGTGATATTGAGAAGACTTTATTTATAATTGTGTGCAACATTTTGTGTAAAATGATTACACAGTGCTATGGGGTGAAACAAAAGCATTACCTTGTCAACTTATAGCACATATAGCACAGGAAGAACAATGACCTGTTGAAGCCAGTCCAGAGGAGGGCCTCCAGGATGATGAAAGGAATGGAAACATCTCTTCTGTGAGGAAAGCCTGAGAGTCTTGGGCTTGTTCAGCCAGGAAAAGAAAAGACTTCAGGGTGACCTAATTGTGGCCTTCCAGTACCTAATGGGGACCTACAAAAAAAATGGAGAAAGACATTGTACAAGGACATGTAGTGACAGGATATGGGGGAAATGCTTCAAACTGAAATAGAGTAGGTTTAGATTATGCATTAAGGGAAAATTCTTTACTGTGCAGGTGGTGAAACACTGGAATATGTTGCCCAGAGAAGTTGTGGTTGCTCTATCCCTAAGAAGGTTCCAGGAAGAGTTGGGTGGGGCTTGGAGCAACCTGTCTAATGGAAGGTGTCCCTGACCATGACAGGGGGTTGGAAGTAAGTGATGTTTAAGGTCTCTTCCAACCCAAACCACTCTGTGATTCTATCACTTGATGAACATACAGTTATCTTATCAAAAACTTATGCCCTTTTAAATCCTGAATATTCTTTTCCAAAAGAGTTCAGGATTCTTCATGCTATATTATATACATATACTGCTATGTATTAAATGGCCCCTTGCAGCCTTTTTAATAATTATTCATAAAACTCAGTCCTTAAAATACGTTTCTTTGAAGAAAAGAGAGAAGCACTGCATGCAGCAAATCTCAGTGGATCTTAACTGATCTTTTTTGCAGGAGGTCCATTTCCTCATTATTTAATGACTAAACAGACTCTTCACACTAAAATAGGCACAAGGTCATAGTCTGTAATTTCTGACCTCCTGTAAAATATCATAATTTTACAGTTTCTTGTGGATATCTAGAGGTTCCTGAATATCACAACATGACATTTCCTTCCTTCCTGCTCATTGAATATTTTAGTAATTTCAACATACCTTGGATGTCAAATGTGAATACTAATGCACATTTTCTTCTGCAGGAAAGGTACATAAACATTATATGTATGCATATGCATGATTACTTCAATTTCTCTTTTTAAAGATCTTTTCCTAAATCTAGCTGAATGCACGGAACTAGACAATTTTGGATTTTTTTCTGCATCAGAACACATAGCATGAAATCATAATGTTTTCTCAATGTATAACATTTTCTCATCCTCTGCTCTTCCCCATCTGCAAACATGACCTAATATTCCCCAAAAATAAAAAGACTTTGTCAAATTCACTGGATATTTTATTGGCAAATATATTCAAAGAAAGGAAATTAAAAATCAGACATATGGATGATATATTTGAAAACTCAGGGCTTTTTCCCTCATATAAAATATTATCTGGCTGCCATCTATAAGCATATTTAATATGGATGATGAAAAATGAAATAGAAATTGTATACTTCAATTCTTTAATTTTCACAATGGTTGTGGAACTGTTCCAGCAGCTATAACCTTACTGGAGTGTGATCTTTTCTAAATACATAAGTGCAACAGAGATTGTGTGCACATCTTGACAGCATAGAAAGAGGTAAGTGGTACTAGCCTACATGGTTTCCCACTCAAGTTCCTCTCATATAATAATGTTTTCTCCAAGTTAACGTTACTTCATTGTGTAGTTACCTTTTGCATTGTAAAGTCAATTTAGCAAGACTAAGATATTTTTTCAATTATATTTGACCTAGAAGATAAAAGTCATAAAGTGATAAAACATAAAAAACATCAACTATTCTATATCCCAATTTACCTAAACATAAATTGTTGTAGAGTAGATACAATACATAGAATGTCAGGTGTCTCAGTATATAGAGGCTATAATTACAGAAATTTCCATTTTGAAACAAGGCATTTGCATGGAGCTGTCTACAGATTTCCTAAAATTAATCTGGAAAAGAAAACAATTATTGAGGAATTAAGGGAAGTATAAATTCAATGAAAACATAATCTATAAAGTATTTTAGATATAGAAGTTAAAATTTATGTAAGCAGAAATGGCAAAGCAGCAGCATGCTCCCCTCATTCAGGTTGCTACTTAGCAGCATACATCATGTGGGTTTCCTGAATGACTCCTGAGATTGTACCAAATCAGGAGTAAATTATTCATTGGCATGCATTTTGGAGATTGGTCTCACGTGACTTACAAGCAATAGTTCTGATTAAAGAATAATAAGGAGAAATGAAAGGAAGAGTCTTCATAGCCATGACTCTCAGGCTCTTTTTTTGGTGCTCACTCAGAAGCGTTTTTATAAACCTAAATTGCCCAACAACACTAAGCATGCAATGAAGCAAAAGTGGATCATATACCCTTAATTCCACTTTGTACAGGTAGTTACATCACCTTGAATAGAATTCATTTTAACCTGCAGCCAGCTTACTGGTGTAACTTGAGTATATTATCCTTTCAAAAGATAAAGCTGTTTCAAAGAAATAGAGCAGTTAGAAGATGTGTAAAACTTATGGTCTTACAGCAACCATAAAAAAAAGACTGCAATATAACAGCTATTGTTAGAGTAACAGTAACACTAAATACCAACAAGGAAGCCAATGGAACTTTTTTATTAGATATTGCTTATTCTGTATTAAAACAATATGTAAGTCAATGTCTGGCTTTTTCATGCTTTATTTGCCTTTTCTTATTGACAGTTTGGTTTTTCCTGTATTGGTTGCTAACAACACTCAACTATATGCAAAAATGAAGAAATCATGAAGTCGGAATGAAGACAAGTTAAACTTTGGTACAACAAAGAAAATGTTTATACAATGCTTACTTACCCATCAGCTGAAGTTTGACTAAATCCAGCAGAAGGCCAGGCAAATATGTTCCTAAAGCTTTAATATATGCCACAAGAAAATTGAGTATGCCATTCTCCCCATCTTCTAGACACCTGCCTCTACTTATTTTGTAATAAAATGTGAAATTGCTTACTTATGGATCCATAACAATGAGAGAAATGAAAAGGAATTCCACTAGAAAAGTAAAGATCTTTTCACTTTTGACAGAAACTTTTTGTTCAAGGGAAACAAAATCAAAAAGAATAATTTGATACATATTGCTTATTTTAGATAGATATAGTCCATACAGTTTAAAATCTGAAGTTACTTATAAGATTGTGTTGAGTAACATAATACACAGAAGTTTACTAATAATGCTGTTTACAGAAAATTACTTACAAGTTCAAATGGAATACTAACACTGTGAAATGCTGTTCTCATAATCACTATACCAGTTAATCATCGTTGCCAGCAACAAACAAACAAATAAACAAATGAGCCATTCAAGTAATTTGATCTGCTTAGAAAGATTTGATATCTTAGTGCTACTGACTTAGAAATATGTAATGGAGCAATGTTCTTAAAAACATGATAAGCAAAATCAAGTGCAAGGTAAGTTAAGCTATTTTAAGTTACCAGACTTCTGAACATTTAAAATTAACTTTGTGAAGATTTTAAAAACATGGGGTTTAGTACTAGACATGGAAGAAAGAAGTTGAGCTCTTCTCAGAAACTTCAGAGAAAATTAGTGTATTGGAGATGCTAAACTATGCTTGCCAAAGTATTCCTTAAAACATTTTAAAAAACACCCCCCACAGATAAACTAAACCAATTATAAAACTATTTTTTAAATTATGAATGATTCTATTTTTGATTGGTTCAATCAATTTAAAACACATGAATAAGAATTAATTACAAAACTAGAAGTTAGTAATTCCTCTGGCAAGAGGAATCTTGAACAAGTCATATTTTGAGGTGCAAACATGTCCTAAAGTTGTTATAAATTGCATGTGACCATTTGTATATAGTCATGACCATAGACATTGATTTGCATAGATACACTCATATGACACTGCACATGTGCACAAAACGTATCTTAAGAGAAAAAAAAAAAAGTAAGTGGGATGTAATTAATCAAAATAATTTCAGTATAAAAATAAGATCCTTTCTGTAATTTGTTCAATGGCATTACATACAGCTGCATCTCTCCCCCATCAAAAAAGAAGACACTTAAGAAATCAAAAGTAACAATGGAATTCACTGTACTTGGTTTAGTATAAAAACCCTTCCAGTCACAGAAGTACATATAGATTTTTTCTTCCCTATGTAGAGTTCCTAAGAGTTTTTGGAGAGCTCTTAAAAATACAAATTCTAGACCATTTTAAGTTGTATGGTCTTAGAAACTGTGAGAGGTTTTTTAAAAAGTAGAAATTAATACTATAATGATCTACTAATTCTCTGATAATACTTTTTTGAGACTAACTGTGAGATTCAAATAAATCCACCCTGGCGTTTACTAATCTATTCCACTCAAACTATTGAAGGACTGATATCATAAATCCATACTAATTTGCATTGACTGTAGATATAAAGAACACATGTAGATTAATATAATTAGATTAATATAAATATAAAAATTACTGTTTCTGTACTGTAAACACATCTTGTCCTACTATGAGCTGTATTGGTTTTAAGAGATTTCAGGTACTGTTCATTAAGATGAAAAGACAATAGTCTTTAATTCTATATTAAGTTTCATATGACATTTTGAGTAAGAGGCTAAAATGATACAGAATCAACATATTGCATGTATTCAGAAGCTGGATTTATTGAGAGAACCTATGAAGGATTGTCACAAATTCTGTTTCAGTGGCTTTTTTAAGTCAAGAATGTATTTTAAAAATGTATGCTGTATTTTAATATGCTCCATTTCAGTCACATTTACTTCGACATGATGTGCCACTTAATTCACTGAAGTCCTGTGGCCTGTATTGTGTCACATATGAGACTCGATTACACTGTTTCTTCTGGCTTTATGACATATGAATCCATTAATATCCGCAGAATTAAGCAGTTTTATGTCTGCTAGTTAAAGACGCGTGACTGCATTAAAGGAGGCTAAAAAGTTACCATATTTCAATGTAAAATTCTTTCTAATGAACTCTTTACATAAGTAAAGATAATAAATAGAGCCTTTAGAAAGATGAAACCTTCAACACACCTTCCCAAGCTACTTAGCTGGAGAACTGACTAATTTGGAAGCTTAGTGGCACCAGTTGCTCCCAGTGGCAATCTGCCTCTATTCGGGAAGAATCCACATGCATAAAAAAATTAGCATGATGATACATTGATAATCCAAGTGTTAGCATGATTAACTATTTCACTTGCTTGATTTGATTTTCATTGCATATTTACCTCTTCATTAAATCTTTCTTTTCTCTCAAATCACCTTATTATGAAATACTTATTCAAGGAAATGACTACAAATTTACTGTATTTAAATTTTTTTTTAGTACCCTGATGGGTTATATGTCAGAAACACTGGAAATAGAAAACATTATAAAGCTAAGTGAAAAATTTAATCTAAATGTTGTGTAGAAATTCTTCAACTACTCTTTCCATTGAAATTGCATGTAGTGAAACCTTCAAAAACTAAAATATATTTCTTTTATCCAACCTGCTATCTTTTTTATTTTTCCTCTGATGTTTAAAGGTTTTCAATGGAAACATTTTGCACCCATCTAGTTCACAGGTGGCAACAAATTTCAGTTAAATAAACATTATTATATTCTTTCTGTTCAAAGTTCAGTCAAGCTTCAGAATTAATACACTTCTTTAGTGAAATAATACAGCAAATAATCAATCTACTTTGATTTGGTATGGTAACAGTAGGGTGGAAAAGAATATTAGTCATTCTACTATTTTTTCTATTTGTCCATTTTCTCATGTCTTAGATTCTGTCAACCCCTTTTTTCTATTAAAAAATACACTGTCAAAAACCAAACAAACAAACCCAAATACAAGAGAAAAAATGACCCTAAATATAAACAATAAAAGACACAGACACAGGAAAGATCATCTACTATTTTAATTTTTTTCCTCTATGTCATAAATCACTCCCTTTTAAATCCTTGTATTTATATATATTTTTAGAGCAATGATCTGTATTAATGCCTGTGAAACATTTAATAATAATAAACAAATAAATAAATAAAATAATTTGTAGCATTTAATGAATTTCTGGGAAAAGGTAACTCACCTTTAGATCATCAATTTGTGCATCTGCATTTAGTTGATTATGTGTGATGGCATACATATTCTTCCATTGCATTGAGTGGAGGCCTGGTTGAATGTTTCTCTGGAGACTTTTTTAGACTAGCAACAAATACTTGATTGGTTTGATGTTTGCTCAGCTCTTGATTCCACTCCCTGAATTGATAAAGTTCTCCAACAACCATAACGAGAACTTAGGGACCTCGCTCCTGTATTTCCACCTAAAGTGGAAATCTAAAGTTAGACAAGATGAATCCCACCCACAATAATTTAAAAAGAAGTAACGTTCTTTCATGTTGACTAAATATTTTCAGTAATAACTCTCGTGTGCTGAAAGTGAATTTTGCAGGTAATGTTATTTAAATAATATTTCCTTTTTTAGTGGAATATTAAGTTAGGAGCATTCATTTACGCTACTTCAAATATTAAGCTTCAATTTCATATACTGTACTGAGGCTATTACCTGAGTGCTATAGTTTTTTATCATTTTTTTCTCTGAGCCCTAGTCCAGCTGGAGAATTCTCACCTGAGACTGCTCTTCTAAAAGCTCCTCCTGCAAATGGCAATGTTTCCCTTGTGTCCAGCCAATCCCTTCTTCCAGTTTTATTGTGATTTGCATGCTTTTTAAGCTTAAAACCAGTTTAGATTACATGGTATAATTTAGATGGAAAAGCTTTCATTCCTGCAAAATATTTCTTTTTCTAAAAGTATCTCATTTCAACCAACATTTTATTGTGTTGCTCCACTTATCTCAATGCTTTCTTTCCTGTGTATTAATTACACAGATGAAAAGGATAAGCACTCAAACTACACTATTTTTACACAGCTGTGTTGAGTCAGAAGTAAAAATAAATAAATAAACAAAAAAGACACATCTCTATATAAATACATATGCAGAGAAGGGGAGGCAGAGAAAACTAGTTTTCTTGAGTTTACATGGCTTTATCAATAGAATATGAATTTAATCCAAACCTCCAGAGCGGACAAGAGTAAAACAGAATGCAAATATTGTCAGACTGTGTGCATTTTCCCCCTTTAATAAACACCAAGTAGCCTGTTCCCTTTCTTATAGAAAGAAAAATTTTAAAAAGGCACTGCCTTTTTTCCTATGAACTCTCAGTTCCTACAGAGAGTTTCTGTAGACTAGGTGGCTCCTGTGGATTCCCATACTCATTTGCTGTTATAAATTGGTCTTTTTCATGTTCCTTTATTCAAATGGTATTGTTCTTTTTATCTTTGGTGATACCTAAGACAAGACACTTCACTGTCTTGTGCTCCAAAGTCCCAATCTATAAAAATCAGTTTTATTCCCCAATAAATACATAAATACACACGCATCTATACAAAATTCTAGTATTCTTTAAAAAAATTGACTTAAATTACACACCCTTAGCAAAATATAACATCTTTGAATGTAAATTGCTAGATAACAGTTAGAAGTTATCACCACAGCTATTGTTCATGCATTCTTTAAAATTTGTAATTTTTTTTCATACAGAAATATCATTAGGTATTAAATATTGCAACTATTTTTCTCACTCCAAACTGAAGGCTTCCTCCACCCCTGTGGGATCAGGACTGCAACATCTCTTTGACCAAGAGGCCTCAAAATTTCAACAATCAGGTCTCATTTCTGGATCCACAGGTGCTGATTCTATACCTTGCTACTTTTATACTTTCTTTCACTTTTTTCCTTTTCTCTTATGCATTTTCTCAAGTTAATTTTTTGCTCTTTATTATTGATTGTCTAACTAAAATGGCTACATTTTAAATTTGCCAAGTACTTTGTTTTACCTTAAATGTTCTAAAGTTTGGAAGTAAAAGTTTGATACTGAATCACCCAAGAATTTTGTTGTTTGTCCTTTGCACCACTCAGAGCAAATCAAGCAACCTTCCCCTTAAAGCACCAAGAGAACTGGGCCACAACAGCTGCAGACAAAAAACAAACAAACAAACAAACAAACTCCCCATGAAACCAAAACAAAATCACCAAGCCACTCAGACAAATTCCATTCATTTTTGATAGGAATTGAGTGGGCTAACAGTTGTCAACACTACAATCCACAAGAAAACACTCGAATCTGGTGAAAAATCTATAACAAAAAGGATGGACTCAGTATTGTCATGTCCTATGATAAAAGTTTCTACTTCAAAGCATTCAAGTGGTTTTTTGCAGGCCAAAAGTTCCTTTAGCCTCAAAAAGGGCTCTCATGTAATCTTAAGGGTTACCAGACTTAAAAAGAGAATGTATATTGCCTTTATGAATTCTGACAACTGAAATATCCATCTGAAAGGGAATTCCAAATTAATGTAAATCAATTAACTTAAAATCAAAGGTAAAATCAAACAGAACTATGGCACTCTTTCAATCATCTTCTTGGTTCTAGAAGAAAGTGCTGGCTGTTGTACATTGTGTTGAAGACAGCAATATATGACAAATTCAAGTCCATTCCTTATAAGGCTCTGACTAAAATTTTGAAAAAATATTCATGAAAAAATAACAAGATTATTTCCCAGCTTTAAAAAATTATTTTGAATTTTTGCATGATATTGATGATGTTTATCCTTGAAGGGCTAATATATAATTCTGAAAAGCATAGGCAAGGCAGTGTTGCATTGCATCTGGGTGTTCCCTCCTACACCCGGTTCGGTGGCTGTCCCATGGGTGGTCCCTCCCCATTGGCATCCCATTGGCCACGGTCCTCTTTCCCCGCCCCCTCTCCCCTGGACAAAACCCCATAGCAGGCGGTCTGGGGTCTCTTTTTCTTCACCTGGGTGGCTCCACCATGTCACATCCTGACTCAAGCTAATAAACGGATACCTACACCCACGTGGAGGAAGAGCGCTCCTTGTCTTTTGTCCTTCGTCTATGCTGGTTCCGTGCTGGGCTTGGATTCGTGCTGGCCGGATTGGATTCATACAAGCCCAGAAACCCACGGAACGCAGCAAGGCAGTATTATTTTTACCTCAAGATTAAATTTTCTTCATTAGAATTCATTATTTTCAATTTCATTTAATGTCTATGAGCAAAAAATCCTCTGCACACTCACCAGTTTCAGCAAGCTGATGTCATTATAAAACCTCAGTTGTTGTAGCTTCATTGATTGTCAGGGTGCCATTACAGTTGTCTATCATTCTTCCACCTACCACAAAATTTCCCATTATTGGACATGGTTTTGAGTTTCCTAGAGCTTTGCTCAGCTTCTTCTGTTTGGATTGAAATTTGTCTTGCTGGGTTTATGCTTGAGGCCAAATTATCTTGAAACGTGTAAATGAAAATTATATCTATATTTCAATGGAAGATATTAACAAATAAATATATGAAAGAATGTGCATGGAGAGAGAGTGCATGATCATCTGTCTAAGTTCTACATCCATTCTGCTGAAAAGTTCTTGTGTCCTTAGGTCAGTGCTGTGCTATGGCCCTTAATTATCCTGAGTCTTCTTGATACCTTGTGACTTCCCTGCTAGAGAAACTACTTGCCAAACCTTAGTCTGATCTGATTAAGTCAGAAAATGCAGCACACTGAGCAAGGAACCCCTTCACAGGTGTTCCTTCTGAAAAATATCCATATAAAAGAGGTGAATCCAATTTTACTTTTAAGTTGGGTGCCTCTTGAATTCTCTTTGACTTGGAACCAGGCTCTGATGCTGATTTTACTTTAAAAAAACATTAGTGTGGCAAATTCAAATATTCAGCATTCCAAATACATGAGAATTAATGTTGCCAAGTGTAATAATGTCTGTCTAACCTATGTAAGCATATTTACATGTTTTTAGATTTATAATTCGATAATATCCCTTCATTTAATCACCCAGCTTGTATGATATCTTTTATCACTTAGCGGACAAATACTTAAACATTTTGATTTCTTATAATTTATCTTTTAGTGTGTAAAGTACAATATTCAAGTGCTGATATGGATGAAAAAATATCTTTCACTCTATCTGAGTTTCCAAAACCTACAAATTAATACTCATGTAATTATTTTTAAAAATCATGGACACTGCACAAAATAATTAAGTTCAAAACAAGACCCTGGAACCAAGTTCTAGTCCATTCAATGGCAAATTCTGAATCTGCAACCTATAGCTAATGTCTCTATACATCAGCTTACATGACTTAAACTGAGAAATAAAGCTCACATTGTGACACAACAAAAAAGACAACATAAATAAAGCCACTGATTTTCAACCCAATGGCGTCTGAGTGCTTCATAAATATCAGCATCCATGATATGAGAACACATCTCTATTATCATTTTATGCATGGGCAGCTGAAGTAAATGGATTTGGGAACATGGGGTAAAAGAAGATAAGGAGCCTCACATTAAGCAAAAATAAATTGTGAAATGCTTTCTATCAGTGCTCTCATTTGGGATATATGAGAACAGAGATTAATTTCTCTTTTATTTTGAACTAACCGTTTGAACTAACATTATTCCATGTTGATCTAAAAGGAATTGGTCTCTAGACTTTCTTGTAGTGCTTTCCCCTTTTCATAGGCAAGTTCAGCAGTTATTGAATCTCTCAGAGACAGAAAAACTTGTATGTGCTCAGGAGCTATAGCCCTAAATGCAATGAGAATGACCTTGGCACAAACTCCCAGTCAGAGACAGGACACAACTGAACATTGTTTTCTCATATCTTTTCTTAATTCTTCTCTGTAAAGACTTTTAACTGTTCAAAGCAAATTTACATTGGCTACAGTAGTTCTTAGCAAAGTTCAGTTTGCTACAGATCAGGCAGCAGCATCTCACGCTGGATATTCAGAAAATTTAGAGTTAGTATTTTCATTGTGTCTGAAGGAAAGGACGGGAAAGTGTCTAAGTCTCCAGTTGTCTTCATCACTCAATGACATTTCTTTTCCTAGAGTTTTCTTCTTCATCAGCTATAAAACTTCCTCTTTAAAACAAACAAACAAACAAACAAACAAAAAACCTAAACAAAAACAGGAGAAAAGATTCAACTTATTTCAGTGTATGTCCTGGATCACTGCTTTTCCTGTGGTGTTAATCAAGTGCCATGGTAAAGGAGAGAATTTTGGCATACAAATCAGGCATTTTTAGAAAATAAAAGTTTGAAAATAAAAAGCTGCTCATCTGAAGTTGCAAAGTTCAGGGGGTTTTTTTACTCTATTAATTATGAAGAATGGAAAGAATTAACTTTGAAAGAAAACTGTGTTTACCTACAAAACTGTAGGGTTATGAAATTTTTTGGCTCAGCAAAAGAAAAAAGCAAAATACAATGTTTAAACCACATGCACAGAACCACAGGTTTAAAACTTTGCAGTATTTTTAAGTCATAAGTCATAACCTATTTTTCTTTTCTTAGTATGCTGCATCTTTTAAATATATGCTTCATTTCTTAGTCATCTGGCCCTGTCCCATGTTGGAATTGCTCCCTGCTGCTAATTAGAGGTGACCATGATTTGATTAATCTCAAACATGTGTTATATATGCACACTATGGAAAACTGTATTCTGTATTTTCTACTTTAAACATTTTTGAGTGTAATGGAAACAAGCCAAACATTTTTTAAGTACCTAATCTTATCTTAATGAACAATATGGATATGATCAAAATAAGACATTCTAATCCATTTAAAGTGTTAAAAGTTCACAGAAATATGCACTAATCATGTACAGTATTTATCAATGTAATACAAACAAGGTTTCAAATGCATACCACCTGAGCATCATTGCTATCTGTAAATCTGAAGTTTTCTCCATTTAGACAAAGGTTTGTAACAGTTTGACAATGGGCTTTACCTGACCTCACATTGTTGGTATATTACCCATGCAGACATTTTTTGAAGACATAAGCCGTATTTTTTTATACCTAAGATAGCAGTCAAGGATGGCTATAACATTTCCTTATGATTTTACACAGCTCTTGATATTGAAAGGCCTTTAATGCCTAGAGAACAAATGTAAGATTTTTTTAAAGACAGGATTATTCATATTTTAAATTTTGGGGATAGTAATTATACAGCTATAAAAGAAAAATTCACTATATAAGGAAGGCTAAGCATATTTGGTTTACAAGCATCTGTAAAGACCACTACTAAATATGAAGTTTTGAATACTTTATGTCACATTAGTATAAGTACCTATGCATTTTTGTGCAAATAAAAGTACTGTGAGTATTTTTAAAAGTTCACTAAAAGATTTCCTCCAGCTATTCAAAAGAGATTATTTTTAAAAAGTTAAGTATAACAATTTTAGTTTTTAAAAATGACAATTATTTAATTTGCTGGTTCTATTTTTTTTAATGTAGAACTCCGTTGTTATTAATATACAGCCTCCAGTGGTAAGTGAAATATAATTCCAACTAATTTTTCCTGCAGCTGTATACAAATCAATAACTGTAAGAATCCCAGAGGAAAGGCATGTGGTATGGCCCTCCAAGTTCCTAATGAATGCAAATAAGCTGACCTTTCTTTGACAGCTATGAATATGGTTTTTCACAATTTTACCATTGAAATTGCTGTAATCAGCAATTCATACAGCAAAAATTGAGCCAATAGTGCTTGTAAATAATTATGCATTTCAAGAAGGTGCATGGTACAGTTACCACAGAGAACAAACGTCATGATTTTGGAAATCAGTTACTCTAAAGTATTTTGTCAAAAAATATCTTCTAAGAGAACACAAATGCTCACTTTACTTTTTTTCTTTTTTTCTTTTTTAATATATTTTCTATATCCTTGAAACACTCTAGTTTTAGTGTTCCTTTTTTATTGTTTAAAATACAAATACTGTCACACCTTGGATTATTAATTTCCAACAATAGCACCTTTTTTATAGGTAGGATAATGAGCCTGAAAATAAAGGAAGATCATGGTCAAAAATAAAGAAAAAAGGATTCTTCATTTTAAAGGGATAATATATCTATGAAAATGCAGTGTTTCTCATACAATGATATAATAAAACAGTGAATGAAAACAACATATTTGAAACAATGAGCTACTGTAGTACTTCCACTTCTAGTATTTCTTTCTCACAAATACTCTTTGAATATTGCTGAAAAAAATTAATGTATAAATAAAAAATATTTTTGACACCTATTTTAAAATGAAAATCCCAAATAGGTTTAGAAAAAACTGAAATTTGAAGCACTTGCATTACAGCATTGTAGTTTCCACAGAATAATTAAAATGTCTGCAAAAATAGTATTTCAAATAGATCTGAAGAAATAGCACTTACATTAAACATGTTAATTACAGGCGCATGTTGATCTTTGAAAAAAACAAAAATATCAAAAAAAGATAAAAAATACAATATTCTGGTTCATTATCCCTATTCAGCAAAAACTTGTAATACATATGGCTGGATAGTAGCAGCCTCAACTGAACACCATACTAATTAAGAAGATTAAAATTCCCCTAGTTTTGAAGACAGAGGTTACTGAATTCTTAGAACTAATTTCATTAAAATCATTAGTCATATTTTTGGTTTTTTTCAATAAGTTAATTTCTGTTTTAGTAAGCTTTGAATGCTCAAGGATCATAACAGGATATCAAATAATACTATGCTCATATAATATGTGTGATATTTTAAAAGATCGGTCCTTCCTTGATGACATTTCCTCAGGATCTCTACTCTCATACTCCTAATTCTTTCATGTTCAGAATGAATCCCTGCTACCTCTCACTCAATATTGATCTTCAAGGCATTTCTTCCAATCCTCTCCCCAGTGTGGTCACTGAACAGTATAAAAGTTCAATAGGAAGATCAGCTGCTCATCCACTTTTTGCTAAAGCAATTTGTATTATGGATTTATTTTAGCAGTCTACAGTGGCAGTTGCTGTTTTTACTATTTAAATGCTTTGATTATCTGACCTTGCTTACTTTATCTTTTTAAGTGCTGTGCATGGGCTTTAAAGTTGATCAATAAGCGGGGATTCCTCCACCACATTATGTTGAAATCAATCCTGATTCAGACTATTTGTATTTCACTCTTATGAGTCCATCTGTCTTTCTTAATTTTATATTCTCTTTTCTTAAATAATTTCGTCTGCCACTGCAAATACTTACTGTCAGGTAGATTTCCATTGCAATCAATTCAGCTTTTCTCAGTCATAACTATAGTGTCTGGGAAGACACAAATGTATAGGATCATATCCTATAAACACAAATTTTTATTTACTTAATGTCTTACTTTTTCCATTAATATTTAGAAATTAAAAATCAAACTAAATGGCACAATCTTATTAAAATATTTCAGATTTGCAATTTCTCTTAGAGAAAAAGATAAAGTAATGGAGTCAAGCAGCCTTCAGCTATGTCACAATAACCTTTAGAACTTTCTGGTTAAAACTGGGAACTATAGTAAGTCCTGATTTTGTGCAGTGTAAAAAAATGCTCTAAGAAATATTTTTTAATATTTTGCATCTAATTTATTTAATAAACATTTAAAAAATTTCAAGTTTTTACTTAAAAGTTTTTAAATTTGCCTTGCCTAATTCATAATTAAAAGGTTACCACAACTGTAAGAAGCTTTAGCATAGATATGTCAAAATAGAAAAGAAGAAAGAAACTATATAGAAAATCTAGAAATTCAGTTAACATGATATGCACAGAGTCCTAAGCATTTAGGGGATTATCTACCTAGAATATATAAGTTACTGAAACACTACTCTGATCTTATTTAATATCTCCACAAAGATTCAGAAGAGGGAATACCATTTCCCTGTTCTTTAACTAAATCACACACACAAACACTAATTTGGATTTCTATTAAATTAACCTAAATTAAAATACAGTCAGATGTTTTGGAGATTTCCTGTAATTCCTTATATCATAATTCAATACTTTTATAATACAACATCACGACTACAAAACAAAATCATAAGTGATCCTTAGAAAAGTTTTCATCTTCAGTCTTGCAGGCTTGTGAACAGCTTTTCACATGTTTATAGGGTAATTGGTTTCACAAAACTGTGAAACTGTGACTTGCATTCACGTATGTTTGAAATATTGGAGCCTAGGATGCCATTAAAATCTGATACTACTATTAATCAGTTTGCTAAATAATACATTAATTTTCCATGCATAAGAACAAACTGAAACACCTCAAATTTTCTAGTACTTCACCTGATTGAGACTAATTCTACTTTATCCAGGACCAGTAGACACTGAGGTCTTAAGAAAGTTGCTACTTATCCTCCTTCTTTGATGTTGTTGTTCTTACCTTTAAGTCCTCCACACCTTTCCTGATTCTTTGAAACAAAATAGGAATTATTCAGTCATAAGTTTGGCAATGGTAAACAAAGTGAACCTTTTGTGATGGATGGGAGAGCTTCTGCCTCAGTTGTAGCTCCATATGGTGCACACCATCATGTCTCTGATGAGAGGGGAAGGACAAAAGGAAACATGACCACGAATATCTTAAGCATTGCTATAATTAGAAGATGTTAATAGCAACACAGAATAGAGAAAGTAGTGGGGTGACAGACATTTAAATCATACTAAGATCAGTGATGATGGGGTGGTGAATATTTAGCCCACAAGGCATTATTAAACTTATGTCAAAAACAGGGTTCACAGGAAAGTGCATAAAATAACTAATAATAAACAGCCACTAAATGAATAAAAGGGATGAGGATTTTCACTGGTAATTTTCTAAGTGCATGAAAGAGAAATGGCTTAGGAATCTAATGTACAAAGTAACCCGTACTAAAGAAACCAGCAAATATGCAACAGTTCTTTTCACAATGGCACAATGCCATTTTTGTTCTTTTCTGGAAATTAATAGCACCAGAAATGGGGGAAAAAAAGTTTTTTGAGATTTGCTTGTATAAGACTTCAGTACATCTACAGATTTTTTAAAAAATTATTAGCAACTGTACTGAAATCCAGTCCTCTCAGTAATCTTATAAGCAATTTTAGTTAATGCAGTATGTCACTCCTGAAAATGAATCAGATTTTTCTGATAATTCCTTTCAGATTTTCAAGTGAGCATTTTGTCTTCCTCTTTTAAAATTTCACTAACTAATAAAAGCATAGATTTTATTATGGGGCTGTTCTGGTTTTCCTTTTAAGCAGTTCTGGAATTTGTGGATGTAAAGAGGAAGGCTGCTTTTGCCAGAAACTTATCCATTTAAAACATAAGAATGAAAATGCAAAGGAGAAATAGAATTACGAGAAGATGTTACAAATAGCATCTAATGTGGGGGTTAGAGAGGATGTGCAACTTATTCAATACTTACTAACATCACTTGTGAAGATTTTTCATTTTATTGTGACAGCAGAGGCGAAATTTAAAAGAATTCGCTACACTAAATATTATGCATTTCTGTGGAGCACAGCTAAAAAAAGAAAAGTCTGTACTGTTTCTCTCAGGTGGGTAAATGTTAAGAGAGAAGAATCCAAGTTTCATGATGCAGCAGCACAAAGCTGGGAAGTGAAAATTATGTTGCAGCAGAGTCCTGAAAATATGACTGTAAAAGTTAATCAATAAAATGTCTATTCCTGTCTATTCACTAGAGGCCCCAGCTGCATAGCTTCACACAATCGATACTACAAATTATTACGATTTCCAGGTTCCCACTGGACATTCTGAACAAATCTTTCAGGTGTAACAGGCTTATACTGGGGGGAGGCAAGCAGGGTGGAGGGCTGGGGAGTGGGACTGGGGTTGTGGTTTCCTCAGGTCTATTTCATCCAGGATAAGTATACAACAAACAAAGCCTGTGACTTCAAAAAACTTTTAGTTGCTTCCCTATGAAATAAGTGTATTAGGGGCACCCGCGAAATTAACAGAAAATGGTTTTGCCCTGTTTTAAAAATAAATATTTTTATTCTGGTTAATTAATGAATATAAGGGTTGCTTATTGTTTTTAAATCCTAGTCAATCATTTCCTTTTTTTGTCACTTCCATGAAAAAATAACTTATAACAAGGACTGCGCAACAAGGAAATAAAAGCATACAGAAATGAACCTTTCCCCTCAAAGGCCTCACAACAGCTATAGCAGAATCTCAGGACTCAGTGTAGTTTTAAGTGACCAATTTATGCTGTGCTGTATTTTTCTTTGTATGGTCCTGTGCTCTCACCCTGATACCAGCTGCATTTGTCAGATTCACTAAGGAGGAAGGTAAGAAAAGTCCAGGACTGTATGACTTTGAATAAGTCAGCACCAAAGGGATGCTACTTTATGACACATGCAGTACCCTTCCTAGTGACTAAATATAACCCTTATGACATTCTCTGTCCCAAAATACCCAGGGGACAGAGATCCATTGTTCTTTCTGTTTCCCAAGGAACAGAACAGAGCAGATACTGGATGGCACAGCATTACTGTTTTCAGGTACACAGTATGTTGTTTTAAAAGTAAGTTTCAATATTTAAATTACTTTGTTGTAAATTTCTTAGATTTATCAGTTACACTTTACTAAACCTATTGTTTTGAATTTGCAGTTTTAATTTTTCAGATTCAACAAATAATTTGGTTACTGCAATCCTGAAGCAATGCATCAGAGTACTTTTAAAAAGCAACGGTATAAAAAATAAATTCAAAATTTTGCATGATTAAAAAAAATAGTTTTGATAATCTATAGAACTAAGTAAGGGTTTTCCTTAATCAAAGTTTATTATGTTCATGCACTGAATTAACAAACTTCCAAAGTCACTGAGCAAGTGTAAAAAATACAAGAGCACAAAGGTCAGTTTGCTAATAATTTTTGCATGTGAAGACATTCATTCAAGTTTTGTTTGTTCATATAAGGTATAAAAAATCTAATAAAAAGTCCTTCTGAAAAATCTTTTAATGATTATCATTTGGCCTTCTATTTCAACCTTAGTGAAACTCATTTCAGTGAACTTTTGCAAAATTCCTGCTCTCTCAAAAGCTATATTTCATGACACAGTCAATCAGCTACAGCTGGGAGTTTCAATTCCACTTCCCCCCTCCTTCCCCCCATCGCACACTAAGTTACCACAATCAGTAGTCCTAGAAGTTTGTATCCTTTTTATTTACAGAGAACTATCTACAAGATTAGGCATAACATGGCATTTTGTAAACTGAGGAATAACTTCAAATGTTTAAGAAAACCCACTATGGCAAAAGATTCAAGCTATGTTAGGAAAGTAAATCAGTGACAGTGTTTTCCCTAGAGAAGTACTAGAAATGTCTTTAGAGATATAACTACAGGTTGAAAACAACCAAGCTATTTTATTTAAAGAAATGAAGACACATAACTGAAGACAGTGTTTCTTCCATGAAGCTTTTCCCAGTCTTCAGCATAAATATTAACTTAAAACATTTGAGCTGAAGAATGGATAAAGTTCCAGTCTAAAAGTCATTTATACTAAGAGTATATAATATTTTGCTTTAGATATGTGATGTTTGTTGCATCTGAATTTAGCAAGTCTTCCTCAGAAAACATTTGCTGAGGTAATATTTTATGATTGCTACAAATCTGAGATAAAACATTTAGCTCTAAATGTTCAATCCACCTCCAAATGAACAGACTTTCTTTCTGCAGCCAAATTATCTAGTGTAAAGTGTTCATCATGATCTATGATATTATGAAATGGCTTGAAATTCAGTCTGTATATATAGGGATTGCTTAATGCAACATAACTTTAATAAGAAGAGAATGACTGCATGAAAAAAGCATCAAATAACAGAGTAATTTTTTAGCGTAGTCTGAATCTCAAGGACTCTAAAAATGAATCACTTTGTGGCTCAATGTAAAATATAGTTTATATTAAGCTAAATGGTAAAATCGAATTTTTGAACATTGTTACTTTTTGATAAAATCCTAAGAGCTTGCCTTCATTCTAATAGATAGTAAATTTGACTGGTTAGAACAAAAGTACTTTTTTCAGTGTAAACTCTTTTAAAGTATACAGTTTGTATTTTTCCCTTTATGTTAAAACTTCATATATGCCTTGCTATTGTGACTAAAAGTTCAAACACCAAATTTTCTTTAATTTGGTAGCCTCTTGCTTAGAGGCAGCTTCTCTAACAAAAAAAAAAAAAAAAAAAAAAAAAAAAAAAAAAAAAAAAAAAAAAAAAAAAAACAATTTTTAACTTTTT